>NC_056725.1:40264896-40599896 GCF_019279795.1 Protopterus annectens | reverse complement strand
AATTTGCAACATTGAGTGGAAAAAGCTCAGTAAGTAACAGTAAATTTGACTAAGTAAACAGAGTTGTTACTGAGAAATAGACTAGATGAAAAACGATACTAAGATACAATTGTATAAGTAAAGAGGTTGTGTCACAATTGCGGGTTAAGCTGGAGTAGGTATGGAAGTTTGTAAGAACAAAGGTTGAGTGATAGGTGAAGTTGTTTGGAGGAAGTTCATAGAGGGTTTTTACAGTTACTTGTCCAGGTGCTGTATAAGTGTTTCTTGAGTGTCTTTTTGAAAGCTGTAGTACTAATTTTTCTGATGGCTAAGGGAAGCCGGTTCCAAGATAGGGCTGGGAAATAGCTGTATAAGATTTGGCCAATAGTTTTTTTGGCCTTGTGTGTATACATATACATATATATATATATATATATCTGTCTAAGAGGTTTTGGTCAGCGCTCCTGAGGTATCTGGCTGGAGTATATTGTGAGATGATGGTAGAAATGTCAGGAGAAAAGGAGAGTTTAAGAACGGAGTAAATAAGTAGTTGTGAAAAGAGAAGTTGTTTAGTTTAGGGAACTCTATCCATTTTAAAAATATTGAGGGATTGACAGTGCTGATAGTTTGAGGGTAGATTAGTTGCAAACCTGGCAGTTTTGTTGTAGGTGGTTGGGATTTTGAAAGCAGAGGAGCCTTGCGAGAAGGTAGGCATGGGCAAGTGAGATTTGGGACTTCTTTGTGAGGATTTGTTTTTTTTCTGAAAAGTAGATCACGTTTTTTGGTGATTTATTTTTAATGCAACTGTGAACATGTAGGTCAAATTTAACTTTGTCATCTATGAAGACCCCAAGCAGTCTAGTAAATGTTTCTACATTGATAATAGTGTGGTTGAGAGGAGTTATAGTGAAGGTGAGTTTAGAAAGGGTGAGAGATTTTGGTAAGAATAGCAGTAGGTTGGTTTTTGGTGGTTTAGTATAACTTGATTGTTGGAGAGCCAGTTTTCTATAGAGTTAAATGAGTTTTGAGTAAGGGTGCATTGGTCAGAGAAAGTATTAGAGATGGAAATAATAATGTCATCGGCATACTGAATGAAAGAAGAGTAAGGACATGAATTGTAAAGGTCATTAGTGAAGATGTTAAATAGTAGTGGACTCAGCATTGACCCTTGAGGAACACCCATAGTGATGAGGAGGAAAGGAGAATGTGCAGAGAGCCATTCGACAGACTGCAGTCTGTTGTAGAGGTAGCTGGAGAACCAGGCAATAGAAGAAGGAGAGAATTTGGAGAGGAGCAAGTGGTAAGAGACAGTGTCATGCTTTGGAGAGATCTAGAAATAGGAAACTAGTTTGTTTTGGTCTCTGGCATGGTATAGTGAATGAATAAAGGAAATGAGGGCTGTAGAGGTGCTCTGATTTGGGTGGTAGCCAGTTTTTTTGGAGTAGGTCATCCAGCAATTGCCTACTTACACATTTCTCTAGGATTTTATTGAGAGTGGACAGTAATGCTATAAGATGGTAGTTAGAAAGGTCTGTGGAATTGTCACCCTTATGAATAGGTATGGTATAGAATTTTTTCCAAAGTGTGGGAACTGTCAACTCAGAGAGTGAGCTGTTAATGAGGATAGAGATAGGGAGAGCAATGGAGTATGTAGCTATTTTCAGGAAGAGTGAAGGAAGGTTATCCACAGAAGGAGAGCTTGGTTTAAGCTTAAGTAAGAGCCTTTTTATGTGGCTAGTGGGAACTGGTTTTAGAGAGGAGGAGGAGTTATGGTTAGAGGTAGAGAGAGAGTGAGTAGGTGGGGTGGGCTTCATAGTTTGCATTAGTTTTACTGATGGTGTCAATGAAATAAGAGTTGCGTTTAGTGGCTGTTTGTAGAGGAGTGCTGTTAGGAAAGGGGTTCGAAGAGGAGTTACCTGGGTGAAGGATTTGGTTAATGGTGTTCCAGAATTTTTTGGGGTTATTGAGTTGAGTTGTCTGAGGTTTTGTATAGAATTTTTCTTATCCGTGTTTATTTGCTTTTTAGTAAAGTTTCAAAGTGTTTTATAAGTTTATAGGTTGTGGAGGATTTAGTATTAGTCCAGAGTTTCCAGGCGCTGTCTCTTTTATGTGTAAGCGTTTCTGTACACTGGGTTAACCAGGGAAATCAGAGTGATTTTACTGTCTTGACTCTGAGGGTGGCAATAGAGTTTAAGATCTTAAAGAGTTAAATTTATGAACAGCATCATCAAAAGGAAGTTCAGAAAGAAAAGTCCAAGTTAGTAGAAGAGAACAAATTGTTGACTGCTTCGGGGCGGAAGTTGTAAAGATTGCAGCAGTTTAGGAATTTGGGAGGCCTAGGATGGTGAGGGTGGAGTCTGAGTGCTAACAGGTGAGTGGTCACTGATGGAGTAATGAAGGAGGTGGGATGATAAGGGTCTGGCTTGGAAACTAGTTTCCATTAAATTGTACTAGAGTTGGTTGGTTGGTTTATAGGAATGTGTGGGATTTGAAGTAAGTTGGGTGAATCCATGTAGGTTAACGAAAGAGGTGGGTGAATTGGTGGTTAGAGATAGCCAGTTAATGTTGACATTGCATGAGATCACCATTTCATTGGGAATGTGGTAAAACCAGGAGAAGGAATGGAATTTTGTCTCCCGGGGGTATGTAGTGTTTTATGGTTACATTTGCAATTTGCTGCTAGAAGTTCAACAGGATGAGATATTGGGGGAGGGTTGGATAGTAGAGGGGAAAGATTTGGGTGGCCTGCATATAAAATGGCAACACCACCTCCTTTTTTTAAGTGGTCTATCGAGTTGTAAGATGATATAATTGAGGCGGAATTCATTATTCAAGATTCTTAGGTACTTTCCCTCTTCCTTAATAATAATTCCTAAATAATTTCCACTACCTATTCCTCTTTAATAACTTTCTCCAGAATTCATAAGGAAAGAAGTTGGGAGAGATGTAAGAACTGCCATATTTTCAATGGTAACGAGCATCTACTTGACACAAAAAAATCATTTGATGTACAAACATCTATGCAGTTTGAACACATCCTTGTCAGTTAATTAGATGGCCTAACATCTCATTGTGGTCATACTGACTTGACTAATTCTGAAGCTGTAAAAAAAAAATAATAAACAGCCATGGGTTATGACTACGTCTCACCAGATATCAGCTACCACATCACAATGCTCACACATAGAGGGTTAGCAGGGGGTAGACCTTAACATAAACTTAACCTAGTACTTCAAATTCCCTTAGTAAAAACAGTAATTGGTGATTGTATTGTCCAGCACATGTATTCCACACTTACAAGACTGGACTAAGACAGGTTTACTTTTCTTTTGCTGATGCCATGATCCATGGCATAAGGATTCTTAAATCCTTGTCACTGAACAAATATGATTACATATTTGTCAGAGATTTGGGATACATGGCTAGGCTTAGAGGCCCTTGTGGTAGTTAACCTAGTAAACACCTATGAACCTATGAGCAATGCAGTGGTAGTCCATGTGAGTGTGGATTGCTTGGGGCATGACCCTGAAGGACATGCTGGTAGATGCATTAGATCTCTACATGCTTGTGTCCAGTGCAGGCAAGACATTGGTCCAGAGAGAAATCCTTCCTTTGCCCAGAATTGAACCTATATACAAAGAAAAGATAACCAACTTAACAACTGGCGTAACAGTTGGTGTCATTCTAGGGGGTTCCTGTATTTGTCAGCATGGGGCATGATGATCTACAGTCTAACTTTGTAGTAGATTATCTGCACCTGTCATTCCATGGTTTTGCATACTGGCTAAAGCCCTTGCCACCCCCATAGTACCATTTTTAAGCACAGTATGGCCAACAGACATCCCAGTAGGGCAGATATCAACATAGCCGTTTCCATCTCCAATTTAGACCATGTCATGTTTTCCCTTCTCAGTGCCAGATGTCTTTACAACAAACTGCCTGGGCTTTAGGGTTTCCTGGAACTTGAATACATACATGTCTGCTGAGTTACTGATACTAGGTTTCACTTTAAATATAGCACTCCCTCCATACCTGGGTTTTACATTCAGACTGGATGGAAAATGCAGTATCACTTCTGTTCCTCAAGGACCACCTCTCTTTCAGACTGGTTCAGAGAGACTCACAAACTGATCTCATTGAACTCCAATTTACCATGAACAAGACAGTTTCAACTATGGGGCATATTTATATCTCCTGATTGCCAATTGATATTCCTAAATGTATTTGAGGAACTGCCTATTACCAAAAATCCTTTGTAATGGGGAATTGTGCAACCCCTTAATAAACTGGAGCACTTATACCTTAAAAGGCATGTAGACACAGAGTTTTGTAGACTTAAAGATGCCTGAAACAGAACCTTGCAACCAGTAATTCTGAATTCAAGGATTTTAGGTACACTATCCTCAGGCTTTGTAACAAGCCATCAAGATTAATTTCTAACATCTGACCTGACACAGCTGAAGATGCTATTTGTGCAAGTTCTGTTCCCACATTGACTGGAACGTAGACCTGGCCATCCATACTAGAGCCAAATATAATCAAAAATTTAAGAACAGTTTTAAAAAAACTCTATAACATGGTGGAATGACATCTTAAATCATACAACAGCTCTAAAACTCCTTGGATTAAATATTGTATGAATATCGATAAGGAGCTTCCAAGATCACTGCACACTGATCAGCAGCTTAACTTCAGCTCTCCCAATGTGAAAACAGAAACTGAAAAACTACAAAAAGTGATAGTCAGCCTGAATAAAATTCAAGTACTATGACTGGATGCCTGCAAAGAAGAAGCTAAGAGAACCTGAAAAAAGGTCAGCTAGAAAGGGTGAGGAGAAAACACTGGCTGGGAAGAAACATACAGCTGTGCAGCAAAAAGCAGTTCAAGATCCAGCTTTGGTGCAAGACAAAGGCATCCAGTAATCTACAGGAAAAAATAAGTCAAATGTCCTCAAACACTGAAGAAGTATATCAACTCAAATAAAAGTCTGCAAAAAAATGAAAGAAGCTTTAAACATATTCAGATGAGGTGATAAAACTGCAGAACTCAGAGGTCAAAATGAAGAAAAGGCTTGCTTGAATATAAGACTACTCGAGAAGGGATGTTTCAAAAATGATTGAATTACAGGACAGAGTATGTATGGAAATTCTGAGATGTTATACTGTATCAGAGAAACTAAAAGGAACAGACTATACTAATTTTATGAACTCACAAATAAGCTGCTGGACTAGAGTTCCACAGCAAAAACTTGGTTAAAAGGGAACACCATGTGTATTCTCCAAATATGGCCATGAGAAAGCAGTCAAGACCTTTATTAGTAAACACCTACC
Organism: Protopterus annectens; assembly: GCF_019279795.1. NCBI lineage: Eukaryota > Metazoa > Chordata > Ceratodontiformes > Protopteridae > Protopterus > Protopterus annectens. The sequence continues at coordinate 40,594,587 of NC_056725.1, read as the reverse complement.
AGCAGAAATAGCTGATCCTCACAAAATTGTGGCAAAAGTGCAAAGTATTTAAAGTTTGAGACAATACAGTGTTTCTGGAAAATTATTATTCACTGTACACAGGTGGAAGAGAAATGCATTTATTCCAGTAGTCAGGGAATGTCGAGAAGCATGTGTGAGATTTAAGCTGCTGTATCCAGCTCTCTTCAGAATATTTTTATTGGAGGTTTCAAGTAATTTTTTGATGAAAAATAGGCTAAGGAGGAAATGCAACAATTTGTCCAACAAAAAGATGAGCTGTCAAGCAGAATGGGCTTTGCCTGTCATTCTTCTGATAATAAAACACACAATAGAGGCTTTGCCAATGAAACCTTTTCCACTGTTTCAAACAAAAGTGCTTGAAAGAGAAAAGCACAGGAGTAGACCAGAGAAATCATGAGTATCATGGGATTGAACTGGAATCTGGAGTTGGGAGATGGACATCAACAGGAAGGAGACCAGCAGCATGGAAATTGGTGAATAAATGCAACTGCAAATCATCAATTGCATTTGTGAAATACAGCTGCAAAAGAATAAATCGAAATAGTGGTCTTTTCTTGTCTCATCTTTGTTAAACTTGAGGAACTAAAAAGCATTTGCCTCACTTCATGTCATTAATGTTTGGAAGGACTCAGAGGAGAGAAGGAGGTAACTTGCAAGTACAACCTTTTTTTTTTTTATTTAACATATTTACAATATATACATAGAAAAAAAAACATCATCGCATATTATACAATGTTAAGAATACATTAAATCATCAAGTTAATCTTGTATAATTAACACATTAAGAGCCTTGATATTTTAATAGTAATATTTCAGGGCTATCTTAATCACTAAAAGTCTTAATATGATTTATAGATCTTTTTCAGATCACTTATTTTTCACTTTTACATAGTATTGCTGTTAGATTTTAAAGTTCTTTGAATGTAGGAACTGAGTTCGATTTCCATTTTTTAATAACATTTCTAGCGACCACCAAAAGATTCCAAGATATATTTTGTTGTTTGGCTTTTACAGATATAGGAAGTGAAATATTCATCAGTATTACTGATCTAATTCAAGAACAGTTATCAAACCATAACCACTTAAAAAACATTTATCTCTTCCCAGTAAGGATTATTTTTTATCAATCCATAAACATGCCCCAAGTCAGCTTTTACATATTTACATCTCCAAAAAACTGAAGTCGTTTTACTAAACTTAGAGAATTTGTACTGAGTAACAAATATATGTATATATTTCTGCATAAAAATTTTCCAGTATAAATGTGAAGAAGTTTGACTGATTTAAGTAACAAAGTTTTATTCTTACCCTCTATTGAGTCCGTCAGTCCACTACTGTCTAAACAGTTCCAGAATTTTGAATAAAACGTATTTACAATTAACTTGTATAACTTCGACAAACTTCCATTGCAGGTCAATTTACCTTTGATTATAGCATTTGTATATTGATATAATGGGGGAAGAGTATTCTGTTCCCCTTTACTCATATACTCTACAAATTCATTTAATTTCGTATTGCTTGATAATAACTGGTTAACAGATTTATCGAAATTATAATATTTTATTAAATATTACAAGTAGTGAAGGTAGAGGCCCAGGAACCACACAAACCAAGGTTTTTTCCTTTGGACTTTTATTAAATATTCTGGCAACTTAGACTTTCCTTTTTCAAAGCAGCCAGGCCATAATACTAAGCCATTCTTTTTTAGTAAACGATTCAGAATTAGTTGGTTGTTGATAAGCCAGGTTTCCACTGATGTAATGGCTGCCTGAGTAGTAGAGATGCGAACAGAGGGAGAGTCAGAGATGGCGATGACAGTAGATTCATCTGCATATTGTACAAGTGATGACTGAGAGCAAGAAGTATAGAGTAGATTGGCAAAAATATTAAATAGCAAATGACCCAATATAGATCCTTGGGGAATACCCATTTTTACGGGGGGGGGGGGGTGTGGAGTTACTGATTTGTAATCGATCAGAGAGATGGTTAGAGAGATGGTTAGAAAACCAGTTTAGCCAGAAGTAGAGTGTGAGAGACAGTATCAAATGCCTTAGAAAGGTCTAGAAACAAGCAAGACACAAGTTTATTATCACAAGCCAGTGAATAAAGGAGATGAGGGCAGTGGTTGTACTGTGTTTTGGACGGAAACCGTGCTATGGCTATAAACTGTGTACCCACACATGAATTGGTCCAACAATACCCATATTTATGGGGACATAATAAAATGAAGTATTAAGGAGTATGGATTAAGATGGATTCTGTTATGGAAACTAAGGATGTGTGTGTGAAGATGCTAAACAAAAAGTACAAAACTGAGGGACTGGAAACTCTTTCCTATGGATATGGATAGCAAGAAAGAAGCAGTAAAAATGTTTTAGTCCCTTTAATATTACACAATGGTCAGGCATATTTTTATCAGCCAGAGGAGAGGTTGTGGATAGTAATTAAAGACTTGAAGGATTGTAATTACTTTATTTGGGAGGAGGAGAAGGGAGGAGTCAAGTGGGATAAGTTGATCCTCCCAACAGAACAAGGTTGTTTAGGATTACTTTATTTGATGTGATTTTTTAGAGCTACACAGTTAAAGCTCTTATACATAACACAAGAAGAATGCTACAATTCAAAGTGAAAAGAGGTGATGATAATGAGGAAGCAATGGGGTTATGTCAAGAAATAAAGAAAGAATGAGGTTTTGGACCAGATCCTTAAGGCGAATAACAGTTATACAGAATATTATATTCATAAAGTAGCAGAAAGTATTCTATGAACTAAGAGTCCTGGGTTTCAACAATATGTGAGCTTCTCCCTTTTTGGATACTAAAAACAAAGTCACATGGGAATAGAGAAATGAGATTCTGCCAGTAAGGATGCCTGCAGCTAGAGGTACATGGAATTGATAAGAGTGGACTGGAACTTTCTGAAGGAATATGGAAAGGAACCAATGTATTGGGAGCAAATCAATGAGAAGAGGCCAAGAAGACATTTGGATTGCAGGCTAGTGATTGCTTTCCCTTTCATGGATTGATATAAGAGTACAGATAATGAGAAAGGGATAGAGGAATCCTGAATGAAATACCTGTACTGGTACTGCTGTTAAAAGGGGGGTAATTAGTAGGACATATAAAATATTGCATGATAACTATAGGAATCGGTCAGAAGAGGCCAAAAAGATTGGGAAGAGATTAGATATGCAGTTCACAAAAAAATAATGGGAGGACATATGTATGGCTCCCAAATATGCAATAAAATCTAGAAGAGTCAGGATTTTTGTTTGGAAGTGTTTTCATAGATACTGTTACACCCTGAGCAGACTCCAGGGAATATTTCCTCATGTAGATGGCAAATGTTGGATTTGTGATGGGGAAGAAAGGGGTAAAGGGGTAACTGGGAATATGTTTTGGAGACTAATGAATTGTAGACTTTTAAAAATTCCATACAGAGTACTCTGTCAGGAATATGTTTAACTAAGGAAGTCTTTTTTTTTTTTTTTTTTTTTTTTTTTTTTTGAGTTGGGATACCAGATCTGAATTGCATAGATATAGTAAAGGCTTGCTAATTTTAATTCTAGTGGCTGACAAAAAAAAAGCAATTTATAGAAAATGGAAATCGAAATCTAAACCAGCTACACTTGAAGTTGTGAATATTGTAATAGTGATAAAAGATGGGATCTTTAGAAAAGGGTAGGAGTAAGTTAAATAGAATAAAAATTCAACGTGTGGGAACGGTCCATGTAGAAAAAGGTTTTGGAGGAGGAATGAAGTTTAAGAGAAGGTGGGAATTGAATAATTTATGTAGCGTTGCCTAGATTATATGATATATAGAATGATGCCAAAGTATAAACAAAAAATGATTGATTTCAATAATTGGCTTAGTTTTCAGTGGCATTCCAAGGCGATTCTCTTCGCGTCTGCCTGGGAAGCCATGGTTGACAAACCTGCCTGCTTTGCCAGAGATGGTTTAGGCTTTCGGCTGCTGGCAAAGGCTGTTGGCTCATCCATAGTGCCTTTTGTAGGCATGGTCTCGAGGGCGAGGAGTTTAAACCAAAATCTGCACTCATTGGAAGCGCTTCTGTCTCTAGAAGATGTAGATATCTGTGCAGTCACTGAGACCTGATGTAAGGCCTCTGTACCCTGGCCTTTCAAGGTAACAATGCCTTCCACACCTTTAGACTGCAAAATGAACACGTGAAAACCAAAGGGAGGTGGTGGTTCAATCTGTACAAGAGACAAATTCACCTCACTTCCAGGTCCAGGTTATGGTGGGAAAGACCCCCATTCAAGTCCTAGAAAGTTATAGATCCCCCTTAGATCCTCCTCCATGGGTCATGAAACCAACAAAGCCTACTTAACCAAACTAAAGACAATCAAGATTTTATCAAACACACTGGTTATGGGGGATTTCAGATGTCATGTTTTCCTGTCTCGCCTTCATTCTGCACTGGTGGGTTCAGAACCAATCCTCTGTTCCGACTCTGCCATTTACAAAAGTTTGAGGTCTTCAACTTGCTCATGGCTTACTCCCTATCCCATGATGCTCTAGGGAATTCCCCAGATCTTGTTTGCCGCTAAACAGATCAGGTGTTTTACAGCTGGCTCTGGCTAAGTTTATCTTTGAATTATTATATTAAACCTTTAAAACATGTACTTCCTTTCTTTAAAAAAAACTTTTGCTAGTTATCTTAGTTAATTCCTTGACTTTGTTAGTCACAGTATTAGACTGTGTTCATTGCTTGCTATTTTTTCTGTGAGGCCGTTGTTTATCTCAAGGCCTAAAGTTTCGTCCCTATTCTGGTTTCTCTGGGTGTGTGCCCTTTAAATACAGTTATTTAGCCTCATGTTACTTGAGCTGTCAAGTGTGGTGTGTGTTTAGTTTTTCAGATACTTTAGCTTATAAGTTTTTTTGTACTAAACTTTCTATTCAAAATATCTTTTGGTGTGTGTTGTTATTTACTGTTCAGTAAACTAGTTTTGACCCCATTTCCTAAGTCAGCTCATTTAGGTTGTAGAGCAGCTCAGCCCATTTAAGTTGCAGGGCTTTTTTCCGGTGTGGTGTGCTGCTTTGCTCTGCCAAAAAAAAAAAAAAAGTTATTGTTTTCTGTTCCTATCTGAATAGCTTGTTTAAGGTAGAGACAGATCCACGTGGTCCTGCAGAGTGGTCCTAGCTACAGAGAACTGAGAAAAGCGACTGCTTTCCAGATTTAAGTATTTTTTTTTCTGTTTTTTACTTGGAATACCTTCTCTTGCTTACTTTAAACAAGCTTATACTGTTTTTTTTAAACTGTTTGCTGCATTTTATAGTATCTGCACTTAAAAGTTTACCTGGTCGAAAATTAATCGAAAATCTGTTTGTTTGTTTAATTTAACTATTGAGGCTGCCTACTAAAGTGTGCTAGCCTGTGTAACTGATTTATTGCTGCCTTCTGTATTTCTGGGTGTTTTCTATCTAAAAACAAAAAAATAATCCTTGTTTTCCCGCTTCTCCACGACTAGTTTAGACCAGTTTACAGGCTTTGCTGTATTCTGGGCTGTGGTGTAGTTCCTGTGTTGTCCATTACCTTACTTGGATAAGAAGGAAGTTTCTTTGCTCACCAGTGGGAGTGGGGAGCCTTGATCAGCCTATCTGTCCCTGAAGGAGTGACCTCAGCACAAGAGCTGTAGTAATTGGTTGTTTTGGACCATTTCTAGCTCTTTTGAAGTTCCCTGTTTAAAATCCGCATTAGCGTGGCTTTGCGCGATTGTGCGCATAGCGCAGCGCCGGTTAAACTTTTACTGGCTCCGCCAAGTCTGCTCTTCAAATTTTCCATTAGAAAGCTCTACTCTTAGAATAACCAGTCTACTCGTCATATTATAAGCATAGCACTTGTTCTCAAAGCTTCTCTTCTAAGCAAGCACTCTCAAACTCAAGTAGCACTACATCCACCTACCACCCAAAACCACTTCCCTTAAAGGCACAGCACTCTCTTATAATATTTTAGCATGTCAAGTGGTAGATTGCTAGCATCTTCTCTTGCTCAGCTGGTTAATCTGGGAATCTTGAGACAATGCTATAACTGTCTCATGTCCACAGACAACCCTCTCCTCCTCCCAACAAACACAAATACATGTGAGAGATGCACCTATATAGCCAAACTGGAGGCTGAACTCTCTCAACTCAGGACTGGCAAGACCAGACAGGAGGAGAAGGTAACCATACACACAACAAACCCAGTCACACCTACCCCAACTGCAAATCAAGCACATAACACAAAAACGTACTCGGCAGCTCGATTAAAAAACTTACCAAAACAACAGAGGCTCCCAAAACAGACGCCCAAAAATCCACCACCTCAAAACATAACACATGCAACACATACTTCAATAAATCGGTGTGTCAATAAATCACAGCCCTTAAGGCCAAACACTATGCCTGATACACTAGTGATAGGTGACTATAGTCAGACACACTGACGTACCACTTACCAGGCTAAGCAAGGAGAGGGTAACGGTAAGCTGCCTATCGGGGGCTAGGATCCGCCATATAACACACACACTCAGGTCACTCAAAAGCACGTACAAATATGACTCCGTCATTGTCCATGCCGGTATGAATGACCTGAGACGTACCTCCTTGGACTACATGAAAAGAGACATAGAGGAGCTCTCTGATTATGTAGCCCAGGCTGGTATGACCCTGACCCTGACCCTGAGCAGCATCCTGCCCTCACCAAGAATGATGCCACAATACAAAGACAAGATGATCAGCTTTAATAATTGGCTCAATTACTGGTGTCATACTAGGGGGATCCAATGTCTGTCTGCTTGGGATGACATGCTGGACAAGCCACGCTACTTCGCAAGGGATGGCTGGCACCTGTCACCACTGGGCTTCCGGATATTGGCTAAGGCTCTTGCCACCCCCATAGTGCCTTTTTTAGACAATGCTCAAAAGACAAACCCACCTCCTTAGAAAACAAAAATGGAAAAAAATTAAGGGTAATGCTGCTCAACGCCAGAAGTCTAAATCTCAAGATGCAGGCTCTCGAAGCACTCCTCAGTATGGAGAACATTAATGTCTGCGCTGTAACCGAGACCTGGTTCAAGGCTCCTGAGAGCACCCCAGCGCTACCAAGCTTTACCTCTTATCATGCTTTTCGACCCCAAAACCCGGGCCGAACCACAAAGGGAGGGGGAGGGGGAGTGTCCATATTCATCAAGGAAACCCACACCTCTAGGTTAGTGGCAACTCATGAAGCATCGGAGACCATCCAGGTGCAGCTTAACCGTAAGTAAAACTGCTATACAACTGGTTGCATGTTACAGACCACCCTCCTAATCTCAAGAACCCCACTCAGCCTTCCTAAAGACATTGGAAGATATGAATGTCTCACCAAATACCATCATATTGGGAGACTTCAACTACCCTAACATAGACTGGGTGCACTATTCTAGCCCTAACACCCTAGCCCAAAGGTTCCTGGAATTCATAAACTCAAATGCAATGGAACAGCTAGTCACCTCTCCCACAAGGGGGGAAAATATACTAGACCTGATCATCACAAACATGGGGACAAAATGCTCCACTCCGGAAGTGCTGCCCTCACTGGTGAGATCTGACCACAAACTAATCACCCTGGATATACATTTACCACCTCCACCCCCAGCACAAAAGACTACAGTGAGAAACTTCTCAAAAGCTGACTTTACACTTCTCAAGACTGAGATCGTATCATTTAAGCCCACAGGGCCAATGGAAACCACATCCCACAATGCTGAATCCTACACAAATGCTTTCTACGGACATCTCCAAGAATGCATGGATTGTGCAATCCCAAATAAAACCAAGACCCTCTCCACCAAAGGAAAGCGTCCTGTCTGGTGGACCCCAGCCATAAACAAATTGTATAACAAAAGAAGGAAGCTACTGCAAGACAGAGCAAAATCCCATAAAGGGAAGGCATCTCTGATCAGCACTAGTAGAAAGCTACGCTCTCTCATAAAAATATCCAAGGCCAACTTTGAGAGAAAAATCACCAAGGACACTAAAGATAACCACAAGGCATTCTTCAGTTATGTTAGAAACCTGGGCGGAAACACTCAGATATGCTCAGAGTTAGTACACAACGACAAAAAATTTACCAAACCCACAGATATTGCCAACATTCTGGCAGACAGGTTCAGTGCAAATTTCTCCCCTCCCTCACCTCCAAAAGAAGAAATACTCATCCCAGCTGAATGTAACCTCCCTGTCATCTCTGATGTCCAGGTGAGAACCGCCCTCAGCAAAGCAAAAAACACAGCATCTATGGGACCTGATGGTATCCCTGGCTGCGTGATACGTGAACTTCAAGAGGAGCTAAACCCGCATATAAAAATGTTATTTAACCTTAGCCTTACTACAGGATATGTACCTGAAAACTGGCGTACAGCAACAGTGGTCCCACTCCACAAGGGAGGCTCCACTACAGACCCTGGGAACTACCGCCCCATAAGCTTGACCAGCCTGGTTTGCAAAGCTATGGAAGGAATTATTATGGAACTCATAAACAACGACATTGGGGACCTACAGACACTTGATCCCACCTAGTTCGGCTTTGTAAAGGGCAGATCCTGCCTTTTGAACCTGGTTGACTTTTTCGAAACAGTCACTAGAGCCATTGATGAGGGCAAGGCAAGTCCATACAGCCTACCTGGACTTGGCTAAAGCCTTCGACACAATACCCCACTCGGGGATCATAGATAAGCTAAACAGTTTAAATGTAAATCCATATGTCACACGATGGGTTGCAAATTGGCTAAAGAGCAGAACCCATAAAGTCAAGATTGCGGGAGCCATGTCAGACTCAAGGCCAGTCACAAGTGGTGTCCCACAGGGCTCTGTCCTGGGACCCCTCTTGTTTGGCATTTACTTCTCAGATGTGAAAGCAAACATGCGAGGGTTGTGGCAGACAAAGTTCGCAGATGACTGCAAACTAGGCACCATAGTCGATACACCAGCTGACACATACATCCTACAGAAAGGTCTCACCGAAACGGACAACTGGTGCCGGAATCACGGCCTTAAACTGAATGCCAAGAAATGTATAGTCATCCCCTTTGGGAAAAACAAAATACCCACAAATTATCACATAGACAGTAACCCACTGAGTACCGAAAAAGTAATCAGAGACCTGGGGACCCAAGTTGATAGTGACCTCTCATTTGACACCCACGTTGCCAAAGTGGTTAGAAAGACTTTCTACCTTGCCCACCTTATCATGAAGGGGTTCACATCCAGATCAAAGGAGGTCATCGTGCCCCTGTACTCCGCCCTTATCAGGCCCATGATTGAGTACAATTCCCCGTTTGGTATGTACCTCACCCGGCACTTACAACAGCTGGAGAGACCCCAGAAGTACCTCACCAAGAGGATCAAGGGTCTCCAACATATGTCATATGCTGCCAGGCTAAAGAAACTCCAGCTCTACTCAGTCACATACCGCCTGCTCAGAGGTGATCTGTGCTTGACGTACAAGGCCATGTCCAACCAGGAATTGATGGACATGCTCCACCTCAAAAAATGAAAATCCATAAGAACCACGAGAGCCAAAGATTTAAACCTCAGTACAAACATGAATAGAACATGCTGGAGGGACAGATTCATAACTCAGAGGCTTCCCATACTCTGGAACAAAATCCCAGTCCATGTTAGGCAGAGCCCCTCACTGACTCTCTTCAAGAGAAATCTTGACGAGTGGATGGGCGATCGTAGGTTCACCCCGGGGGTCACCCCTGTGTCGCTACTTAACAGAGGCACAGTAAACTAATTTTAATAAGTAAGGGGGTCTTCAGTGTGTCACTACTAGACAAAGGCACAGTATTCTAAATTTATCCTATACACCTTAGTACCACTACATGGGGTGGCGAAAGCCACATCTCTAGGGCTAGGCTTGCAAATGCCCCAGGGCAGATAGCCTAGTACTAAACTATGAAACTATGAGAGCACTTTAGTCTGTAGATGATAGAGTTATTGCTTCTAAATATAACTTGTGTTAAGTTGTGTTGTGTTTTCTTTGTTAATATGTCTAAACAATTAAGACACTAAACCCACTGGATTTAAGAAATGTTCTAAGTGCTCTCAGAAAATGTCTTTGACTGATAACCATGCTGACTGTGTGTACACTGCCTTAGAGCAGTACACTTGCAAGAGTCTTGCTCTATATTTATTTATTTATTTATATTTGTTGACTGGGAGTGTCCGACTGGACGTAGGTCCATTTTCAGCGGAGGCCCAGGGAGAAAAGCTCCACAGTTAAAATAAACAGACAGTAGTTACATTGGATTACATAGCGATTAACAATTTACATAGCAATTACTTACAACATATTTACAGATGAAGAACATAGTACATCAGTAGACAACTAGAATCTTTATCTGTGAAGTACATAACAGACATTAACAAATGTTACAAGAAGAAGTTCCTGCTGTATAATAAGTACTGGCTTATGAGCATCTGAGCTTGCTATAATCAAGGTAGTTAGTGGAGTCGAAAGAAAGGTAGTGTTTGGATGGGGTGGGTGACTGGAGTTGCAAGGGCATAGCCAGCATGTTTTTAGGTGCGCTTTTAGTAAAGTTTTGAAGTGGGTGCATGATGGTATGGAGGTAATTGTGGGTGGGAGGGAGTTCCATAATTTGGCTATGGTGCAAGAGAATAGTGCTTCACCAGCAGAGTTATTGGCTTTAATGATCTGCAAGTGATTTTTGTTGCTGGATCTTAGTGGTCTGGTGGTGCGATAGGGTTAGAGTAGATTCTGGAGTTACTATATGTCACTCATTTAGTTTGAAGGTTCTCCTGGAAAAGAAAAATAAGCTGATACTGAGTAGGTTGTTGTTGAGTTCTTTTTCAGAAGCCTTGGGAGGTCAGAGTGCTTCAAAGCAAACCCCTTCCCCTCCTGCTAAATCTGGAAAATCAAGTAAAAGATCTTCATCTACCTCATCGGATCAATCTGGACCTACTAATAAAGTACCAAACATGTCTTCATCAGACCCGAAAAACCATCTACCTTGGCTCAACCTGTTTTGGAATCGGTGTTACAGAATCTGAGATGGTCCCCTGTCCTGGAGCGGGTTTCTTTGACTTTAGATCACCAGTATTACAGAGGGCAAGATTTCCTGCCCCCTCTTCTCAATCCTGCAGGAGTTTGTCAGAAGATGATGTGGATCGTGTGATGTGGAGGGTTTAAGTACATTGGCTCTAGCCAAATTATTGTCTTAGCTGACCCAGAGGGTTTCGGAACCTAGTGTACCTTACCCCATCATCGATTCCTCCTCTGACACACCACGGGGCCTTGGATCTGGAATACATGGAGCTGATTGTAGTGGAACCGTCGGAGCAGAGACCTGTTACAGGATCTTTGGCTCCAACTACTCCTCCGACTTCCTCAGTGCTGTCTGAGCTCGATGAGTCTAGGAGCTGATGCTCTCTGGATGGGTCTGGGGGGACAGTCAGATCAGACAGTTGTCAGATCCGAACTTGCCTCTCAGGGCCTCTGCACAGGTGAGCTTGGCTCCTACATCAGCTTCAGAGCCAACCCCCTTGGTGCCAGGGAAGGCTTCTAGTTCTTCGGAACTGAGAGCTTTCTTGGGTGATGGGCGGGGGAGCCTTTTGAAGCAATGAGGAGAGCGCTGTCCCCACGGGTAGCCCCACTCTCAGATCCAGTCATTCCTCCCCCAAAGGCACTGGTGTCCATCTCAGCACAACCGATTCTATACAGACGTGGAGACCCAAGGCCTCTGGATGTTGCAGTGGGTGAACCCCTCTCTTCCAAACCCTCACCAGAATGCCCTTCTGAAGAGGTTTCTCACAAGAGATTATGCAAGAGGAAGCATCTAGACTCCCCAGAGGAGTCTATCACAATTGACACAGACCTCGATAAGTCAGAAGTGTCCTCACGGTCACCCTCTGAGGATGTCTCCTTTGCAGACATCCTAGAAATTCTTAAGCAGAGAGGTGGCTGAAAGCCCATCAACCCTTCTGATGAGGAGTCTCTACTTGAAGGCTTTTGAGTCTCACCATTCCACCATTTGGATGTCTCACCTTTCGATGAAGTTATGGATTTAGTTTGTCGAAAGGCATGGGAGTCTCCAGATTTTGTGGAGCCTGACCCCTGGGGGCCAAATAAATTCAGCACATCCCCCGAGGATAAAGCCTTCCTTACAAAAGGTGTCCCAGTAGATGCTATGGTGGGTGGTGGCCACCAAGAAGGAGAGTTGTCAGAGATGTCCTCTTCTGTCCATTACCCAAACAGAGTCACGTACAATGGACAGATACGGAAAGCACATGATGTTATGTGATCGTATCTCGCCTACATTCTGTACTGATGGGCTCGGAGCCGATCCCTCGGCTCCGACTCGGCACACTTATGCTATAGAGCGAGGCCTCTTATTGGCTGAGCTATCTTTATCCCAGGATGCACCACCACTAATCCCCTAGATCTCGTTTGTCACTTACAAAGCTTAGACATGGTCTCAACTTGGCTGGGCTAAGTACTATTTATTTAGGCTTTTTCCTGTCAGAAATTTGCTTGATTTAAATCCAAAAGCTGTTTTAACAGCTATTGTTGTTATACGAGTGTGTATTGGTAGTTTTTGTTTAGGATTTCATGTTTTTTCCTGTCAGGGAAGGTTCCCGTTTAAGTTAGAGGGGCCCTTCCCCTGTTGTTTCTACTACCTTGGTTTTTTGTGTGTGGGTCAAGTACCCGTTTAAGTTAGAGGGTCTTGACTCTCTCTATCTTTCTTTCTTCTGTGAAAAGTTTTTCTTTTTACTTGTATTCAAAAAAAAAAAAAAGTTTAAAATTTTGATATTAAAGTAGGGATATTTTATTTGCTGTGACAAACCCTTCTTCTGATTGTAGACAACTGTGTTTTGACTTTTGGCTATGTCTAAAGAACACAAACCCTCCGGGTTTAAGAAATGCACGAGGTGTGGTTTTAAAATGTCCATAACGGACGACCACTCCTCGTGCGTCTATTGCTTAGGCGCCAAGCACCTACAAGAATCGTGTAGCGTGTGTCACGCCTTTTCATCAAGAGTCCTCCAGGAGAGGAAGAACAAATTAATCCTGAAAGGATTAATCAAGCCATCCTTCGAGGAGGCTTTATCTTCCTCTCCTTCTCCTTCTAAAAAGAAGAAAGCGTCGGCTCCGACCAGTCAGTCGGAACCGACTGCAAAAAAATCTAAGCAGACTTCTCCATCGGCTCCACGGACTTCGGAGCCGAGGGCGGAACGGTCTGCCTCGATGCCTCCAGCCTCGACCCCTCTGGTTTCGGAGCCGAGGACTGGGGCATCGAGAGGTGGGTCACCCTCATCGGCTCCACTGATATTGGAGCCGATAAGGGTTACCGGCTCAGACTCTTCCCCTTCGGAGCCGAAGTCCTTATTGGCACCGAGGGAAATTACCTTGAGATCTCCCTCGGAGCCGATAGTGGTAGAGTCCATTCGGAGCCGGTCCCCGAGCCCTTCGGAGCCGATGGAGAAATCGGTTCGGGCCCGATCGGTATCCTCTAGATCATCCAAGATGTCTGATTCGGACATCGACAGGGTGCTCCTTAGACTCTTCCAGTCTCCGGTGTTCCAAAAGCTAGTTTCGGCTCCAGCCCATTCGGCTTCGGAGCCGATGGTCCACTCCCCTTCTGTGGTTCCTCCTCCAACAGCTTCGACACCGTTGGAGCCGGCACTGGTGGAACCGGTGGAGGTTTTAGGGTCGGGCCCGACCCTCGCTCCAACTCCGGCTCTTGGGTCGGAGTTCAGTACACGGACTTCTTCCTTCGGCCCTGGGGGGGAGGCTTCGGGATTGATGCTTTCGGTCCCAAGTCTTCCTCTTGGTGCGTCGGCGGCGGGAGTGCCGTCCACTGTCGTGGCCACGGAGGTGGGACCCTCCCAGGATTCTGGTGGTCCCGCCTTCAGGGCTATGAGGAGTGCATTAGCCAAATCTTCCTTGGCTACCTCCACGGTTTCCCCAGCTCCTTCCCTGCATACGGAGACTGGGTCTTTGGCAGTCCCCCTGTCCTTAGACAGCGGAGACCCTGGGCCTCAGGTTACCCCCTCTGGGGTTTCTCCCCCTCCTGGAGGTCCTTCTGAAGCCTCTTCGGAAGAACCTCCCAGGAAGAGATCGTGCAAGAGGAAGCACGTTGACTCCCCTGATGAGTCTCTTACATCAGACACTGATCTTGATGATGCAGAGGGGTCCCCTAAGTCATCCTCGGATGATGTCTCCTTTGCAGACATCCTGGAAGCCCTAAAACAACGAGGTGGCTGGCAGTCCAAACCCCCCTCTGCTGATGAGTCAGTGTTCCTGAAGGCCTTCGGGGCTCAGCCCTCCGCCTCCTGGGTGTCTCCGCCCTTCGATGAGCTCTTGGATTTGATCTGTCGAAGGGCATGGGAACACCCAGACTCTGTGGAACCGGTGCCTGCTCGTCCGAATAAGTTCCTCTCGGCACCCCCTGAAAGAGTTTCTAACTAAAGGTGTGGCTGTAGATGCTTTGGTGGTGGCATCTGCTACCCAGCAAGACGTAGCAGAGGCTTCGACCTCCGTCCATCCTCCTAATAAGGAGTCTAGGAGCATGGATCGGTACGGCAAGCGCACTCTCAGTTCAGCGGCCTTTACATTGAGGTCCTTGAACTACCTTACGCACTTTACCAGATTTCAGAGGGATCTGATTAAAGAGCTATCCGATACCCTCTTGGGTAACCTGCCTGAGGAGCTGGCCCAGACGGTTGGCTCTCAGCTGGCTACAATGTCGTCCATCTCGAACTCGTCCATGAGGCTCATTTCTTATGCGGCCGAGGGGGTGAGTAGAGCGGCGGGTACAGGCGTTGCTCTACGGAGACAAGCCTGGCTCCGCCTGTGTCATTTCGCGGAGGCCTTTAAGTCTTCCTTTGCCGACGCCCCCTTTGATGGGTCCTCCCTGTTTGGACCCAAGGTAAAGGACACACTAACCCGCTGTGAACAGGAGGGTAAGACTCTGACTGCCATAGGGGCACGATTTTCCACTCCCTTTCGGCCTTATCCCAAGGCTAAAAGAGAAGGGAAGATGTGGTTCCGTAAATCTCAGAAGCCTTACCCCTCTCAGCAGGAGGATTCCCCTTCCAGAGGCAGAGGAGGGGGAAATTCTTCCGGAAGACGCCATCCCAGAGGCGGCAGAGGCCCTCGCAACACTGGAGACCGTGAGTCCTTTCGTGGCTCTTCAGCCTTTCATAGTCCCTGAGGGATTGCCCGACTGTGCTGCTCCGGAGCCAGTCGGGGGTCGTTTCTCGAAGCACCTAAAAGCCTGGGAAGGTATCACTCAGGACCGATGGGTGCTTCGAATTATCGCCGGAGGTTACTCCATCCCATTCTCTCATCCCCCCTCTCAGTCCAAAAAAATCCCGGACCCGCCACCCAGTCAGCGGGATACTGCAGCCTCAGAAGTTTTAAAGCTGCTGCAAAAAGGAGTTATCCAACCGGTCCCCGCAGACCAGATCGGATTAGGGACTTACTCAAGATTCTTTTTGGTGCCAAAAAAGACCGGGGACGTGAGGCCCATTTTGGACCTCAGCATCCTAAACCGTTCAGTCAGAAAGTCCAAGTTCCGAATGGTCACCCTACAAACCATTCTCCCATTGCTGGAGAAGGGTGTTTGGATGTGCTCCATAGATCTCAAGGATGCTTATTATCATATCTTGGTACATCAAGCGTCCAGGAGACATCTGCACTTCAGCCTAGGAGGCAGTCATTTTCAGTTCCGTGCGCTGCCCTTTGGTCTCACCACAGCCCCCAGGGTGTTCACCAAGTGTTTGGCAGTCGTGACTGCTCACCTGAGAAGTCTAGGATTCCAGGTGTTTCCATATCTAGACGACTGGCTCCTAACTGCCACCTCCAGACATCTACTACTGCAGAGCCTTCAAGCCACTATATCACTGGGCAGTTCCCTTGGAATCGCCTTCAATTGGCCAAAGTCTGTGTTGCTGCCATCTCAACGCATAAGATTCATAGGGGTAGAGATAGACTCAAACCGAATGCGGGTCTATCTACCGACAGACAGAATACAAACTATACAGACTCAAGTTCGAGCCTTACTTCCCAGGCCCAAAGCTCCAGCCAGGATGGTCCTTCAGCTATTGGGATCCATGTCTGCCACGGTTCTTCTAGTCCCCTTGGCAAGGTTGCACATGAGAATTCTCCAGTGGCTTCTTTCAGCTCAGTGGTCCTTTCAGGAACTCCCCCTCAATCACCTCGTATGGATCACGGAATCTTGCAAACGGGACCTTCGCTGGTGGCTAGTGCCCTCCAACTTGGATCAGGGACGACCCTTTGTTCTACCCCCTCCGGCGGCCACTTTGACCACGGCCGCCTCCCAGATGGGGTGGGGGGGGCATTACCTGGGCAGGTCAGTCCAAGGCAAATGGCGCCCGGAAGAGACTTTACTTCATATCAATATCTTAGAAATGAGGGCAGTACTTCTGTCCCTTCAAGCCCTTCACGATTATCTCCCTCAGGGAGTAATTGCTGTTCACTCAGACAACATGTCAGTTGTTTGGTACCTGAACAAACAGGGAGGGACCAGATCCTATCCTCTTTGCAGAGAAGCCATGAGAGTTTGGGAATGGGCAGTCTCGACCAAACGCTTCCTAGTGGCTACTCACATACCGGGCAAGTCCAATGTGATAGCCGACAGATTGAGCAGAACCATCCTCTCTCCTCACGAATGGTCACTGAATATGACAGTTGCAAGTCAGATTTTCAGCAAATGGGGAGTTCCGTGTTGCGACCTCTTCGCGACTCCTCTGAATGCAAAGTGCAAAGAATTCTTCTCCTAACCCGGCTCCGGGAAGAGCCCCATGGACGCTCTAGTCCGTCCTTGGCCCACCGGCTTGCTTTATGCCTTCCCTCCAGTTCCTCTCCTTCCCAGGGTGATTCAAAAGGCATCTTTCTTGGGGAGCAAAATAATCTTAATTGCTCCTTACTGGCCTCGTCAAGTGTGGTTCCCCTATCTTCGGAAACATGCTCTGGAAGGTCCATGGTTCCTGGATCAGATCCCAGACCTACTTGTTCATCAGTTGGGACTATTCCACCAGTCCCTACACACCTTAAAATTGACGGCTTGGCTCCTCCTCTTCCGACGATAGTCAGGAGTCATACATTGGATCCAGATGTTGTGCACATATTATCTTCAGCCCATAAGTCTGCTACAAAGAAACTGTATTCTAGCAAATGGAAAAGATTTGCTATTTGGGCTCAACTCCGGGGTCTGGACCCCATTTCTATTCCCGTGGCAGAAGTTCTAAAATTTTTGACTTCTCTTTTCAATCAAGGCTCTTCAGTTTCTGCCATCAAGGTACAATTGGCAGCAATTTCTAATTTTCATGAATCCATAGACCCATCTTTAATGAGCAACAGATTGTGTAAGACCTTCTTGAAAGGTGCTGCTCTATTAAGACCTCCGATTTCTCATCCTGCACCTCCATGGGATCTCGATATAGTGTTATGCGCCTTGACTTCTTTCCCCTTTGAACCGGCAGCTACATGTGATCTAAAGTTTCTATCATGGAAGACAGCCTTTCTGGTGGTGATTACTTCTGCCAGAAGAGTTTCAGAGCTTCAGGCTTTGTCAGTAAAACCCCCATACTTGGTTTTTCACAAAGACAGAGTATCCCTCAGGCCAAATCCTTCCTTTGTCCCTAAAGTTTGTTCTAGTTTCTGCTTACAACAATAGTTAGAGCTTCCAGTTTTTTTCCCAAAATACTCTAACAAAGCGGAGTTCATATTCCACACACTAGATGTCCACAGACAGTTACGTTTTTATTTAGACAGGACCAAACAAACAAGGAAAACAGTTCAGTTGTTTGTATCCTTTGCAGACAATAAATTGGGCAAAGCTGTCACAAAGGTCACTATTGCCAAATGGATCAGGGACTGTATTACTCAAGCTTATTTTTATTCTAACAAAGAGCTTACGCCTCTGTCAAAGCTCATTCTACAAGGGCTATGGCTACTTGATAGCATTTCATTCTAAGCTTGCTATTAGTGACATTTGTGCTGCTGCTACATGGTCTTCCCCGCACACCTTTATTTCACACTACAAATTAGATGTGGCATCTAGAGGACGAGCTTCATTTGGTTCCACAGTGCTCAGGAGTGTTTTCCAATGAGCCACCCGATTTAGGTGCTAGGGGCTGTCCCATCAGTACAGAATGTAGGTGAGATAGGATCACATAACATCTTTTAGTTATGTACTCACCATAACTTTAGATGTTTGGGATCCATCTCACCTATATTCCTAATAACCCACCCTCCTTCCCCCTTCCTTGGAGATCAGAGGATATCAGAAGGTCCGAATCCTGTTGTTTCATCTTGAAACATCTAATAATGTTATATAATCAAGTTGTGCATGTGTGCATGAATGCGGACAAACAAGATCTGGGGGATTAGTGGTGGTGCATCCTGGGATAAAGATAGCTCAGCCAATAAGAGGCCTCGCTCTATAGCATAAGCGTGCCGAGTCGGAGCCGAGGGATCGGCTCCGAGACCATCAGTACAGAATGTAGGCGAGATGGATCCCAAACATCTAAAGTTATGGTGAGTACATAACTAAAAGTTTTCTTCAGTGATCTTTATGCTCAGGTCCCTGAATTATCTTACACACTTTACCCGGTTGCAGGGAGATCTCCTGAAGGAGCTAGGAGGTACTCTCCAGGGTTGAGTAGCTGCAGGGTTATCAGATAAAGTGCCCTTCCAGCTCTTCACCATGAATTCAGTAGTAAACTCATCCATGAAGCTCATTTCTTATGCAGCTGATGGAGCGAGTTGGGCAGCGGGTTCAGGAATTTCCCTTAGGAGACATTCCTGGATGCGCTTGTATAACTTTTCGGAACCCTTTAAGTCTTCCTTTGTTAACACCCCCTTTGATGGCTCATCCTTGTTCGGGCTTAAGGTCAAAGGCACACTAACAAGGTGTGTACAGGAAGGAAAACCTCTCTCTGCAGTCGGAGTTCGCTTTTCCATACCTTCTAGGCCTTATCCAAAAGGTCAAAGGGAGGAAAGATGTGTTCTTTTGAAAATCCCATAGAGTTTTTCAAGGTAAACGTGGTGAGTCTTCCCACAGGGGCAGAGGGGGAAGCAATAATGGAAGATGCCAGCCATGTGGCAGAGAGGGTCTGCAGAACCAGAGTGACAGAGAATCCTTATTTGGTAAACCCTTTCAGCGCTCCTGAAAAGAGGACATCTGTCCTTCTCTGGAGACCGTCGGGGATCACTTATTCTTGTACCCAGACGCCTGGCTAAAAATAAAACACAAGTGGGTACAAAGCATCATATCCAGAGGTTACTCCATACCTTTTTCCTTTCCCACCCCATGCATAAAAAAACATTCCGGATGTTTCACCCAGTCACATATAACAAGCAACTCTAGAAATACAAAAGTTGCTAGAAAAAAGTCATCCAGCTGGTCCTCGCAGACCAAATAGGATCAGGGACTTACTCAAGGTTCTTTTTAGTTACAAAGAAAACAGGGGACTGAAGACCCATACTGGATCTCAGAAGATTGAACAAATCTGTAACAAAGTTCTGGATGGCAATACTGCAGTCGATGCTTCCCTTTTTGGTAAAAGACAATTGTATGTGCTCTGTAGACCTCCAGGATTCGTACTGCCATATAAAAGTCATCTGCACTTTTGGCTGGGAACCAGTCATTACCAGTTTTAAGCTCTGCCCTTTGGTCTCACTGCAGCCCCCAGTGTGTTCAAATGTATGGCCGTAGTTACGGCTCACCTGAGACATCTAGGATTCCGAGTGTTTCCTTATCTAAACAACTGGCTCCTAACTGGCACCACCAAGTATCTACTAACAGAAGCAAGCGACACCACTCTGAAACTCTGCTCCCATTTAGGGATCACAATAAACTATGAAAAATCTGCCTTATTGCCATCTTAACCTATCGTTTTTATAGGCGCAGATCTAGATACTACAAAATGATGGTAAAGCGTCCCCCAGAAAGAGTACAAGTCCTGCGGCAGCAGGTTATAGTCCTTCTTTTCAAAAGGAAGATTCAAGCAAGGATGGTTTTAAAAGTACTAGGCATCATGGCAGCAGTGATTAAATGTAATTCCATTAGCACTGCTGCACATGACAATTTTACAATGGCTGCTATTCACTTAGAGGTACATGCAGCAACTTCTGATGTCACATCAGATCATATTAACAGAATCTTGCAGGAGAGACCTTCGTTGGTGGCTACACTCCAATCAAGTGACCTTAGGTTGACCCTTTGTTCTTCCGCAGCCATTAGCCACAGTGACCATGGATGCTTCCCAGATGGGGGGGGGGGGCATTATTAGGGAAGGACTGTCCAAGGCACTTGGCAGGATTACGAGGCCCACTTGCACATCAATGTCCTAGAGATGAGAGAGGTGCTTCTTGTGTTGCAGGTATTCCAAGACTCTCTTTCGCTAGGAGTGATTGCTATCCAAATGAACAATATGTCAGTGGTATGGTATGTAAACAAACAAGGAGGAGCCAGATCTTACATCCTTTGGCAAGAGGCCCTGAGAGTATGGCAGTGGGCAATGTCCTCCCAATGTTTTGTGGTAGCAATGCACATCCCGGGGAAATCCAGTGTGATAGAAGACAAACTCAGCAGGGAAATATTGATGCCTCATGAGTGATCCCTGAAACAAAACATAGCGGAAATAATTTTCTGAAAATGGGACCAGCCTTGCTGCGACCTTTTTACCATGTCCATGAATGCCAAATGCAGCAGCTACTTTGCCCTAATTCCCCCCCTCTGGGGTAGTCCCCAAGGGATGCACTTGTACACAATTGGCCCTCAAGTTTCCTCTGTGCCTTTCCTCCTTTTTCGTTGATACCCAAAGTTCTTCAGAAAGCCAGCGCATTGGGAAGGACCTTAGTACTTGTCGCCCCATACTAGCCTCATCAAATCTGGTTTTCCTTCTTGTGGCTTCATCTTCAGGAGGAGCCCTGGATTCTGGACCCAGTTCTGGATCTTCTAACTCCTCCATCGGGAAGGCTCCATCCATCTCTTCAAATCCTCAAGTTTGGCAGCATGGCTGCTCTAATTCCAAACATAGCCAGGCTACCTGACCTTTCACCTTCAGTGCAGCATATCTTGATTTCTTCTCACAAAACGTCTACAAGAAGATTATATCTCAGCAAATGGAAAAGATTTTCCTCCTGGGCTTTGGAAAATCATCTTGACCCTTTCTCTGCACCTATACCCGCCATATTGGAATTTTTAGTGAAGCTTTTTCAGGAGGGGGCAGCTGCAGCTGTTTGTGTTCAACTAACTGCAATCTTGAATTTTCATTTTGGAGAAAGGGCTCTGAATATTGTGTCCCACAGACTTTGCAAAGCTTTCTTGAGAGGTACTAACCTGTTAAAGCCACCCATTAAACCACTTCTACCCATATGGAACCTAAATTTTGTGTTATCCCATATAATATTTTCCCCCTTTGAGCCCGCATCATCCTGTGACCTAAAGTTTTTAACCTGGAAGATGATTTTCTTAGTAGCAATCACTTCAGCTAAGCAAGTTTCAGAGCTACAAGCATTGTCTATCAAACCTCCCTATATACTATTCCATAAGGACAGAGTCTCACGTCGTACAAACCCATCCTTTCTACCAAAGGTATGCTCTGAATCAAACTTAAACCAGTCCATAGACTTACCATTTTTTTCCCCAAGTATGGCAATAAGGCAGAATGTATGTTACACCAACTAGATGCACATAGACAATTACATTTCTACTTACACAGAACAAAGGACTTTAGAAAGACTGACCAACTGTTTGTATCCTTTTCAGACTGCGTGAAAGGTGCTCCAGTAGCTAAATCCACTCTATCCAGATGGTTGTCAGACTGCATTACATTCACCTACCAGTCTGTAAACAAACAACTTCCAGGAAAAATAAGAGCTCATTCTACCAGCTCTGTTTCTATCGCTTCTGCTTTTTGTGCAGAACTGCCAGTTGATGCCATTTGTGCTGCAGCAACATGGGCAAGGCCTCATACCTTTATCACTCATTGCAAAGTGGATTTGGCCTCCAGGGACAGGTCCTCTTTTGGGTCCACTGTTCTGAAGAATGTTCTCCCGTGAACCACCCAAGAAAGATGGTGCAAGGGACGCTGTCCCACCAGTATAGAATGAAGGCGAGACCGGACATCATCACATAAAGAAGTTATGTACTCAATATAATGTTCCTTGTGAGTTGTCCATTTCGCCTTCATTCTTACGTCCCAACCTTCTGCCCCCAGCCTTTGGCTCCTGGAGGATCGAGAGGTTACTATTTGGCATCTAATGTTCTATGACCCTCTTCTTGGCTTGTGAATAATAAAAAATCTTTTATATGCGCATTTTAGTGTACCAGCAAACGATGTCTGGGGAATTCCCTACAGCATCATGGGATAGGGAGTAAGCCACAAGCTAGTTGGAGACCTCGAGCTTTTGTAAATGGCCGATTCGAAACTGAGGATTGGATGTTCTTCGTGTTTCATTGTTGCAGTCATTACATTTGGGTAATCTGCTGGCAAGTTGCCCTCAGTTGGCCTGATTAACAAAGTCTTGAGTCCTGCGTTGGTTGCTGTCCCTTCTTCCATGCCGTCAGGTCTTCAGGGGTATAAAGCATGCAGCCGACACCATTACATCAGTCTTTCTTGCCATGCCCAAAGCAGAAGCAGTTCGCAAGTGCCAATCGGCCGACTCCTGAAATTTTTGTTTTTGAGTTTCAGAACCGAAGTCTTCAACTAAAAGCTAAGTACCCCGCTGGGGAAACTTTTTCTTGCTCCTTACCGATGTCAGTAAAAGTTAATAATTGCATTACTTGTGGGAAGCAAATACCTCATAAGGATTTTCATTTGTACTGTATTCCCTGCCTAGGCCCTGACCACGACGTACCTTGCTGTCGGTTTTGTGCTTTATTTAATCAGCGCACTATCCGTCGTCGGCACATTTTTACTTCTAAATATTTCGGTTCTCGGTTTAATTATCCAGAAATTACGTTGGTTAGCCATCCGACTACTGGAATACCGAAAAAAACGCAAAGAAAAAGGCAGGCTGTTGAGGTCCAAAACTGCCGACGACACTTCTCCTAAGCCATTCGCCAGTTTGCCGATATTTAGTGAGGTGCTTTCACAGCCCCTGATACCCGCAACTTCTGATTCGCAGGCCTCTACTGAGACCCATTCGGAGTCCGGTATATTGCGAAATGCTTCACCCTGGAACCTGCGTATGTCTCTACCTCGGATGGGTCCAGAGCCGCTGTGCGGCTTCTCAGGGTGTATTCAGGCCTACAGACTTGCATATTAAACTGACTCCACCTTCAACACTAAGACCTAAATCTCAATCTGTGTCTAAAAAAAATGACGCCCAGGCCACATGTTCAGGCCCCTATGCCTAAAAAAAACAAATGATCAAAATGGCTGACGATTTAATTACTCTAATCAGGGGTAGTCAACCCCCCACCCCCACCCCCCCCACACACACCCTTCTAAGAGGCCTAGGGCTGAACCTGACTATGAATATTCTGAACAGGACTCTGTTTTTTCTGACTCTTCTAATGACTTGGATTTGTCCATACCTACTTATGAGGACTCTGATGCAGAGGATTCCATTCCCTCTGCTTCTCCCTCTGAGGATTTTTCTTTTGGGGAAACTTTACATACCTTAAGGGAGCATTTCCACTGGGAAAGTCAGAAATTTTCTGAATCCAAAAAGAGGCTTAGGGATTTCCTTCTTCTTCCTCAGCATAGGCCTTTGGCTGTACCTCCTGTACTAGACATTGTTGATGTGTTTTCGGAATCCAGTATGGCCTCTGTTTCCCTTCCCCCGGCCCCTAGTAACCCAAACAGATACTACAGGGTTCCTGAGTCCCACAAATTCCTTTTCAAACATCCTGTTGCGGACCCAGAAAACATTTCTCAGGGGCCCAAGGGCATTAAGGCTTCTACTGCTAAAAATCCTACACCTTCTGATAGAGACTCCAGGGCGCTGGATAGATGGGGTAAAAAGGTTTATACTTCTGCAACCTTGTCAATCAGGGCTTTAAACTGTCAATTCCATATGCTAAAATATCAACACTGTATCATGGGACTGTTTAAATGGAAAATGATGTTGATTTCTGACTGTGTGGAAAATAAAGATTTACAGGATTTATTACATTCAGCTGAATAAGTTGGAAAACATAGTTTGCAATGTGGTTTTGATTCTTTAGAGGCCACTTGCAGGGCTGCTGTTACTGGGACTGTGCTTAGAAGGCATGCTTGGCTTAAGGAGCCATCTCTGCCTGATCGTGTTAATGCAAATCTGGATGCTCCTTTGCATCAGGACCGTCTGTTTGGCAATAAGGCTGAAGAAGTTCTAAAAAAGACTGAAGATAAAGCTAAATATATGCAAACTGTGAAAGATTTCTTACAAATACAACCTCCAAGATTTAGTAGGCACTGGCCTTCTAAGAACTAGTCCTTTCCAGCTCCTTCAGAGCCACTCAAGCCAAACCCCAGACACTCCAAAAGCACCAGGTTTCAGTCCCCAGGGACACTCAGAACTAAGCAATGGGGTGCTTCCACTTCCAAATCTGGAAATAACAAGACGTGACCCTATGGTAAATGGTCTCAATGACTTTCCTTTAAAATTACCAAGCACTTACCTCTCAGCCACCCCTTTGGGTGGAAAACTGGCTCTTCATGCAAAAAACTGGCAACTTACAACCCAGGACAAATGGATTTTAAATATAGTGTCCCAGGGATACAGATTTCATTTCCACACGTTGCAAACTCTAAACAGGTGGCCAGACCTGCCCCCAAATCAGTGGGCAGAGGCTCAGAAACAAGTACTTTCCCTCCTAAACTTGGGGGCTATTCAGCTAGTACCAGAAGAGGAAAAGGGACAAGGTTTCTATTCCAGACTTTTCCCGGTACCCAGAAAAGACAAATCATGGTGTCCAATTCTGGACCTGTCTACTCTAAACACCTTTCTGGACATTCCAAAGTTCAAGATGCTGACACTTCACCAGTTACTTCCTATGCTAGGCAAGGATGCCTGGTTGGCAACTCTAGATTTAAAAGAGGCTTACCCCGCATATCCCAATCAGGGAATCTTGCAGAAGATACCTACGCTTCAAAGCAGGCTACTTGCATTACCAGTTCTCTGCATTGCCCTTTGGCTTGTCTACTGCACCCAGGGTATTCACAAAGTGCCTGGCTCCAGTAATTGCATTTTGCAGGTAAAGAAATATTCAAATATATCCATACCTGGACGATTGTCTAATTCAGGCAGAAAACCAGGCCACTCTTCTAAAACATTTGGCGTTTGTAAAAAGGGTTCTAACTTGTTTAGGGTACACCATAAATGAAAAGAAATCTCAACTGGTACCCTCTCAAAAAATTACATTCCTGGGTGCAAGCTTGAATACAACTACCCAAATGGCTTTCCTTATGCCAGAAAAGCAAATTAATTTGGTGACTTACTTCAAACAGGTGGCCACAAAAACCCTGCATCAGCAAGAGAAATACTGCAAGCCTTGGGATTCATGGCCTCCTGCATTCTTCTAATTCCATATGCAACACTGCATATGAGGAAACTTCAGTGGTATTTAAAATGTTTATGGAGTCAACATTGTCACAGTCTGGAAACAATGATTCCTATCATACCTTGCCCCTGCACCTAGAGTTCCTATGGTGGGCAGAGGCCTGCCACCAAATCAAGGGACTGCCATTCACACCACCCCCTGCCGCCAAAACCCTAACTACAGACGCATCAGACTATGCATGGGGGGCTCATCTGGCAGGGAAGTGCATTCAGAGCAAATGGAGCCCAAATCAAATGCACCTTCATATCAATCAAAAAGAAATGTTAGCTGTACAGAATGCTCTGACAGCCTTCAAGGACTTCCTTCATCCAGGACAACTAATGGTAAAGACGGACAGCACCACAGTTATGTGGTACATAAACAATCAGGGGGGTACACATTCCTACCCCCTCTGCAGACTAGCTATGGCATTGTGGAACATGGCGTTGAGCTACCAAGTACAACTACAAGCTCAATTCCTGCCAGGAAACCTGAATATTCTGGCAGACGAACTAAGCAGAAATCTCATGGACCCACACGAATGGAAACTGGAACCACAGATTTTCAACATGTTGACATGCAAATGGGAATGCCCAGACATAGATCTTTTTGCCTCACCCCAGAACTACCAATTGGACAAATTTTACACAAGAACTCCTCACAAAAAAGCCTGGAAAGTATATTCTCTGTCCTTCAGCTGGAAAAACCTATCAGTCTATGCCTTTCCCCCTCTGACTCTGCTCTCCAAAGTTCTACTAAAAGTCAAACAGGACAAACCAAAAATGATTTTGATTGCTCCAGACTGGCCACGCCAACACTGGTACCCACTCCTGCACAGTGTGTCACAAATTTCTCCATGGCACCTGCCTCAGACACCTTCCTTACTGTCTCAGCAGGAGTACCAAATTCTGCACCCTCAGCTCCGAACATTGAATCTTGCAGCTTGGCTAATCATTTAAATTCCTCCTTAGCATCCCTTAGCAAACCTGTGATGGATGTCATTTTATAGGTTCATAGGTAGGTACTAGGCTATTGGCCCAAGGGCCTATGTAAGCCTAGCTAGCAAGGTGCCATAGCTTACACCACCCAAGAAAGTTATTTTCCTGTGCCACTGTCCAGCTGTGCCACTGTCCAGCAGAGACACAGAAGTGATCCCTGGGGTGTATTTCCTATTTCCCATCCACTCATCAAGATTTTTCTTGGAGTGCTAATGAAGAACTTTGCTTGAAATAGATGGGTAGCTTGTTCCAGAGTATAGGACGTCTCTGGGACAGGAATCTATCCCTCCAGCGTGTCCTGTTTATTGTGGTGACAAGGTTTAGGTCCCTAGAGCGTGTAGCTCGGAGGGATTGGGATTTCTTTAGGTGTAGCATTTCCAACAGCTCTGGGTTTGACATAGCTTTATATGTTAGGCAGGGATCACCTCGGAGTAGGCAATATGCTATGGAGTAAAGCTGGAGTTTGTGGAGGCGGTCAGTGTAGGGCATTTGTTTGAGGCCAGTAATCTTCTTTGTGAGGTACTTCTGTGGCCTTTCCAGCTGCTGCAGATGTCTTGTTTGGTACATCCCAAAAGGGGCATTGTACTCTATAATTTGTCTAATGAGTGACGAGTAGAGGGGAACAATGACCTCTTTTTTCTTGGATGAGAACCCTTTGATGATGAGGCGTGCCACATAGAAGGACTTCCTGACTACTGTGGCGATGTGATTATCAAAGGAGAGACTACTGTCCACCTAGGTCCCAAGGTCTCTTATCACGCATTCGGTGTTAAGTAGTTTTGCTGCCTATGTGGTAGTTCATGGGTACAGAGTTTTTACCAAAGGGGATGACACTGCACTTTTTGGTGATATGTTACCGAGGAAAGCTGGAGTTTTTTGAGGCAGTCAGTGTAGGGCATTTGTTTTAGAGGCGGGAAGACCTAGTACTAGAAAATCTTATGCTGACAAATGGAAAAGATTCTGTGCCTGAAATCAGTCTCAAGGGATGAGCACAGCAGTGCCCAATTTACCTCAGATTTTGCAATACTTAACTGAGATGCTTCACAAGGGCTTGTCTTTTTCCTCCATTAAAATCCATGCCTCAGCCATTTCAGCTCATTACAACACAGACCCCCCCCTCTTTTTCTCTTATCCTCAGCTAAATCAGTATCTCATAGGGGCCAAAAACTTGAGACCACCCAGGAGAGCTCCAACCCCTGCCTGGGACCTTAACTTTGTATTGGAGAAACTCACTCTACCTCCTTTTGAGCCAGCTGCTACTGCAGACTTAAAATTTCTTTCCTGGAAAACAGCCTTCCATTTTAGCAATCACTTCAGCTAGAAGGATATCTGAATAATAGGCAGTTATGGCAGTGGAGCCTTTCATCATCTTTCATGCGGACAGGGTGTCACTCAGGACCAATCCATCATTCATGTCCAAGGTGGTGTCCAGTGTGGCTCTTAATCAGTCCATTCATTTGCCAACTTTCTTTCCCAATCCACAGAACAAGGGGGAGCGGATTCTGCATTCATTGGATGTACACTGACCACTTAGATTCTACTTGGACAGGACTAAATCTCGAAGAAAATCTGAACAACTGCTGGTAGCAGTTGCTGCAGGGGCAGAGGGGGAAGACTATTTCAAAACAAACCATTTCTAAATGGATAAGCCATTACATTCATTTCTGTTATAAGCACCATGGAAAACCTATCCCCCAGGGGATCAGATCTCATTCTACAAAGGCTGCATCTACTTCTACAGCCTTTCTCAGAGGTGTTCCTGCCAGGGATATTGTAGAAGCTGATACCTGGAGTTCAGTTTATACTTTCACCAAACATTATCACTTACCAATTTTCTCTAAATCCGGAGCTGGCTTTGCCACTGCTGTTTTGCAGGGCCTTATAGCTGGTCCTAATGCTGTATAAATCCATCCTCCCAACCATAGCTTTGGGAATCTACCCAAATGTAATGACTGCAACAGTGAAACACGAAGAACATAGTACAGTTGTATACACTTACCATAAATGTAGATGTTCGAGTGTCTTAGTGTCTTCACTGTTGCAGTCCTGGTTACCCTCCCTCCAGCCCCCTGTTTTTCTCTTACTATACCTCTACTTTCTTTTACTATGCTTAAAAGCCTTTTTGGTTTATTTGCTTTTGTTTGGAGGTATCTTTTTGTGTTTTTAATTACTTATATATTTTGCTCCCCATTTGGGGGGCACCTGACATCTGGGGCAAGAAGAACTGATGTAATGGCGTCAGCTTTATACCCCTGACGTCATGGAAGAAGGGACAGCAATCGACGCAGGACCCAGGACTTTGTTAATCAGGCCGACTGAGGGCAACTTGCCAGCAGATTACCCAAATGTAATGACTGCAACAGTGAATACACTCGAACATCTACATTTATGTTAAGTGTACACAACTGTACTTTCTGAACCCACCGGTACAGAATGCAGACAAGATGGGCAACTCACTTAGATCGTTATGGTGAGTACATAGCTTTTTATCCCACCATCAACTGGGAAACCTACTCTAGCCCAAACTCTCTAGCACACATGCTCCTTGACTTTGTAAATTCAAGTTCCCTGTAGCAAATTGTCTGTAGCTTGACAAGAGGAACAAACATTCTAGATCTGGTTTCACCAGCATGTCAAGCAGGTGCACTGCTGCAACTGCTGGGCTCTCATTAGTTAAAACTGACCACAAATCAGTTACCTTCAAACTGATACTAACACCAGAACTCACAAAGGGTGAAATCAGACTAAAAAACTTCAAGTTAAATTATACCCGCCTAGGTGAAGTTATAAATGCATTCCAAGCCCCACTCCAAGCTGAAAGTGCTAACTGCGCCAAGGCTTACACAAAAGCCCTGTACAATCACTTGCATAAGTGTATAAACTTGAGAATGAAAGCCAGAGCCACAAGTAAAATCAAGCTGCCATGGAGGACTTCCAGCATCAACAAACTCTACAATAAATGCAGAAAGTTGCTGTCCAACAAAATGACAAGAACCCAACCCCAACAATGGAAAACACCCTCCTCAGCCTTGACAGGCAAATAGGACAATTTTTCAAATCCTCCAAGAGCTCCTTGGGGAGAAGGTTAGCAAGTTCAGGCAAGGATAACGATAAGGCCCTTTGCAACTATGTACGTAACCTAAAGGGTAGGCCCAATCATGTGCAGAACTGGTGGCCAGTGGTATCGCACACACTGACCCCACAGAGATAGCAAACCTGCTAGTCAGGGGCAGCTTGTGCTATTGGACTACACCCCCCCCCCAGCTGCAAAAAAGAAAGAAAAGAAAAAGAAAAACAACTGTAAAAAGAAAGAAAACAATAAAAACAAATGCGAGTCCCAGAACTTCGCGCATGTGCACTCGTGGCATTTCCCAGTATCCAGACTGCTGGTGAACCAGTCCAGAGCATGTGCACAGAATCTGGACTGCTGATGAGACCATTTGGATTAGGAAGACAGCATTCAACAGCAGAGATCCGAGATGTCTATGTAGTTACAACTGCATAGACTGGAAGAGGATTGGACTGCAATGTTTGCAGGCTGGGTAGCTGCCTGTTCTCGCGGAAAGGGGAAGGACTTCACTCTCATGAGCTTACTTTGCAGAATGGAAGCATTATCAACCGACTTTGCTACTCGGGTAAGGTGTGTATGTGTGTGTGTGTCTGTGTGTCTGCGTAGGGTGCCCCAGTTGCATATATCTGGTGGCTAGACTCAAACCCTGTACCTTGGGAGCAGGTAGCATGAGCATGAATTCCCTACTCACCACCACTTGTAAAATTTTTGCCTCATATTTTTGTTCTTGTGAAATTTGTGGTTTTCTGGATTTTGAATTCACTACATAATGACAGGTATTTGAATTTAAAACTTCATATTCTTCAGAAAGTACATGGTAACACAAAACCTTTTATTCTAGCAATTTTCTGTTTATAAGATCAATATTTGAAATTTGTCCCTATTTTTGGGGGCTGTATTTGCCCATTATTGGCTTTGCTAGGTGTTTGGTGCTAAGAGGTTGAGAACTATGGTGAGAACTAAATTCACTAAATGATAGCCATTTAAGTTTCAGTCTACCTGTCTTTCAAGAAACAACTGATTTGGCATAGTAGTATGCTGCTCCGACTGTAGTGTATAGAGTCCTGTGTCCGAGACTTGGCAGTGAAATACATGGTGGTAACACAGCATTTTATTCTAGCAACTTTCCAAGATTATACAAGCAGTGTTTAAAATATGTCCCTAATTTTTGGGCTTTTGCCCCCCCTCCCCCCAATAATTTTTGGCTTTTTCCAGATTTTTTGTGCTTCAAAGTTGAGAGATACAGCTGAGTGTCAAGTTACAAGGAGCTGAGAGCTTGAAGAGAATTTTAATGCTGCTTATGCTCAGTCTGCTTGTATTGTTAATAGCACAACAGGTAGGGTACTTGTTTTTGATGCAGAAGGCTGTGGGTTCTACTACCAGTGTATATACATACATTGCTGATACTGTACTGTTGTACTTTTAAAGGGGGCAGATGCTGCAGTCCTGAGAATGTACTCTTTGGCAGAGATACCTAGTAAGAATGAACCTGTTATCAGTTTTGCCATCCATTCCCTATTGCAATATTTCAGGTTTTGCTGAATTCCGGACTAAGGTATAGTTTCCTGTGTTGCCCATATCCTTACTTGGATAGGAGGAAGCTTCTCTGTTCACCAGTGTGAGTGGGGAGCTTTGAGCACGCTATCTGTCCCTGGATGAGTGGTCTCAGCCCTGAAACTAGTAGCTTGTTGGCCATCTTGGGTCAGTTCCTATCTCTTTCAGTTTCCCAATTTTAAAACCTGCATTTCCACAGTTTTATGCCAGTATACAACTCCACAAAGCTCCTCGTGGTGTCCTGCAGAGTGATACAGGCAACAGAATGACCCAAGAGAGACTTTTCCATATGTATTTTTTCTCTGTTTTTTTTTTTGCTCCGACTGCCTTTTCCTACCTAAAAAGCGAATTTCTAACTGATCTGTGCTTCAAAAAGTTTAAATTGCTTTTGCCTTCTACTTTATACAGTTTTTGCACTTGTTTTATATCAGTTTAAGTCGTTTTTGTATTGCATAACTGTTGTAGGCTACACACTAAAGAGCACAGCAGTGATCTTAGGTCAACTGGCGCCCTAGGCAAAAGGGCTCCACGGCACCCCCCACTAAACTATCTGGTGCCCCCATCCTGATCTAACTACATCAAATAAATACTAGAAAAGTGCCCCTGTTAGACCGGCGCCCTAGGCGGCCGCGTAGTTGGCCTATGCCTAAGGCCGGCTATGAGTGCGCTAGCCTGTTTATAGCATTTACAGTGTTTTCTGTGTGTTTTTCTACTGTTTCCTGGCAAAAATATATATATATTCTCTTTTCCCGCCTTTGCTGAACTAGATTAGTCCGGATTTCAGGTTTTGCTGAATTCCGGACTGTGGCATAGTTTCCTGTGTTGCCCATATCCTTACTTGGATAGGAGGAAGCTTCTCTGTAAACCAGTGAGAGTGGGGAACTTTGAGCAGCCTATCTGTCCCTGGAGGAGTGGTCTCAGCCCTGAAACTAGTAGCTTATTGGCCGCTCTGGGCCACTTCCTATCTCTTTCAGTTTCCCGGCTTTAGAACCCGCATTTGTGCAGTTTTGCACGATTTTGCACATAGCGCAGCGCCGTTTAAACTATTACCGGCTCCACAAAGTCTGCTCTTCACTTTTTCCCTTAGAACTGTTCTAAATCTCAAAGTAAGCACTCTATTTTCATTCTAAAGCCCTGCAGTTGCTCGTATAAGTAATCTTATAAGTAAGCACTAATAAACTAAAGCACTACACCCTCTTATACTCCCTTTAAGTACTTGGCTCCCTATTGGTCCTTTTTGATCAGTCAAAAAGTCATTTTCGGGTTTACTCTCCACTGGTGAATCCGGGAATCTTGAGGCAATGTTACAACTGCCTTATGTACACAGACCACCCTCTCCTACTCCCAACAAGCTCAAATATATGTGAGAGATGCAACCATATAGCCAAACTGGAGGCTGAGCTCTCTCAACCCAATATTGGTGCAGTCAGTCAGGAGGAGAAGGTAACCACACACACCACAAATCCAGTCTCACATAGACCTATCGCAACAGAAAACCAAACACACAAAAACATACTCGGAGGCTCTAAATAAAAATCTGCCCAAGCAGCAGAGACCTCCAAAGCAGACATCCAAGCAACCTCTACCCCACAACAATACCCACGTTTCACATAGTTCACAAAGTCAGTGTGCCACACAGTCACAGCCCTTAAGGCTAAACAACACACCTAATACACTTGTAATAGGTGACTCTATTGTCAGACACACTGACGTCCCACTCACCAGGCTGAACAAGGAGAAGGTCACTGTAAGCTGCCTGTCGGGTGCCAGGATCCGCCACATAACACAAGCACTCAGGTCTCTCCAAAGCAAGTACAAATTTGACTCCGTCATTGTCCATGCTGGTGTGAATGACCTGAGACGTACATCCCTGGACTACATGAAAAGAGACATAGAGGAGCTCTCTGATCATGTAGCCCAGGCCGGTATGACCCTGACCTTGAGTAGCATCTTACCCTCACCAAGAATGATGCCACAGTATAAAGACAAAATGATCAGTTTTAACAATTGGCTAAAGTATTGGTGTTATTCAAAGGGGATCCAGTGTGTGTCAGCCTGGGATGACATGCTCGACAAGCCACGTTGCTTCGCTAGGGACGGCTTGCACCTGTCACCCCTGGGCTTTTGAATACTGGCTAAGGCTCTTGCCACTCCCATAGTGCCTTTTTTAGGCAAGGCTCAAATGACAAACCCACCTCCATAGACGACACAAAGAAAAAGAAACTAAGGGCAATGCTGCTCAACGCCAGAAGTCTAAACCTCAAGATGCATGCACTCGAGGCTCTCCTCAGTATGGAGAATATCGATATCTGTGCAGTAACAGAAACCTGGTTCAAGGCTCCCGAGAGCACCCCAGCACTACCAGGTTATACCTTGTACCATGCTTTTCTGCCCCAAAACTTGGACCGAACCACAAAAGGAGGGGGAGTATCCATATTCATCAAAGATACCCACACCTCTAGGTTAGTGGCACTGCATGGAAGCATCATAGACCATCCATGTGCAACTAACAGTGGGCAAAACTGCCTTTCAGTTTGTAGCCTGCTACAGACCACCCTCCCAAACTCAGGAACCCCGCTCTGCTTTCCTGAGAACACTGGAGAATATGAAGGTCTCTCCAAACACCATTATATTGGGTGACTTCAACTACCCAAACAGACTGGGAGCACTACTCAAGCCCCAACACCCTCGCCCAATGGTTCCTAGAATTTATAAACTCAAATGCTATGGAACAACTGGCCACCACTCCCGCAAGAGGGGAAAACATATTGGACCTGATCATCACCAACATGGGGACTCTATGTTCCATACCAGAGGTATACTCCTCATTGGTAAGATCTGACCATAAATTAATCTCACTGGACATCTATATCCCGTCCCCACCCCCAGCCAAGGAAACCGCGGTGAAGAACTTCTCAAAAGCAAACTTCACACTTCTCAAAACCGAGGTGGAATCCTTCAAAGCCCCCGGGCCAGTGGAAAATACGACCCAAACCGCAGAATCCTTTACAAACACTTTCTATGGACACCTACAGGAATGTATGGATCGTGCTTTCCCAAATAAAACCAAAGGCAGGAGACCTGTCTGGTGGACCCCAGCCATAAATAAGCTATACAACAGAAGGAGGAAGCTACTACATGATAGAGCAAAATCCCAAAAAGGGAGGCATCTCTGATCAGTACTAACAAGAAACTACGATCCCTTATAAAATCATATAAGGCCAGCTTCGAAATAAAAATTGCACAAAATGCTAAAGATAATTACAAGGCCTTCTTTATTTATGTCAGAAACATGGGTGGCAACTCCCAGATATGCTCTGAGTTAGTTCAAAATGACAAAAAATACACTGAACCCACAGACATTGCTAACATCCTGGCAGACAGGTTCAGTGCAAACCCCCCCCCCCCCCTAAAAGAGCAAATGTGTATCCCAACAGTGTGTGGCCTCCCTGACATCACAGATGCACAGGTGAGAGCTGCCCTCTCCAAAGCAAAAAACACAGCATCAATGGGGACCGGACGGTGTCCCGGGCTGCATCTTACACAAACTCCAAGAAGAACTGAACCCTCACATAAAGTCACTGTTCAGTGTCAGCCTTACTACAGGATATGTACCCAAGGAATGGCATACAGCAACAGTGGTCCCACTCCACAAAGGTGGTGCCACAATGGACCCCGGAAACTATCGCCCTATAAGCCTGACTAGCCTGGTCTGCAAAGCTATGGAGCGTATCATCATGAAACTCATAAACAAAGACATTGTGAAACTCCAAACACTGGATCCTACCCAATTCGGCTTTGTTAAGGGCAGATCTGGCCTCTTGAACCTGGTCGACTTCTTTGAAACAGTCACCAAGGCCATAGATGAAGGGGAGGTAGTCCACACAGCCTACCTGGACCTTGCAAAAGCCTTCAACACAATACCCCACTCGGGCATCATAAATAAGCTCACCAGCATAAATATCAACCCCTGTGTCACAAGATGGGTTGCAAACTAGCATAGATCTGTTCAATCAAAAAGCAGAGCAGATAGTGAAGACAGCCGTAAGGCCTTCTATAGTTGTATAAGGAATCTCCACGACAATACCCAGATTTGTTCTGAGCTACTGCACAATGGTATCTCCTATCCCGATTTGATAGATTCAGTGCCAACTTTACCCCCCCCCAAAGGACCAATCACAATACCAATGGATTGCCAGACACCCAGTATCACTGCTACATAGGTGCACTGTCCAAGACCAAGAATACAGGTACTATGGGACCTGACAATATCCCCAGCTGTGTTCTACATGAACTACAGCGTGAACTGGCACCTCACCTGTGTGTCCTGTTCAATCACATCCTCAACTCAGGCTTTGTCCCTACTGAATGGCGCACTGCTACAGTCATCCCTCTCCACAAGGGATGAACAACTACAGACCCAAGGAACTATCGCCCCATTAGCCTGACGAGTCTTATATGCAAAACTATGAAAAAAATCATCATGGACCTAATAAACAAGGGTATAGGGAATCTGTAAACTCTGAATCCTACACAGTTTGGTTTTGTGAAGGGTAGGTCATGCCTGCTCAACTTGGTCGACTTCTCTGAGTCAGTCACCAGAGCTGTGGATGAAGGCAAGGTGGTTCATACAGCCTACCTTGATCTGGCCAAGGCCTTTGATACCATTCCCCACTCAGGAATCATAGAAAACTCACTAAGCTGGGCATTAACCCCTATATCACTAGGTGGGTTGCAAACTGGCTCACAGATGGAACCCACAGTGTGAAAGTAGGTGACTTCAAGTCAGACTGTCGACCAGTCATGAGTGGAGTCCTACAGGGTTTGGTCCTGGGTTCTCTTCTGTTTGGTATCTACTTCTCTGGAAGTCCAGGCCAACACGAAGGGGCTCTGGCTGACAAAGTTCACAGACTATTACAAGTTGGGAGCGATTATTAACTCCCCAAGTGATGCTGCCATCCTACGGAAAGGCCTCAATGAGACCAACGACTGGTGCCAGAACCATGTCCTTAAGCTCAATGCCAAAAAAATGTGTCATCATCCCCCTTGGGAAAAACCCGGTTCCATTGAATTACCACATTGATGGTAGCCCACTGAACACAGAAGGCGTTAAAAGAGATCTAGGAACACAGGTTGATAGCAACCTCTGTTTTGACCAACACATTGCCACTGTGGTCAGAAAGTCCTTCTGTGTGGCACATCTCATTACTAAGGGTTTTGCATCCAGGAAGAAAGAGGTAATTGTCTCCCTCAACTTTTCCCTCATTATGCCAGTCATAAGTACAATGCCCCATTTGGCATGTACCTCACTAGACACCTGCAACAACTGGAGAGGCCACAAAAGTACCTCACAAAGAGGATCCTAGGTCTTAAACATCTGTCCTATATGGAGAGACTCAAAAAAACTCAAACTATTCTCTGTCGCATATCACCTACTTAGAGGCGATCTCTGCTTGACTTACAAAGCCATGCCTGACCTAGCTCTGTTAGAAATGCTACATCTAAAGAAATCCCAATCCCTCCGCACCACATGCTCCAGAGACCTCAACCTCATTACCACAATCAACAGAGCATGCTGGAGGAACAGGTTCATAACCCAGAGACTGCCCATGCTATGGAATAGACTTCCCATACATGTCAAGCAGAGCACCTTACTGGCCGTCTTCAAGAGGAATCTTGAGTGTATGGGAAATAGAAAATTCACCCCTGGGATCGGGATCACTCCATTGGCTCTACTTGACAGAGGCACTAGGAACTAAGGTCATGTGGCACGATGCCAGAGTAATCCTATGGGCTAGGCTTGTAAAGGCTGCAGGGCCATTAGCTTCGTTAACACACCTGTGAACAATACTACCTCCTCATTTCCAATTACAGCATGACTCTAGTTAACCTAGCATCTCAACTGATACTCAGTGGTGCTATCCATCCTAATCCTGCCCACCTCTAATTCACCCATCCCCTTCAATCCCTAGCATACAGCACCTAAATTCCTTAAGAAAACATGCAAACCTACTTGTTCTTAACCTTAACATTAGAAGTATGCTAAACAAAATAGATTAACCCCACGTAAACCCTTTCATTATATGCCCCTGACTTATTACTCCTTACTGAAATGTGGCTCAAGCCACATATCAAGGATAACAAAATACTTCCCCCAGGGTACGATATAATCAGGACAGACAAATTAGCAGAGAGGAATGGGTGTTTCCCTTCTTTTTAGAATCAATCTAACCGTTGACCGCATTAGCTTTGGACATCCCTACATTTAACAATGCAGAAACTCTTTTTTTCAGAGGTGAACTAGATATATATATATATATATATATATATATATATATATATATATATATGTGTGTATGTATATGTGTATATATATATATATATATATATATATATATTTATATACATATATATCTATATATACACATACATACATACACATCACCTGGAGACAGCCTTGGAACATGTAACAATTGTTGGGAGTGTACAGACCACCAAAGTCAAGTGCAGATGACCTAAAGGATTTCACATTTCTTGCATGAAACCCGAGGGGGAAGAAAAATATTAGAGGGGGACTTAAGTTTACCAGAAACAGACTGGAATAATATTAATTCTACAACATTAGTAAGGAAATTATTCACAGCCTGTATTCAGAAACAGCAATTGCTTCAGATTGTGAAAACACCTACCAGGGGACGGAACATACTAGACATTGTTTGTGTTCCCAAAGAAATTACTGCAACTTCAAGTCAAGTTTTACCACCATTGATGTGCAGTGATCATGGGGTTATAAATGTTCATTTGTTGCTAGATAATTTTGCCAAACTGAAATCTAAGCCAATGCACAGAAGGTTAATTACAGATTGTATGGAAGCAAAACAGTCACCATGTAAAACTAACTGGAGTGGAGGTGTTCAGTGAAAAAAAACTGTGATGGAATGTGAAAAGTTTGAATGAGAAATTGAGTGCAAAAACTCAAAAAATGTTCAGGCAGATATATTTCCATAAGAACAAAGTATCTGATTAAGGTGATAGAAGAATATAAGAAATGGAAGAGATGTCAAACTACAACTCTGAAAACTGAAATAAACTGGACAAACTGGACAAACAGATTAAGCATAGTGTGAGACAAGATCAAGAAAATTTTGAAGAAAGTGTATCTAAAGATATTGAGCATAATAGGAGACCTTTTTATAGATACATAAGATATTGAAGGAGTAAAGACACACAAATAGATAAACTGTGTGCAGATTCTAAAATGTATTCTCAGACACAACAGATTGTAGATATATTTACGAAATCTTATCCAAAACAGTCTGACTCCACAAATGGGGTATTAAGTTATCCTAGTAACATCCAGGTAACCCCAGATACTGAAATCAAATTTGATTATATTGAAAAAGAACTGTGCAAACTGGATCCAAACAAAGCATATGGTGGAATTCGGAATTGGTGACAATGACCTGAGAACACTTCAGCAAGAACTTATAGTACCATTATATCTATTATTCACTAGGTCATATAAATCTGGGGAGATTCCTCAAGATTGGAGACATGCGCTTATTAAACCTGTTTTTAAGGGAAAGGGGAGTAGGACATAAGAGTCATATAGACCCTTATCTACTTTAATGTGAAAAAATAATGGAGAAGGTAATATTGGATAAGTTATTTTCAGAAGGTTGGGACTGGAAACCATACATCAGCATGCATATGTTGAAAACAGATCCATTACCTGTAACATGATGTTCTATAACAATATAATAGCTATGAATGAAAAATTGTGCTGTGGTGTAGTTGATACAGATTTAACTTCAGCATTTGACAGGGTCATACACACAACACTGATTAATAAATTAGTACAAGTTGTTAAACAAACCAAGCAAAACATTTTATCTGACATTGTTAATTTTTGTGGCCTCTAGTTTGTGAAATTTAGACAGTTTGGTAATGATAAAAATATGTCACATTTGGAACAACAAGTTGGCATGTTTCAATGTGGCAAATGTAAGATATGTAGGAGGGTTTTTGCTGAACACAAATGTGACTGCTTAGTACCAAAATATTATATAGGTCAAACTAGAATGAGCAGTCCTATATTTGAACATTTTCAAAATACACATATTTTCAAGGGTCTGCAGATTCATTATTTTTAGTGCTTTAGCAGATTTATTTTAAAATATGGAACATTAAAACCTCGAGGGCTTAACTTAGAAGTTAATTTAAATGTTTAATTATTATTCTAAGCTATTTTGGTAGGCATTTTATTGTCATAGAGTTTATAGGAACAGTATGAATTGTGTATTGTCCCTTTAAAACTGGATGAATCATTTTCAATGATATGTAATTATGATGTTATTCCTTTGAAGGCTGTTGGGGTTCCTGTTTTGCTTGGTTTGTTTAACAACTTGTGCTTTGCATTGCTGTTGGTCTTCATAATAAATTAGTACAACTAGGTATTCACGTACTTTTGATAAGATGGATAGTTGTATGGCTTACAAGTAGGACATGGCAAGAATCATACAGCAACTGAACAGGTGAAATCCTTGGCTACAGTCAGGGTGTCCCACAGGGTCCTAGGCCCTTACTTGATTAGATTGTATCTTTCAGACCTAACGTTTTCATCTGAGGTGTTCTACAGTCTATATGCAGATGACCTTAAAACTGTAAATGTAAATTTATAAAGTAAATGTAAATGTAAACTGATTTACATGTGTTACAGGTAAGGCATGTCTGCAAAATTACTTGACTAAATTGACCATTTGGGCACAGGAAAATA
Source organism: Protopterus annectens (assembly GCF_019279795.1). Classification (NCBI taxonomy): domain Eukaryota; kingdom Metazoa; phylum Chordata; order Ceratodontiformes; family Protopteridae; genus Protopterus; species Protopterus annectens. Next base: position 40,554,597 of record NC_056725.1, on the reverse strand, counting down.
ATATGCTGATAAATACATAAAAAAATAAGCATATGAGATTTGGCAGGCGTAACTTGTAAGGTGAATATTTAATGCAGCACACAGTGATTGAAACTGTAGACTCATGTAAGGACCTGGGTATATGGGTAGGCTGAGCTATGAGGTTTTCTAATCATATCAACCAATTGGTAAATGATAGTTATAGAATTATAAGTTGTATAAAAAGATCTATAAAGTCCAGGAAATCAAAAATAATGAAGTTGTTGTTTGTTAGTTACATTAGACCCAAACTTGAGTATGGAATAACAATATGGAAATCCTATAAGAAAACAAGCATGAGTAAACTGGAAAGAGTACAATGGAAATATACCAAGGGTATCCATGAATGTGAAAATCTTAACTTATTATGAAAGACTAAAATATCAACTTGTACAGTGTCTCTTACAGATATCGAAGAGGAGATCTTATTCAGGTATATAGGGCATTTAGGGACAACTACCTCTGGGAATGTTTAGGGTTAACAAAAAGTACTAGAGAATCATCAGACAACCTACGTAGAAGATTCTATAGGAATGAGACGTGTACTAACTGGTTCTCTGACAGAGTAGCTGATGCATGGAACAGACGACCAAGTTACATTAAAGCTACTAGCTTAGATATTTTTAAGAACAGCCTGGGTACTTACTATGGGAAAAAGTGTTTTGGTATATTGGCAAGCTAGAAGGACATTAATGCCCATGCTTGAAATATTTTTATGCATGTATATTAACACACTGGAATGCATTCTTCACTGGGCATCCTTAATCCTCCCTCAGGAAACACTCATCCTAGAAGACTTTAATATGGACTGGTCAACCCTCATCTCACCCTTTCCCTCCAGTCATATAAATCTCTGTGGTTTCAGGCAGCTAATGCAAACTCCCACCCATAGAGAGAAAGCTACAAATAGAGTCCATACTACACTGGATACTTGCTAACCATACATCCTTAGCACAACAGTTTGGTACACTACCTAACACACTAAGTGATCACCTCCCCACCTTTGTACTAAGACAATACATTAAACCCACAAAAAAGCTGTATTCCCAACAAATAAGCTTCTCTAAAAGCTTCAAATTAGAAGACTTTATAACAGCCTTAAACTACTGCAACTGGACTCCACTAACCTGCCTTCCATTGGACATGGCAGTAATCCACTTCAACACTACCTTTCTAGGTATACTTAACCAACTAGCCCCTTCTAGAACAATTAGAATTAAATCCAACCATGCCCCTGGCTCTCCAAAGCCACCCGTCTGCCTCTATAAGAAAGTGACAAGGCCTGGGACACCTAGCAAAAACGTAACAAGGAAACTAACTCAAATAGATGAATATTTCTTGAACTAAGAAATAAAGCTAAGAGACAAATAAGGGATGATAAAATTCATTACTCCGACATCCAAACTAAGCACAAATCAAACCCTCCGAAATTCTGAGCAGATATTAACAAAATACTATAACCAGGTAAATCTAGTACCCCACCCCCAAGCATAAATGATACCACTTGCAACATAGCTACCCAATTCAATGACTATTTTACCAACTCTGTTCTTAAACTGATTACTCCTTCCTCCACCACTAGTCTTCCAAATCTACATAACCCCCCCAAAACACCCAAAGCATCTTTTCATTCAAACCAGTCCCATCTATAAACACCTGCCCAAACTAAATCCTACAATCCTCACAGCAGACAAACTCCCAGCTGAATACCTATGGATCTCTGCCAAAGCCATCACATACCATGTTTCCATATTAATCAGTAGATAATAGCTTGAGTAATCACTACCTTCCCTCTGGAAAACCTCTCACATAATACTGTTACATAAAGGTGGTACTTCAACCGAGTTATCCAACTACCGACCATTAGCTGTATTACCCCATTGTCAAAAATATTTGAAAAATGTATACACTCTCAGATACTAAACTATCTCTTATCCAACAACCTTCTTGCCAAAACACAGCATGTGTTCTGCCCATGCCATAACACTACCATCACCCTCATCAGTTTTACCAGCACTGTCAATCTGCACCGGAACCTGGGTAATCTAGTCTCCACTGTCTTCCAAGACCTGTCTAAAGCATTTGAAATGGTATCTCAGAACCAACTCCTAAGTGTCCTGTTGGAACTCAATCTATCCAACTCCATCCTGTCCTAGTTTACCACCATCAAGCCGTTAAATGGATGGATTTCCTATCTCCCCTCATGTCAGTTACCCTAGACGTACCACAGGGATCTATACTTGGACCTGTATTTTTCACCATTTTTACAAACAACCTACATACAGCCACCCATCAGGCAAATTTGGGCCATTATGCTGATGACCCCACACTAATCTTCTCAGCTCCCTGTCTCCAAACTCTTCAAGAACAAAAACAGGAAGCCTTCACCACCATAGAAGCATGGCTGTCAAACTCCCAACTTATTCCAAATCCTAAAAAATGCAACTTATTCTTTTCTATCCTTCCAAACCTATTGAACCCACTCCCCCCCTTTTAAAATATCTTCTACAGACAACACCCTCATCACCCCAGTGCCACAGACCAAACTACTAGGGATAATCATTGATCAAAATCTTAAATTCAACAAACATATATCCCAGACCATAGCTAAAGTTCATAAAAAAAAACTCTGCACCCTTTATTGATGCAAAACCTACCTGATCACAGACAGTAAAGCCATCATAGCTAGAACCCACCTACTCTCCACATTACTATATTCATCCCCTGTTCTAACCAGCCTAAACAAAGGTGCCTTAAACAAGTTAAACACCTGCTATAACAAAACAGTAAAATTCGCTGCCAACTCCTCCTAACGATCCTGTCACTGTCTAGCCCTTAAGCAATTATGGTGGCTAGAATTATCCAGCTTATTACTTACCATGGCACATGAAATATTTTACCACCCCAGTAAAACAGCAGCTCTAACAGGCCTTCTCAACTTCTGCAACAACAACCGCAAACTAAGATCCACTAATAAAGCGCTTGTAGAAATATCCAAAAGCAAATGTACATCAGGTGACTCCCTTTACTCGAGTGCAGTTGCCAAAATCTGGAACTCTCTCTCTCTCCTGAAATCAGAATGCAACAAAACAGTCCTACCTAAATGACTCTTCGTTATGCAACTGTTCAGATCCTGACTAACTTAATATTACCTAGTTCTTTCTCATAATTAGCCAGAAATGTTGTATGCCATGTTAAATTAATACAGTTACCCCATCCACGAGACTTCAGTGTGCAACACTCTCTCACCTTAACCACCATTCCTTATTTCTGGGTATTATTGTAATGGATTTTGCAATGATTACTTTGAATATTTCTATATTGGATGTTTTTGAATATTTTGTATCATGATTAAGTTGTACATCTTTTTGTTAGACATCTTTGTGTTATACATCATGAATGTTTGTATTGTGATGTTGTATGTGGAGCTTTTCTTCCTAGGCCTCCATTGAAAATGGGCAATTTTTGCACAGTCGGACTTTCCCGGTAAACAAATGTAAAATAAATAAAATAAAAATATAAACCCACTATATTTTATCTCAGCTCCTCTCTCTCCTCCAACCACAACTGCTACAGATTAGGGTGTCCTTCTTGCCCAGTTTCAATACTGTCTTCTCTTCTTTGCTTTCTTCGGTATCAAAAACAACTTGCCTTTCTATCCTATAGCATATATATATATATATATATATATATATATATATATATATATATATATACATATATACACATACATACACACACATATATATATATATATATATATATATATATATATATATATATATATGTATGTGTGTGTGTGTGTGTGTGTGTGTGTGTGCGCAAGCGCATATGTAAATACATGGTTTATTTAAGGGTGGTAGTGATGTATTTTGTCTAGGTTCAACTCGCCCAACTCATTTTATCAAGTCTGGGGTAGTGATAGTGCTGGCAGAAATGCTGACTTATTACCCCACCTATCGGATCCATATTTACCACTCATTTCCAAGTTTTTTAAGATTGTTTGATTTGTGACTTGATCTTAGTCATGTTGAGAAACGTTTATAACTTATGTATTTATGCACATGTATGCAAGTTCACTCAGTGGCTTCTGGCATCTACTTAATTTTGAAGTCAACCCTCATTAACAATTAATTAAATAATGAATTCACTATGTATCCACTATACAGTCAGCAATGTGTCACATGTCAAATATGTTGGATTTGTGTGTGCTTGTTTAAATAATTGTACACATCTGAATTGATTGTTACAGTTAAGGACAGCAAAAATGCTACATATTGATGAAGACAAGTTTAGGTATGTAAAAGGCATTTGGATTACTATACAACTGAGCTAAATTAAAGTAGTGTGTTAGTGAAGACAAGTTACAAATTACTGGAATACGTAAATAATCAAGTTTTCAAAACTGTATACTGCTGACATATCTACTTATGTTCTGTGTGATGTAATGCAGTGCTTATAGATGCTTAGTTAATCTGGGAGCTCTTTCTGTGACCCAGATGGCTTGTGTTAGACTATAACTGTATGAGCACTGGAAGGATGCACAGAGAGGGTGAGACTGAGAAGCAAATGATGTCTCTCCATCTTCGGGGGTGGGGGAGGGAGGAAGGAGGGCAGTCTTGGTTTGCTGCAATCTCAGTGTTAAGAGCTTGGCAAGCTACATGCTGCAAGTGGGTATACCCCTTGGTCAGAGTTTGGGCATGCATGAAAGCAAGGTTGCCAAGGGGTAGTGCAGATTAGGACACTTTCCCAGCAGCAATACGGTGCTCTACCAAAGAGCAATTGATCTTCTCACCAGCCATGGACATGGTTTAAGTACAGCTCTGTGGAGCGGGTCTTACAGAGAGAGTAGCTAGTAGCAACTGATGGGGATGGAACAAAGTTTTTCTAGTAATGTAAATAAACCAATTTACTGATGGCAATAAATTAAATTAGTAAAACATTTTACTTGGATCTTACTCCTATTTCTATAGTCATCAACAAACTCCCCTTAGATCAAAAGCAACTTACTTTTATTTACTCTGATGATTTGGTCATTTGTAGGTCTTATTCCATTAAATGCATTGAAAAAAACTACTTCAAAAAGATGTTCTTATATTGTACAATTAGCTTATCTCAAAAAAAAAATTGTTTAACTCCAGAAAAAAGAATATAGCTCTCAACCTTGTGACGCAAAAAATCTGGACAAAGCCTGAGAAAATCGGGAACGAAGGACCAAAAATAGGGACAGATTTTAAATATTGCTGTTATAAACTTAGAAAGTTGCTTGATTTACAGGATTTGTCTTAGCATGCAATTTTTGAAGGATATGCAAATATATGTCATTATGTAGTGACATCATTCCCCAGATCATCCCAATTATTTGTTAGAAAATCACAGATTTTATGAGGAACAGACCAAAAATATGAGGTTAAAGTCTGGACAGTTGAGAGATATGAGCCTACATGGTATGGCACCCAAGAAAGACTAAACCCCCCCTTCCGCACCCCTACATGTCAAATACCTGCACAATGTCCCCTTTGAAATCCTTTAAATGCCTCACCCTCTGTTTCCAATAATCCATTGGATAGTCAGGAACCTAAGTCAACCAGCTATTCATTTGGGCCAACAGAATTTCTCAAGTCCTCTCTCTCCTCCCACCAGAGCTGCTACAGTCAAGGGTATCCTTCTTGCCAAGTTTGAATACTGTCTTCTCTTGTTTGCCTTTTTCTTGATCAAAAACAACTCGTCTTCATATCCTTTCTAATAAAATCTTCCAATTCATCTTAAAGTCCACCTAGAAAGGACATCATTGTCTCACTCTAGCAGTTCAACCTAGAGCAGATGATTTTCTGGTCTCCCTACTTTTCTTATCACTCCACATCGACACTCCTTTGGCTCTTGCAATAAAATGTTATGACAACAGCCTCAAAAGCCAAACCAGAGTTGGTGAATCTCTACGAACACTTTATTTCAAATTACATTCCCTTACTTGCAGCTTGTTAGCTCTTGTCCCAAAATTATGGTTGTCGCTCCCCCACAGCCTTGTAGAAATCTTCTTACTACTCACTCTTCAGTCCTTAACTCAAGCATTACCTACCAGTGGACATGTCACATAATCCTACTAACATCACTGACTCAGGATAATATTTGCATTCATGTATCTTTTCCTTACACTCTTTACACAGAGTGCATACCACACTATGTGTAATGTCTTCTCCTACTACTTATTGGTTCATAGGCAAGTCTTTCGGCTTTTCCTGGTTAGGAGTCGCCATAGTGGATCACCGGTCCGCTTATGATTGCCAGTGGATTCTTATGGTGCTGAGTTGCCAGCCCGGCGCCCAACCTTCAAAGAAGGCACACCCATTCACCCACGCACCTACCTGTATGTCTTTAAACATCACTCGACCACGGGGAGGACAGGCAAACTCTGCACAGAAGGCACTCCAGCTGAGAATTTAAACGGAGAGCCTCTTGCTGTGAGGCGACAATGCTAACCGCTGCACCACCGTGGCCGTCAAGGCAAGTATTAGGCTAATTGCCCTAGTCATCCAGTTTCTGCCTAGCCAATTTCCCAAAGGTGAGAATTAAACCCTGTACTTTCTGTCTATGATGTAAACATCTTGACTATTATGTCAACTCTAAACATTCTGTCTCCTTATTTTCACTTTTAACTTCTGCTAACCAATATCCTTTCACACTGTTATTCTTTCTCTTTATGTAAATGTGTAAACCAGTTTACTAGTTAATTATTATTTCACTTATTTAAAGAAAACTATTTGCATTTACCTATGTTAATCAGTCTTGTACTGTTATTATTTATGGTATTCTGGGCTGAGTTTGCATTTGGTCACATTGTGATCGGTAATCAAATAAAGATAAATATTTTAAAAACTGAGAAAAAAACCTGAACAGAAGTTGAGTTGGATTTAAACTGAAAAATTATGTAGCTAGTTACGTATTAGATGCTCTTCTGTGATAAATTATGTTGCATGCTGTTTGGGGGAAATATACTATTTATGACTTATAGTTAATATTGTAGTGCCATTAAGTTAAAATAATCATGCACTTTAACTGTTAAAATGTAAAGATTAACCAGAAGTAAGTGGAAACTGACTAAAATTCAGCAACTAGCTACCGAATGTGTGTGTGTGTCTGTGTGTGTGAAAATATATATATATATATATATATATATATATATATATATATATGTATGTATGTGTGTGTGTGTGTGTGTGTGTGTGTGTGTGTGTATGTATGTATGTATATATATATATATATATATATATATATATATATATATATGGGGATGCACAAGCCAGTGCATTTCTTTGTGCCAGTCCCAAGCCCAGATAAATGGGGAGGGTTGCGTTAGGAAGGGCATCCGGCGTAAAACTTTGCCAAATCATTTCATGCAGACACCAGTAAATATTTCCATACCGGATCGGTCGAGGCCTGGATTAACAACGACTGCCACCAGTACTGTTAGCCAACAAGGTGCTGGTGGAAATTGGGCTACTGTTGGCCGAAGGAGGAGAAGAGGTGGAAGGCATGGCCGAAGGCAGGAAGAGAGGAGAAAGGCTAGGACTGTGGTAGTGAGGGTCGGAACTTTGAATGTTGGCAGTATGACTGGTATAGGGAGAGAGCTAGCTGGTATGATGGACAGAAGGAAGGTTGGTATTTTGTGTGTGCAAGAGACCAGATGGAAGGGGAGTAAGGCTAGGTGTATCGGAGGTGGATTCAAATTTTTTTATCATGGTGTGGATGGGAGGAGAAATGGCTTAGGAGATATTCTGAAGGAACAGTATGCTAAAAGTGTTTTGGAGGTGAAAAGAGTGACGGATAGAGTGATGCTTATGAAGCTGGAAATTGATGGTGTAATGATGAATGTTGTTAGTGCATATGCTCCACAAGTTGGGTGTGCAATGGATGAGAAAGAAATATTTTGGAGTGAATTGGATGAAGTGGTGATGACTGTACCCAAGGGTGAGAGAATGGTGCTTGGAGCACATTTCAATGGGCATGTTGGTGAAGGGAACAGAGGGGATGAGGAAGTGATGGGTAGGTATGGTGTTAAAGGAATGCAGAAGGTCATATGGTAGTGGATTTTGCGAAAAGGATGGACATGGTTGTGGTGAATATGTATTTTAACAAGAGGGAGGAGCATAGGGTGACATACAAGAGTGGAGGAAGATGCACACAGGTGGATTATATCTTATGTAGGAGGGCCAGTTTGAAGGAGATTGGAGACTGTAAAGTGGTGACTGGAGAAAGTGTAGTTAGGCAGCATAGGATGGTGGTTTGTAGGATGACAGTGATCAAGAAGAGGAGGAGTGTGATGGCAGCACCAAGGATCAAATGGTGGAAATTGAAAAAGGGTAATTGTGAGGTGGAGTTCAGGGATGAGTTAAGACAGGCACTGGGTGGCAGTGAAGAGTTACTGAATAGCTGGTTAACTACAGCAGAGCTAGTAAGGAAGATGGCTAGAAAGGTGCTTGGTATCACAACTGGACAGAGGAAGGACGACAAGGAGACATGGTGGTGGAATGAGGAAGTACAGGAAAGTATACAGACAAAGAGGTTGGCAAAGAAGAAGTGGGATTGTCAGAGAGATGAAGAAAGACAGGAGTATAAGGAAATGAGGTGCATGGCAAAGAGAGAGGTGGCGAAGGCTAAGGATAAGGCATATGAAGAGTTGTATGAAAAGTTGGACACTAAGGAGGGAGAAAATGACCTGTACCAATTAGATAGACAGAGGGACCGAGCTAGGAAAGATGTGCAGCAGGTAAAGGCGATAAAGGATAATGAGGGAAACATACTCACAAGCGAGGAGAGTGTGTTGAGATGGAAAGAGTACTTTGAGGGGTTGATGAATGAAGAGAATGAGAGGGAGAGAAGGTTGGATGATGTGGGGATAGTGAATCATGAAGTATCATGGATTAGCAAGGAGGAAGTAAGGACAGCTATGAAGAGAATGAAGAATGGAAAGGCTGTTGGCACAGATGACATACCTGTGGAAGCATGGAGGTGTTTAGGTGAAATGGCAGTGGAGTTTTTAACCAGATTGTTTAATGAAATCTTGGAAAGTGAGAGGATACCTGAGGAATGGAGAAAAAGGGTTTTGGTACCGATTTTTAAGAATAAGGGTGATGTGCAGAGCTGTAGTAATTACAGAGGGATTAAATTGATCAGTCACTGCATGAAGTTATGGGAAAGAGTAGTGAAAGCTAGGTTAAGAAGGGATGTGATGATTAGTGATCAGCAGTATGGTTTCATGCCGGGAAAGAGCACTACAGATGCGATGTTTGCTCTCAGAGTGTTGATGGAGAAGTACAGAGAATGTCAGAAGGAGTTGCATTGTATTTTTGTAGACTTAGAGAAAGCATATGACAGGGTGCCTAGAGAGGAGTTGTGGTATTTTATGAGGAAGTCAGGAGTGTCAGAGAAGTATGTAAGAGTGGTACAGGATATGTACGAGGGTAGTGTGACAGCAGTGAGGTCTGTGGTGGGAGTGATGGATGCGTTTAAGGTGGAGGTGGGGTTACATCAAGGATCAGCTCTGAGCCCTTTCTTATTTGCAATGGTGATGGACAGGTTGACAGACGAGTCAGACAGGAGTCCCCGTGGACTATGATGTTTGCAGATGACATTGTTATCTGTAGTGAGAGTAGGGAACAGGTGGAGGAGGCAGTGGAGAGATGGAGATATGCTCTAGAGAGAAGAGGAATGAAGGTCAGCAGGACTAAGACAGAATATATGTGTGTGAGTGAGAGGGAGGATAGAGGAATTGTGAGGATGCAAGGAGTAGAGGTGGTGAAGGTGGATGAGTTTAAATACTTGGGTTCAGTAGTTCAGAGTAATGGTGAGTGTGGAAGAGAGGTAAAGAAGAGAGTACAGGCAGGATGGAGTGGGTGGAGAAGTGTCAGGAGTGATTTGTGACAGACTAGTTCCTGTAAGAGTGAAAAGGAAGGTCTACAAGAGGGTAGTGAGACCTGCTATGTTATATGGGTTGGAGACAGTGGCATTGACAAAAAGGCAGGAGTTTGTGCTGTATGTGGCAGAGTTAAAGATGTTAAGATTTGCACTGGGTGTGACGAGGGTGGACAGGATTACGAATAAGTTTATTAGAGGGTCAGCCCAGGTTGGAAGGTTTGGAGACCAAGCCAGAGAGGCAAGATTACGTTGGTTTGGACATGTGCTGAGGAGGGATGCTGAGTATATTGGGAAAAAGATGCTAAGGATGAAGCTACCAGCTAAAAGGAAAAGAGGAAGGCCTAAGATGAGGTTTATGGATGTGGTGAGAGAGGACAATGCAGGTGGTTGGTGTGACAGAGCAAGATGCAGAGGACAGGCAGAAATGGAAACAGGTGATCTGCTGTGGCGACCCCTAACGGGAACAGACGAAAGAAGATGATGATGATGATGATTAAAAGAAGAAAAATACAAGTTTATAGCACCAGTTGGCTAAATATAATGCTCAGGATAACAACAGAATTAATAAAGTATATCAGTACTTTATTGTATGGCATTCAGCTTGCACAGTAGCTTTCAGAAGAGTGTTTTATTTTGGATTTGATAAGCTGAGTAAAGCACATTAATGATCTGTTTTCTATTTGTGTGTGTGAGATATTAATCACCAAATCAGGTCAGAAGAACTATGGTTTGAGAGCTGGGCAGTATCGCGGTGTGATGCTTTGCATCTGTTATGAACATGAGCTCTTTACTGCTGAACATTGGTGTTTTGTAATGTATGCATGATAAATGATCAGCAATGGTGGCCATATCTGTCAATCCAGGATATAGGTATTTACATGCATGTTTGTGGGTGTAGAATACATACAGATGTGTACTGAATTATTGTGTTTTATTTAACTTTGGCAACTGAGTACATGCAATGGATAGTGAGATCCATTTTTAGCTATGGCCCGAAAAATAAATTCTAATAGGGCTATTGACTGCAACAATACAACATACAGTTCATAGTCATGTTACAAAGACATTGCAAAGTGAATCATAATGTGTCTGCTAGTGTTATGTTGCTATGCTGTATTCTTAATTAACAAACATTTAGTGCTGCAGTTTCATAGAGGTTTAAACCAGATGCAGGGAAAGGAAAAAATAATTTTAGTTTGTGGAAGTCAGTCTTTCTGCATCAGGCCAGGCAGTTCTGAGGGCCAAAGCAGAAAGAAAACTTTGCTTTTGTAAGGTTTTGTTTGTTTCTGGAGGTTAAATGCTGAGAAGACCCATTATGATTTGTAATACCAACTGACAATAATTGCTTTGGAACAGGTTTACAGAGTTCATATTAACCTTGTCTTACCCTACTTTCTTTTACGTAGCTTACCATGACTCTGCTTTTCATTGTGATTTTTCCAGCATGCCATTTCTGATATCCACTCTATGTATTGCATATGTTGTATTTTGTCAGTCAGTCTGTATATAGTGTCTTTATATCTCCAGACCATCTCTGATATTCATTTTGTATGTAATGCCATGTATATATATCGTCTTTTGTCATTCACTCTGCATATGATGTCATGTACCTGTTGTGTTTATCCTTGGGCTGAAACTAAAATAGGTCCAGTAAGATCAGTGCTAGACTCCAGTTAACAATTTCAAAATAAAATAAATAAGTCCATTATTTATCCAAAGACTAAAAACATTGTTACAGAACCATAATACTGTTGAGTATTGTTATCAGGAGCTGGCAAAAGGATACTTTCTATGTTTACTTAACTTTTATATGTAAGTCACTGTTCATCTGTCACAGTTGTTTACATACTTACTCAATCAACATACTGGGTAATCTTAAAGATGTTCTTCGTGTTTCACTGTTGCAGTCATTACATTTGGGTTATTTGCTTGCAGTAGCCCTCAGTCGGCCTGATTAACAAAGTCTTGGGTCCTGTGTCGGTCGCTGTCCCTTCTTCCATGACGTCAGGTCATCAGGGGTATAAAACATGCCGCCGATGCCATTACATCAGTCTTTCTTGCCGTGTGGTGCCCGAAGCAGAAGCAGCTCGCAAGTGCCGGTCGGCTGACTCCTAAAATTTTCGTTTTTGTGTTTCAGAACTGAAGTCTTCAACTTAAGCTAAATTGTTGGATGCTCCCTTAAATCAGGACCGCCTGTTTGGCAACAAGGCTGAGGAAGTTCTTGAAAAGATGGAAGATAAAGCTAAATCTATGCAAACTGTTAAAGATTTCTTACAAGTTGAGCCTCCTAGATTTAGTAGGCACTTGCCCTCTATGAATTGGTCCTTTCCAGCCCCTTCCAGGTCTTCTCAATCCAAACCTAGACAGAGCAGAAACACCAGGTTTCAGTCCCAAGGGACACACAAGACTAGGCAGTGGGGGGTTTCCACACCCAAACCTGGGAGTAGTAAGACTCCCCCTATGGAAAACTGTCTCAATGACTTGCTTTTAAAACTTCTAAGCACTTCCCAACTGAATGCTCCTTTAGGCGGAAAGATTGGTCTGCAGGCCAAAAACTGGGAACACATTACCCAGGACAAATGGGTTTTAAATATAGTGTCCCAAAGATACAGATTTCATTTCCACACGTTACCAACACCAAGCGGTTGGCCAGATCTACCCCCAAATCAGTGGGCAGAGGCCCAATTAAGTACTCTCTCTCTCTTACACATGGGGGTTATTCAATTGCTACCAGAAGAGGAAAAGGGACAAGGTTTCTATTCGAGACTTTTCCTGGTACCCAGAAAAGGCAATAACTGGTGTCCTATCCTCGACCTTTCTTTTCTAAACACCTTTCTGGGGATTCCAAAATTCAAAATGCTGACTTCACCAGCTGCTTCCTATGCTAGGCAAGGATGCGTGGTTGGCAACACTAGACTTAAAAGAAGCATACCTGCACATCCCTATCAGGGAGTCTTGTAGAAGATACCTACGCTTCAAAGCAGGCTACATGCACTATCAGTTCTCTGCACTGCCCTTTGGCTTATCTACTGTGCCCAGGGTATTCACAAAGTGCGTAGCTCCAGTCATTGCATTTTGCAGGCAAAGAAATATTCAAATATACCCATACCTAGACGATTGTCTCATTTAGGCAGAAAGCAAGGATATTCTTTTGAATCATCTGGCCTTTGTTCATAAGGTACTGACTTGTCTGGGGTTCACCATAAACAAAAAGAAATCCCACCTGGTACCCTGCCAACAAATTATATTCCTGGGAGCAAGCTTGAATGCAACTTCCCAGATGACTTTCCTCACGCCAGAGAAACGGATTCATTTGACAACTTACTTGAAACAAGTGGCCACAAAAACCCAGCTGTCTGCAAGGCAAATACTGCAAGCCTTGGGGTTCATGGCCTCCTGCATTCTTCTAATTCCATATGCAAGGATGCATATGAGGAAACTACAATGGTATCTCAAAAGCCTATGGTGTCAACATTCACAGGATTTAGAAGCAAGGATTCCTATCATACCTTGCCTATGCCTAGAGTTCCTTTGGTGGGCAGAGGCCTGCCACCTGGGACTGCCATTCACATTACCCCCTGCCGCCCAAATCTTAACAACAGATGCATCAGACTATGCATGGGGGGCTCACCTGGCAGGGGAAGTGCATTCAGGGCAAATGGAACCCACGTCAAATGCACCTGCACATAAATCAAAAGGAAATGTTAGCTGTACAGAATGGTCTGACAGCCTTCAAGGACCACATTCTTCCAGGACAACTAATGGTAAAGATGGACAACACCACTGTCATGTGGTACATAAACAAGCAGGATGGTTCACATTCTTTCCCCCCTCTTCAGACTAGCCATGGCATTGTGGAACACAGCCTTGAGCTACCAAGTGAATCTACAAGCTCAATTCCTGCCAGTAAAACTAAATACACTGGCAGACGGACTAAGCAGAAACCTCATGGACCCACACTAGTGGAAACTGGAATCAAGGATTTTCAACATGTTGATAAGCCAATGGGGGAGCCCAGATATAGACCTGTTTTCCTCCCCCAGAACCATCGACTGGACAAATTTTGCACAAGGATTCACCACAAGCTAGCTTGTTAAGTGGGTGCTCTATCCTTCAGCTGAAAAACCTATCAGTTTATGCCTTTCCTCCTCTGCCTCTGCTCTCCAAGGTACTACTAAAAATCAAACAGGACAAGCCAAGGATAATTTTAATTGCACCAGACTGACCTCACCAACACTGGTACCCACTCTTGCGCAGTGTGTCATGCTTGGCAACATGGTACCTGCCTCAGATTCCTTCCCTGTTGTCTGAGCAGGAGAACCAGATTCTGCACCCTCAGCTGCAAACCTTGAACCTAGCAGCCTGGCTAATTACCTAATCTCTCCTTCACCATCCGTCAGTAAATCAGTGATGGATATCATTTTAGAGGCAAGGAGGCCTAGTACTAGAAAATCTTATGCTGCAAAATGGAAACGATTTTGTGCCTGGAACCAATCTCAAGGGATGACCACAGCAGTGCCCAATTTACCTCAGATTCTACAGTACTTGACTGAGATGCTTCATAAGGGCTTGTCTTTTTCCTCCATCCAAATTCATGCCTCAGCCATTTCAGCTCATTTTAGCAAAGAGCATCCCCTCTTCTCTCACCCACTGCCACCCAGGAGAGCTGCAACTCCTGGGATCTTAACTTTGTCTTGGAGAAACTCACTCTTCCTCCTTTCAAGCCAGCTGCTACTGCAGATTTAAAATTTATTTCCTGGAAAATAGCTTTCCTTTTAGCAACCACTTCTGCAAGAAGGGTATCTGAATTACAGGCCCTTATGGCAGTGGAACCTTTCATCATCTTTCATGCAGACAGGGTGTCCCTCAGAACCAATCCCTCCTTCATGCCCAAGGTGGTATCCAGTGTGGCTCTTAATCAGTCTGTTCATTTGCCTACCTTCTTTCCTAGCCCACAGAACAAAGGGGAACGGATACTGCACTCTTTAGATGTGCACAGACAGCTTAGATTCTACTTGGACAGGACTAAACCTCAAAGGAAATCTGAACTGCTGGTGGCATTTGCTGCAGGGACAGAGGGGGAAGCTATTTCAAAACAAACCATTTCAAAATGGATAGGCCACTGCATTCATTAATACTGTAAGCACCATGGAAAACCTGTCCCACAGGGCATCAGACCCATTCAACCAGGGCTGCGTCTACCTCTTCAGCCTTTCTCAGGGGCGTCCATACTAGGGACATCCTAGAAGCTGCTACCTGGAGTTCTGTACATACTTTCACCAAGCATTATCATTTGCCAATTTTCTCTAAATCCAGAGCTGGTTTTGCCACTGCAGTCTTGCAGGGCCTTATAGCTGGTCCTAATTCTATTTAAATTCCTCCTCCCAACCTTAGCTTTGGGAATCTACCCAAATGTAAGGACTGCAATAGTGAAACATGAAGAACATAGTACAGTTGTGTACAGTTACCATAAATGTAGATGTTTGAGTGTATTCACTGTTGCAGTCCTGGTTACCCTCCCTTCAGCCCCCTTTCTTCTTTTGGCTATACCTCTACTCTCACTTACACCAAAAAGCTTTTAGAGTATAGTATTTGCTTTTTTGTTGCAGGTGTAGTGTTTTATTTATAGATTTATTTGCTTCCCATTAGGGGGGGCACCTGACATCTGGGGCAAGAAAAACTGATGTAATGGCGTCTGTTGCATGTTTTATACCCCTGACGTCATGGCAGAAGGGACAGCAACCGACGTAGGACCCAAGACTTTGTTAATCTGGCTGACTGAGGGCTTCTGCAAGCAGATAACCCAAATGTAATGACTGCAAAAGTGAATACACTTGAACATCTACATTTATGGTAAGTGTACACAACTGTACTTTTTCTTTTGTTTCACATAGTTTGTATGCAATTGTAAAGTAATTCAGACAGGTTTGTCTTTAAATGAACTGTGATACTAAAATGTCCCTTAGCCCAGACAGTAAAGGCCAAGATGGATGACAGGAAATTCACCCTGGGAATCACATCAGTCACCCTGCTAGACAGGGGTCCAGGGAGGTAAATACTGTGGGAAGAAATAGTCAGGGAATTGTTATGGCTAGGCTTGTATAGGCCCTAGGGCTGATAGCCTAGTACCAACCTATGAACTAATCCACATAGACCTTTTTCAAAATCAGCCTAGGAGTAGTCTTAAGTGGCTTACACCGAGGTGCACACTAGGCAAATGGAGTCTGAGGGAACCAAACCCTTGACTACAGGAAGCAGCTCATTAACCGCTCATAGCCGTCATCCTTTGTGTGAGCCAGCAGTCAGCAGTACAATATATGGCACTCTAAATTAATTAAGAATTCATCTGGAGCAAATATAAATGTCACTGTGTCATACTTTGTCTATGCATTGCTTTCTGTAGTAGAAAATCTGAAGTATATTATCAGCTGGGACTGTGTGTGACAGGGGTAGACCTCACCAGATAAGCAGCAGGACAGATATCACTTGAATAGAAGATGACACTGAGGGGGAACGCATTATAGTTTAGAAAGGTAAGATTTACTGCTGGACAACCTCGTACACAGATTTAATGTGGACATATAAAGTGATAGATAATTCAGAAGTACGTCAGGAGAATTTATTGGAAAGTCATGAAATCAAAAATGATGTCAACATACAGAGAACAGTCAGTATGAATCTTAGATTCCTCGCGTTATATTAAGGTAATGTATTCAAATGACAGTGAACACTGAAATAGGAAACTTTGCACATTAAGACATATCACATAAGTAAAAGTCCTGCTTGGAAAGTGGATTGCTAAGTGCTGAGGAGCAGCAGTATGATGAAGTGGTCAGTACTGACAGGGGTCGTGGCATCAGTACCTGTCTCTTTAGGGTTCTGAGTAGGTGGGGACACTGAGACTGTTTAGTAAGATGTACAGGAGGTTTGTCCTTCCCTATACCATGGCACAGAGAGCAGCTACTTTTATTAAAGCCCGTGCTAAGACCAGAACACAGATTTTTAGTCTGTATTAACAGACCTTTGATGGGTAACACTTTGTGACCTGTATGAAAGAGCTAGTAATGATGAAAAAATTTTGTAATGCAAATAGAGAGTTCATATTGTTGCAAATAATTTACATATTTGATGGCAGTGAAGGATAATGGCAACTGTATTTCTTAGACAGAGGTGCTGTCATTGCGCCAAATAAGTTTGTAATAGGTGATGCAGGGTGCAGAGGACCACGTTGTATGTGAAATGCTGCATGGAATAAGGCTTAAATAGAACACTTTTTATAACTCAGCAATAAAAAAAAGATGGCAGCAGCAGTTCTGTAGTTTGCACTTCACCCTTTGGAAGGAAGAATGAGTCAAAAGGCTTTTGCCTTCTAAGTGAATGAGCAGGCCGGTCAGACAGGAATTCTGTGCATATGTGTGTGTGTGGGGTGGGGGGGCCTCAGTGATAAGGAAACAGAATAATTAAGCAATAATCCATGAAGCCTAAGAGATCAACCAAAGTCAACCACAGGTAAAAGTCCAATATACCTACACACATTACATTATTTAAGAAAAAAATTGCTTCCCTTTCTTAAATAATGTCTTTGTATAATTGCTCTGTATTGTTTCTACATCCTTCACATTATTCCTTGTTTACTGATGGGGACAAACAGTCCCACACTTACGCAATACATCAGTATAGTACAGGAGAAGCAATGAAGAGAGAATATTTTAACTGATGAGATTTTGCAAGGGATAGTGCAGGAATACAAGGAAAATCAAGTAAGATGTTCTTCGTGTTTCACTGTTGCAGTCATTACATTTGGGTAATCCTGCTGGCAGGTTGCCCTCAGTAGGCCTGAATTCCAAAGTCCTGGGTCCTGCATCGGCGGCTGTCACCCCATCCCTGACGTCAGGTTGTCAGGGGTATAAAAGATGTGGCCGACGCCATTTTCTTTAGTCTTTCTTGCCGCACGGTTCCCGAAGCAGAAGCAGTTCGCAAGTGCCGGTCGGCCGACTCCTGAGATTTTCGTGTTAGAGTTTCAGATCCAAAGTCTTCAATAAAGCTAAGTACCCCATTGGGGAAACTTTTTTCTTGCTCCAGACCGATGTCAGAAAAAGTAAATAATTGTATTTCTTGTGGAAAGCAAATAACTCATAAGGACTTTCATTCTTACTGTATTCCTTGCCTAGGCCCTGATCACAATGTTTCTGGTTGTCTGTTTTTTGCTAGATTTAACCAACACATTATTAAATGTCGGTATGATTTTGCTTTAAACTATTTTGGACGCAGGTTTAATTATCCAGAAATGTTGTCGGATAGCCATCCGACTACCGGAGTTCACAAAAAATATAAAGAAAAGGAGAGAGAGAGAGACAACCGAGGCCCAAAACCGACGACGAAGCTTCTCCTAAGCCAGTCGCCGGTTCTCAGTGAGGCGCTTTCGCAGCCCCTGATGCCCACTACTTTAGAGTCGCAGGCCGCTACTGACTCCCACGTGGAGTCAGCCATGCCACTGGAAACTCAAGGTATTGGAGCCTCGGATACTATTCCTTCAGATGGGTCCGGAGCCGCTGAGCATGCACTGGCTTCTGAGGGTGTATTCAGACCTAAACATCTTTACATTAAACCAACCTCAGCTTCAAAGGCAAAGACTAAAGCACCTTCTAAAACAAAGAAACAAACTCAAGAGCCACGTGGACAGGCCTCTATGCCCAAAAAACAGATGCTCAAAATGGCGGAAGACTTAATTACCTTGATCAGGGGTTCCCATCCCCCTCCTGATAAGAGGCGTAGGCAAGAGACTTGACTATGAATCTTCAGATCAGGTTTCTATTTCTTCTGGTTCCTCTTCTGATCAGGAATATTCTCTTCGCCCCATGAGGATTCTGATGCTGAAGAATCTATACCTTCAGCTTCTCCTCCAGAGGACTATTCTTTTGGGGAAACCTTACATACCATCAGGGAGCATTCCCACTGGGAGAGCCAAGATTTTTCAGAATCTAAAAAGAGGCTCAGAGATTTCCTTTTACTACCGCAACACTGGCCACTAGCCATTCCACCTGTGTTAGATATTGTAGATGATGTGTTTTCGGAGTCTAGTCTTACCCCTGACTCCTTACCTCCAGCTCCTGTTAAGCTTGACAGATATTACAGGGTTCCTGACTGTCATAAATTCCTTTTTAAAAACCCTGCTGCAGACCCAGAAAAGGCTTCCACTGCAAAAAACCCTACCCCCTCTGACAGAGATTCTAGGGCACTGGATAGATGGGGAAAAAAAAGTTTACACATCTGCTACCTTAGCTATAAGGGCCTTAAACTGTCAGTTTCATATGCTCAAATATCAGCAACATGTCATGGCATTGCTTAAACAGAAAATGTTGTTAAACTCTGAATGTGCAGAAAACAAGGAAATGCAGGATTTATTGCATGCAGCTGAACAAGTTGGAAAGTATACCTTGCAAGGTGGTTTTGATTCTTTGGAGGCCTTCTGCAGGGCCGCAGTTATGGGTTCTGTAATTAGGAGGCACGCTTGGTTAAAGGAACAAAATCTGCCTGATCATGTCAAAGTTAAATTATTAGATGCACCTTTACAGCATGATACTTTGGTGTTAAGGCAGATGAGGTGTTAAAGAAAATGGAGGACAAAGCTAAATCTATGCAAACTGTCAAAGATTTTTTAAAGGTACAGCCACCTAGGTTTAGTAGACACTGGCCTACAAAGAATTGGTCCTTTCCTGTGTCAGATAGACCTCAAAGGGGCAGATCCAGATGCCCTAGAGGCAGATCCCAGGCACAAGGTTCCTACAGGTCAAAGCAATGGGGTGCTTCTACCTCCAAAGTTGGAGAAGACAAATCACAACCATACAGGAAACAGTCCCAATGACTTCCCCCTACATACACCAAGCACTTATCTCCTGACAGCACCCTTAGGGGGAAAATTAGCACTTTTTTCTCAAAATTGGCACATTATAACCCAGGACAAGTGGGTTCTAAATATCATGTCACAAGGGTACAAGTTCCATTTCCATACCCTGCCAAAGGCAAACGGCTGGCCAGATCTGCCAAAAAGTCAATGGGCAGAGTCACAAAAACAAGTCTCATCCCTCATGGACATGGGGGCCATTCAACAAGTACCAGAGCAAGAGCAGGGACAAGGATTTTACTCAAGACTGTTCTTGATACCCAGAAAGGGGACAAGGCCTGGAGGCCAGTACTGGACCTATCTATTCTGAACACATTCCTGGATATACCAAAATTCAAGATGATGACTTTGCAGCAGCTTCTGCCCATGCTGGGCAAGAACGATTGGCTGGTGACTCTAGACCTAAAAGAGGCATACCTGCATGTCCCAGTCAGGCAGTTATGCAGAATATACCTCAGATTCAAGGCTGGCTCAATGCATTACCAATTTTCTGCACTGCCCTTTGGCTTATCTACTGCACCCAGGGTCTTTACAAAGTGCCTGGCACCAGTAATTGCATTCTGCAGATAAAGAGGAATACAAATATATCCTTACTTGGATGACTGTCTAATTCAAGCAGAGAACAAGGACATTCTTCTACAGCATCTGGCATTTGTGAAAAGACTTCTAACATGCCTAGGGTACACAGTCAACGAAAAGAAATCAAAACTAGTACACTTTCAAGAGATAATATTCCTGGGTGCAAGCTTAAATACAACTGCCCAGATGGCTTATCTTACGTCAGACAAACAAAGGCAACTGACTACCTATTTCAAAATGTTGGCAACAAAGGCCCAGTTATCTGCAAGAAAAATTCTGCAGGCTTTGGGCTTCATGGCATCCTACTAATTCCATATGCAAGACTGCATATGAGGAAACTTCAATGGTACCTAAAAAGTGTTTGAACTCAACATTGCCACAGCCTGGAAACAATGATTACCCTTATTCCCTGCCTACAACAGGAGTTTCGATGGTGGGCAAAGGCTTGTCACCAAAACAAGGGACAGCCATTCACATTACCCCCAGCCAGGCAGACACTAACAACGGATGCATCAGATTCTACCTGGGGGGCCCACATGGCAGGAAGATGCATTCAGGGCACATGATCCTCAACCCAAATGCATCTACATATCAATCAAAAAGACATGCTAGCTGTTCAGAATGCCCTGACAGCCTTCAAGGACCTACGTCATCCGGGACAACTACTGATAAAGACAGACAACACTACAGTCATGTGGTATATAAACAAGCAGGGGGGCACACATTCTTACCCCCTTTGCAGACTAGCCATGACCTTGTGGGACACAACATTAACTTACCAAGTACATCTGCAGGCACAATTCCTGCCAGGAAGGAAAAATACTCTGGCAGGCGAACTAAGCAGAAACCTCATGGATCCCCACGAGTGGCAGCTGGATCCACAAGTCTTCAGCATGATAACAAGGAAATGGGGATGCCCGGACATAGATCTATTTGCCTCCCCTCACAACTACCAACTAAAAAGATTCTGCACTCGGACTTATCACAGACAAGCATGGAAAGTGGGCGTCCTATCTTTCAGCTGGAAAAAACTATCAGTATATGCCTTTCCCCCACTGCGTCTCCTACCCAATGTACTCCTAAAGGTCAAACAGGAGAAGCCAAAAATTATACTGATTGCCCCAGAGTGGCCCTGCCAGTACTGGTTTCCAATCCTAAAGAACTTGTCTCAATGCCCAGCTTGGACTTTACCTCAAATACCTCATCTACTGTCCCAGCAAAACAATCAGATCCTGCACAGCCAACTCAGGACTTTAAACCTAGCAGCATGGTGGATAATGTACTCATACAAACACACCTCTCAGTAAAGCTGTGATGGATGTCATTTTGGAGGCCAGAAGGCCGAGTACTTGACAATCTTATGCTGGAAAATGGAAGAGATTCTGTGCTTGGAACCAGGCACAAGGAACTGATACAGCTGTGCCAAATATTCCTCAGATTTTGCAATACTTAATTGAGATGCTGGACAAAGGCCTATCTTTTTCATCTATTAAAATGCATGCCTCTGCTATTTCAGCTCATTACAATACAGAGCCACCAATCTTTCCTCATCCCTTGTTAAAACAGTACCTCAGAGGAGCCAAAAATGTAAGACCTCCAAGGAGATCACCAATGCCTGCATGGGACCTCAACTATGTCTTGGAAAAACTCAACCTGCCTCTTTTTGAGCTGGCTGCTACTGCTGATATAAAGTTTTTATCTTGGAAAACATCTCTGCTCCTAGCAATAACTTCTGCAAGACGAGTTTCAGAGCTACAGGCACTCATGGCTGTGGAACCTTTTATCATTTTTTATCCAGATAGGGTCTCTCTGAGGAAAACCCAACATTTATGCCCAAGGTGGTGTCCAGTGTGGCTCTTAACCAAACTATTCATCTGCCAACTTTTTATCCAAATCCACAGAACAAGGGGGAGAGAATTCTGCATTCTTTGGACGTACACAGACAGCTTAGATTCTACTTGGACAGAACCAAAGTTTTCAGAAAGAGCAATTACTAGTGGCATATGCTGCAAGATCACAAGGAAAGGCTATCTCAAAGCAGACTATTTCAAAGTGGATAGGCCATTGCATTCATTTCTGCTACTTACACCATGGCAAGCCAGTGCCTAAGGGCATTAGGCCACATTCAACCAGAGCTGCAGCCACTTCAGCAGCCTTTTTCAGGGGAGTACCAACCAAGGACATTTTAGAGGCTGCTACTTGGAGTTCAGTGCATACCTTTTACAAAGCACTATCATCTGCCACTCTACTCTAAATCCAGGGCAAGCTTTGCCACTGCAGTTCTGCAGGGCCTCATAGCCATTCCTAATGCTGTTTAGAACCAGCCTCCCATCCATAGTTTTGGGACTCTACCCAAATGTAATGACTGTAACAGTGAAACATGAAGAACATAATACAGTTGTGTACACTTACCATAAATGTAGATGTTCGAGTGTATTCACTGTTGCAGTCCAGGTTACACACCCGCCATCCTCCTTTCTTCTGATGGAACCTATGATGTTATGTGATCCTATCTCGCCTACAGTCTGACTGATGGGTTCGGAGCCGATCCCTCGGCTCCGACTCGGCACGCTTATGCCAAAGAGTGAAGTCTCTTATTGGCTGAGCTTACTATATCCCAGGATGCACCACTACCAGTCCCCCAGATCTCGTTTGCCGCTAATCTGCGAAGACGTGGTCTCGAGCTGGCTGAGCTGAGTAGTAAATTTACTAACTTTTTTCTGTCAGAATTTTGCTGTTCTTGTCATAAAAAGCTGTTTTAACGGCTATTCTTCACTTTTGTGTGTGTTTGGAGTTTGTAAAAAGACTTTGTTGTGTGATTGGGTTGAGTTTGGTTTGGGCCTCCTTCATCTTACGGCCTTCCCGGTCATTCAACCCTTCTAAAACCTTACAGGGTTTCAAAGTACCCTTAGTATTTTGTGACGCTTTCTTTACCTAAGCGATAACTGTAAACCTATTAGTAAACAGAAAGTAAGTGTATTTTTCTGTCAAGGTTACTGATTTTTTGCCATAATGTCTCAAAATCCTAGGCCTTCGGGCTTTAAAAAATGCACCAAATGCAATTTCAAAATGTCTATCACAGACGATCACTCGCTCTGTGTGTATTGTTTGGGTGCAAAACACTTACAGGAGTCATGCAGTGTGTGTCACGCTTTTTCCTCAAGGGGAAAAGGGCGTCGGCTCCGACCAGTCCGTCGGATCCGACCGCCAAAAGACATAGGCAGGCTTCTCCTTCGGCTCCAAGGACTTCGGAGCCGAGGGCGGAACGGTCTGCCTCGATGCCACCAGTCTCGACTCCTCTGGTTTTGGAGCCGATGGCTGGGGCATCGAGAGGCAGGTCACCTTTGTCGGCTCCACTGGTCTCGGAGCCGACAAGGGTTGCCCGCTCAGACACTTCCTCCTCGGCGCCGAAGTCCACCTCGGCACCGATGGAATCTAGTGTGGGTATTCCTTCGGCGCCGATAGTCATCGGGTCGCCTCGGAGCCGGTCCCCTAGCCCTTTGGGGCCGTTGGAGAGGCCATCTCGAACCCGTTCAGTATCCTCTCGGTCTTCGAGGATGTCGGATTCAGATATAGACAGGGTGCTCCAAAGACTGTTCCAGTCCCCAGTCTTCCAAAAATTTGTTTCGGCTCCGACCCAGTTGGCTTCGGAGCCGATAGCCCAGGCCCATCCCATTGCTATTCCTCCTCCGACCGCTTCGGCTCCGTCGGAGCAGGTGCTGTTGGAGCCGGTGTAGATCTTAGGGTCGGCTCCGACCCTTACTCCAACCCGGGCCTTCGGGTCCGAGTTTGGTACACGGACTTCTTCGGCTGGACCCGGGGGTGATGTTTCGGGACCTATGCTTTCGGTTCCGAGCCCCCCTCTCGGTGCTTCGGCTGCGGGACTTCCGTCGGCTATCATGGCTCCGGGGACCGGACACTTCCAGGATTCTGGGGGTCCGGCTTTCAGAGCTATGAGGAGTGCCTTGGCCAAGTCTTCTTCGGCCATCTCTCCGGCTTTACCGGCACCTTCCCTGGGTGTGGAGACTGGGTCTTTGGCAGTTCCCCTGTCCGTAGGCAGCGGAGCCCCTGGGCCTGAGGTTACGCCCATTGGGGTTCCCCTCCTCCTGAGGGTTCTTCGAGTTGTCTTGAGGAACCCCCAAGGAAGAGATCGTGCAAGAGGAAGCATGTGGACTCCCCCGAGTCTATTACATCGGACACTGATCTTGATGATGCAGAGGGGTCCCCAGTCGTCCTCGGATGATGTCTCATTTGCAGACATCTTAGAGATCCTCAAACAACGAGGCGGCTGGATATCCAAACCCCTCTGCTGATGAGTCAGTGCTCCTCAAGGCCTTTGGGGCTCAGCCCTCCGCCTCCTGGGTGTCTCCGCCCTTGAGCTTCTGGATTTAGTTTGTCGAAGGCGTGGGAACATCCACATACCGTGGAACCAGTCCCTTCTCGTCCTAATAAATTTTTGTCTGCCCCACCCGAGAAGGAGTTCCTCACTAAAGGCGTGGCTGTAGATGCCATGGTGGTGGCATCTGCTACACAACAGGACGTGGCAGAGGCTTCAGCGTCCGTCCATCCTCCTAATAAGGAGTCTAGGAGCATGGACAGGTGCAGGAAGCACCCTGACTTCAGCGGCCTTTACTTTAAGGTCTCTGAATTATTTGGCACATTTTACCAGGCTTCAGAGGGATCTGGTCAAGGAGCTGTCAGATTCCCTCTCGGGTAACCTACCTGAACAGCTAGCCCAGTCGGTTAGCTCTCAGTTGGCTATCCTTACGTCAATTTCTAACTCGTCCATGAGGCTCATTTCCTATGCGGCCGAAGGCGGGTAGAGCGGCAGGCACAGGCGTGGCTCACGGAGACAAGCCTGGCTCCGCTTGTGTCAGTTCTTGGAGGCCTTCAAGTCTTCCTTCGCCGCGCTCCCTTTGATGGGTCCTCTTTGTTTGGACCTAAGGTTAAAGACACCCTTACCGCTGTGAGCAAGAGGGAAAAACTTTATCTGCCGTAGGTGCCCGTTATTCCACTCCTTTCGGCCTTATCCCAAGGCTAAAGGAGGGGCGAAGATGTGGTTCCGTAAATCACGTAAGTTTTTCCCCAACAGCAGGAAGATTCCCCTTCCAGAGGCAGAGGACGGGGAAATTTTTCTGGGAGACGCCGTCCCAGAGGCGGCAGAGGGCCCCGCAATTCTGGAGACCAAGTCCTTTCGTGGCTCTTCAGCCTCCCACACATCATGAGGGATTGCCCGGCTGTGCTGCTCCGGAGCCAGTCGGGTGTCGTTTTGCCAAGCACCTAAAAGCCTGGGAGTCAATCACTCAGGACAGATGGGTGCTTCAGATCATTGCCGGAGGTTACACCATCCCATTCACATACTCACCCCCACCGTCCAAAAAAATCCCGGACCCACCACCCAGTCAAAGGGAAATTGCAGCCGCAGAAGCTTTAAAGCTACTAGAAAAAGGAGTCATCCAACCGGTCCCCACAGACCAGATCGGATCCGGAAATTACTCCAGGTTCTTTTTAGTGCCAAAAAAGACAGGGGACCTGAGACCAATATTGGATCTCAGCAGACTGAACCAATCCGTCACGAAATCCAAATTCCGAATGGTCACGTTACAATCCATTCTCCCATTGTTGGAGAAGGATGTTTGGATGTGCTCCATAGACCTCAAGGACGCCTATTATCACATACCGATACATCAGGCGTCCAGGAGGTATCTGCGCTTCAGCTTGGGAGTCAGTCATTACCAATTTTGTGCACTGCCCTTTGGTCTCACCACAGCCCCCAGGGTGTTCAAGTGTTTGGCAGTAGTGACGGCTCACCTGAGAAGTCTTGGATTCCAAGTGTTCCCCTATCTGGACGACTGGCTCCTGACTGCCACCACCAGGCATCTACTAATGGACAACCTCAAAGCCACCATCTCCCTGGGTGCTACCCTGGGGATTACATTCAATTGGTCAAAGTCTGTCTTGCTGCCCTCTCAGCGCATAAGGTTCATAGGAGCAGAGATAGACACAAAATTGATGCGCGTTTTTCTTCCTACCGAAAGGATCCAAACTTTACAGGGCCAAGTTCAAGCTCTGATTTCAAGATCCAAAGCCCCAGCCAGGATGGTTCTACAAGTTTTAGGTTCAATGTCTGCCACAGTTCTTTTAGTTCCTCTGGCAAGATTGCACATGAGGATTCTTCAGTGGCTATTGTCAACTCAATGGTCCTTTCAGGACCTTCCCCTCAATCATCCCATCATGATTACAGAAACATGCAAACGGGACCTTCGCTGGTGGCTTCAGACATCCAATCTAAATCAAGGAAGTCCTTTTCTTATTCCCTCTCCAGTGGTCACCCTGACGACAGATGCCTCCCAGACAGGGTGGGGGGGGCATTGTCTGGGCAGGTTAGTTCAGGGATCCTGGCTTCCAGACGAAACTCTTCTCCACATCAATGTATTGGAGATGAGGGTGGTACTTCTATCCCTACAGGCCTTACACAGGTTTCTCCCTCAGGGCATAATCGCCATCCACACAGACAACATGTCGGTGGTCTGGTACCTAAACAAGCAAGGAGGGACCAGATCTTACCCCCTTTGCAGAGAGGCCATGAGGGTGTGGGAATGGGCGGTAGCTACCAGCCGTTTCTTGGTAGCGACCCACATTCCGGGGAAATCGAATATACTGGCAGACAGATTAAGCAGGACAATTCTCTCTCCTCACGAGTGGTCCTTAAACAAAACAGTAGCAGATCAGGTTTTCCGGAGATGGGGGACACCGTGCTGCGACCTATTTGCAACTCCACTAAACACCAAGTGCAAAGGTTCTTCTCCTTGACTCCACATCAGGGAGTACCAGCTATGGATGCTCTAGCACAACCTTGGCCAACAGGGCTACTTTATGCCTTTCCCCCGATTCCACTTCTCTCCAAAGTCATTCAAAAGCTTCTCAATTGGGGTCCAATGATACTGATTGCCCCATACTGGCCTCGTCAGGTATGGTTTCCTTACCTGAAGAAACATGCGATGGACGATCCGTGGACTTTAGACCTAATTCCGGACCTGTTAATTCATCAGTCGGGACAACAGCACCAGTCCCTTCACTCCTTGAAGTTGACAGCTTGGTTCCTCCACTTCCGACTTTAGTCAGAAGTCACACATTAGACCCGGAAGTTATTCACATTTTATCTTGCCCACAAACCCACCACTAAGAAATTGTACCTCAGTAAGTGGAAGAGGTTTGCTATCTGGGCTCAACTCAGGGGCTTAGACCCTATCACTGCTCCTATCCCAGAGGTTTTGAAATTCTTAACATCCCTGTTTAATCAAGGATCTTCTGTCTCTACTATTAAAGTCCAACTAGCGGCTATCTCTAAATTTCACGAGTCCATGGATCCTCCATTGATGAGCAGCAGACTATGCAAAACTTTCATTAAAGGTGCGGGTCTATTAAGACCCCCAGTTTTTCATCCTGCGCCTCCGTGGGATCTAGATTTAGTGCTTCGTGCATTGACATCTTCCCCTTTCGAACCGGCTGCTACATGTGAGTTAAAATATCTGTCTTGGAAAACTGCCTTCTTAGTTGCAATTACTTCTGCAAGAAGAGTTTCAGAGCTTCAAGCCCTGTCTATTAAACCACCGTACTTGATTTTCCACAAGGATAGAGTATCACTCAGGCCTAATCCATCCTTTGTCCCTAAGGTCTGTTCTAATCTCTGTCTCCAACAGTCTCTAGAGCTACCAGTTTTCTTCCCGAAATTCTCCAATGAAGCAGAATACACTCTCCATAAATTGGATGTTCACAGGCAATTGCGCTTCTATTTAGACAGGACTCAGCAACTTCGTAAGTCAGACCAGTTGTTTGTGTCCTTCTCAGACAATAAATTGGGTAAAACCATCACAAAAGCTACTATCTCCAAATGGATTAGAGATTGCACAACTCAGGCTTATTCTTCTTCGAATAAGCAACTTACAACATCTATCAAAGCTCACTCTACCAGAGCTATGGCTACTTCTATAGCTTTTCATTCCAAGCTCGCTATATCGGAGATTTGTGCTGCGGCTACTTGGTCCAATCCGCACACTTTCATTTCCCACTATAAATTGGATGTGGCATCTAAAGGGCGAGCATCATTTGGTTCCACGGTACTCAGGAGTGTTTTCCAGTGAGCCACCCAGGATTCAGGTGCTAGGGACGCTGTCCCATCAGTCAGAATGTAGGCGAGATAGGATCACATAACATCTTTTAGTTATGTACTCACCATAACTTCAGATGTTTGGGATCCATCTCGCCTACATTCTAATACCCACCCTCCTTCCCCTGCCTTGGAGATCAGAAGAGATTGAGCGGTTTGAGTTCTACTGTTTTTATCTTGTTCATCTGACGATGTTATATAATCAGAGCGTGCATGTGTGCATGTATGCGGACAAACTAGATCTGGGGGACTGGTAGTGGTGCATCCTGGGATATAGTAAGCTCAGCCAATAAGAGACTTCGCTCTTTGGCATAAGCGTGCCGAGTCGGAGCCGAGGGATTGGCTCCGAACCCATCAGTCAGAATGTAGGCGAGATGGATCCCAAACATCTGAAGTTATGGTGAGTACATAACTAAAAGTTTCCTTCTCTGATTTATACAACCAATGTGGTGTATTTGCTTGTAGATGAAGGTAAAGTTTATATTGGTGCATGTATTTATATATATATAAAAACTTTGGCTACCCTTTTAGGGGGCACCTGACATCTGCGGCAAGAACAACTAAAGAAAATGGTGTCAGCCGCATCTTTTATACCCCTGACGACCTGACGTCAGGGAAGGGGTGACAGCAGCCGACGCAGGACCCAGGACTTTGGAATTCAGGCTGACTGAGGGCAACCTGCCAGCAGGATTACCCAAATGCAATGACTGCAACAGTGAATACACTCTTAACATCTACATTCATGGTAAGTGTACACAACTGTACTTTTCTGATTCTTAAGTTTTGCAAGAATGTACCTGATTTTTCTAGTATTTTTCTTTGTTCATCAGTATATATCAGTAGGTTCATGGGTGTGTACTAGGCTAATGGCCCTGGAGCCTTTACAAGCCTAGCCCATCAGATTACCCTGGCATTGTGCCACCCGACCTTAGTTCCCAGTGCTTCTGTCGAGTAAAGCCACTGGAGTGATCCCTGGGGTGAATTTTCAATTTCCCATCCACTCATCAAGATTTCTCTTGAAGAGGGCCAGTGAGGTGCTCTGCTTGACATGTATGGGAAGTATTTTCCATAGCATGGGCAGACTCTGGGTTATGAACCTGTCCCTCCAGCATGTTCTGTTAATTGTAGTAATGAGGTTGAGGTCTCTAGAGCGTTTGGTGCAGAGGGATTGGGATTTCTTTAGGTGCAGCATTTCTAACAAGAGCTGGATCAGACATGGCTTTGTAAGTCAAGTAGAGGTCGCATCTAAGTAGGCGATATGAGACAGAGAGTAGATGGGAGTTTTTTTTGAGTCTGTCCAGCTGGGTCAGACATGGTTTTATAAGTCAAGTAGAGGTCGCATCTAAGTAGGCGATATGAGACAGAGAGTAGTTGGGAGTTTTTTTGAGTCCATGTAGGACAAATACTTAAGGCCTAGGATCCTCTCTGTGAGGTACTTTTGCAGCCTCTCCAGTTGTTGCAGGTGTCTAGTGAGGTACATGGCAAATGGGGCATTGTACTCTATGACTGGCCTAATGAGGGAAGAGTAGAGGTAGACAGTGACCTCTTTCTTCCTGGATGCAAAACCCTTAGTTCCTCAGGTAAGGGACATATTGGATATTAAGCTGATAAGAACAGATACTACAGTTGATCTTAGCCAAAAGGCCAAGAAGCGATATAGAAAGTTTAGCCACTCAAATCATACTTCCGTATTGGGACTTTTTCTATATTATTGATTTACAGTAGGCATGCTGGTTGGGTTGTCTAGTCGGTGCTTGCTTTTCAATGATGATACTAGGCTATTGGCCCGGAGGACCTTATAAGCCTAGCCAAGAATTTTACCCATGTTCCGTCAGAGTCAGCACCTGTTTCCCCTGTCCAGCAGGGACACAAGTGGGATCCCATAAGTGTATTTTCTGTTTCACATCCAGTCGTCCAGGTTACTCTTAAAGAGGGCTAGAGAAGTACTCTGCTTGACATGGAGAGTGAGTCTATTCCACACATGGAGGAGTCTTTGGGACACAAATCTATCTCAGCAACAAGTTTTATTAATGTCACAGACCAGGTTTAGGCCTTGCATGTGGGTTGGGTGAGTGGAGTTTGTCTTGTGGATATGCAGCAACTCCATCAAGGCTGGGTCTGAAATGGCCTTGTATGCCAAGCACAAATCACCTCTGAGCAATCTGTATGAGACTGAGTAGAGGGACAGGGCTTTTAACCTATCTTTATAGGATAGGTTTTTGAGACCCTGGATTCTCCTGGTCAGGAACCTTTGTGGTCTCTCCAACTGCTGCATGTGCTTGGCAAGGAAGGGGGCATTGTACTCGATAATGGGTTTGATAAGGGAGGAGTACAGGGATGTTATGACCTCCTTGTTCCTGGATGAAATATCCTTATTTATGAGGTGGGACATGTAGAAAGCCTTCCGTGCAACAGAGGTAACGTGGTGGTCAAAAGTCAGGTTGCTATCAATCTGGGTGCCCAAGTCCCTTACGACTGATTGCATGTTTAGTATGCTGTTGTTTGTCATAATTAGTGGAGATGACATTT
Source organism: Protopterus annectens (assembly GCF_019279795.1). Taxonomy (NCBI): domain Eukaryota; kingdom Metazoa; phylum Chordata; order Ceratodontiformes; family Protopteridae; genus Protopterus; species Protopterus annectens. The sequence continues at coordinate 40,523,482 of NC_056725.1, read as the reverse complement.
TCCCCAAAGGGGATAATGATGCATTTCTTGGCATTCAGTTTGAGGCCATGCTTCTGGCACCAGTCATTAGTTTGGGTAAGGCCCTCTTGGGGGATGTTCACATCACTAGGGGAATTTAAGACAGCACTGAGCTTGCTGTCATCTGCAAACTTGGTTAGACACAGACCACTGGTTTTGGCTTGTACCTCAGAAAAGTATATCCCAAACAGTAGAGGCCTAAGACTGATCCTTGGAGTACACAGCTTGTTACCGGTCAACTACCAGAGGTGGCTTCCCCCACTTTGACTGAGTGGGTTCTATCAGTGAGCCAGTTAGATACCCATCTGGTAATATACTGGTTGATGCCTAGCTGGGATAGTTTATCTAGTATACCCGAGTGGGGAATAGTGTCAGAGGTTTTGGCATCTTTCCCTCATCCATGGCTTTGGTGACTGTTTCGAAGAAGTCAACCAAGTTTAACAGACATGATCTCTCTTTGACAAAACCAAACTGTGTGGGGTCAGGCGCTTCGAGATTGCCAGTGTCCTTGTTTATAAGGTCCATGATAATGCGTTCCATGGCCTTGCATATCAATCTAGTTAGGCTGATGGGCCTATAATTGCCTGGGTCAGTGAATGCTCCACCTTTGTGTAGAGGGATTATAGTGGCTGTCCTTCATTCAGCTGGGATGAAGCCGGTGCTCAGGCTTTGGTTGAATAGGGTATCTAATGGAGCTGAGAGCTCATGCCTGATTTCATGTAGGATACAGCCAGGGACGTTATCGAGTCCCATGGAGACTGTATTTTTTGCCATAAACAGTGATTGCTTCTTGGCTAGAGGTATGCAGCAAAGTTGGCATTTTCAGGTTTGGAGAATCTGTAATGAAGGATTGATAAATACACAATCCACAAATAATGCTAATCCAAAAAGTAAAGATAAATTATTCAGTTAGTCCACATTAGCTGAAAGCACACTGTGATAAATGGTTTCTACATTCCATAGTGTGGATTTGACTAGATGACTTGGCTTTCCTTTCAGTAGTGGAGGATTGATGTATAGAGTTTGTGGCTTTTCAGTCACTTAGGCGGAAGCATGATTGTAACAGTTCTAGCATCTTTCCTAAATGAAAAGGAATTGTTGGCACTGCACACTGTTCATTACATTTTATGTTTTTTTTTTTGAAATGGCAATGCTACTTCATTATTCAAATGTTAAATATTGCTATACGGTGACATTTATTGTCAGAGTGACATTGACTTGGCTGTTGCTGATTGTAATGTTAAGGAAATTTGACTAGGCTTGAATGTTCTCACTTAGAAGAGAGAAAAGGTGTACATTTGGTTTGATGATTGAACTGTACTGAGTTCATGATTTTCTTGTCTTTTTCCCCATGAGGTATAAGTAGCTTCAAGAATTTGGAATGTTGGTGGCAGAGCCTAGATGACCAACTGATAGCAGCATCTTTTTTGAGCTCCACAAAACTGTACTAGAAGACAAGGAAAAATCAATTTTGTCAAATAGAAATAGAAGAACCTTATAAAGAAACTCCAAACTCACCAAATTTGAAGAAATTCTGAAGAGATTTTCCTGTCAAAATAATCTGGAGGGTATTTCAACTGTTTGGAAATGGCCATTTCAAAGAATTCTCACTCTGAAACTTTACTGAAGAAGGAAATCCAACTGATGTCATCTACACTACAGGAACTATCTTTGAAAATGAATAGATTTACAGACAATTTAGAAAATCTCAAAAGAAAACTTTCAAAAACAAACAGATGTTCTCAAGGAAATCTTGCAGCAACAACAAACCAAAATACTGGACGTGGAAACTGCATTGAATGATATAGAAGAAAGACTTGAAGAAGAAAATCGGACTGAATTTCTACTTCATCAAAATAACTGGTTATTCAACAAATTAGATGATCTGGAGAACTGGGAAAGGAGAACAAATATAAGAATTTTTGGTCTCCCAGAGAAATCTGAAGGTGAAGACATTATATCTTTCTTAAATTCCTGGTTACCTAAAGTATTAGACCTAAAGGAGGGAATTTCAAATGGTATAGAGAGAGCGCACTGAGCTATAGGAAAACCTATATCTTCTTCACCCAGAGCTCCTCCAAGATCAATTGTGGTAAAATTCTTGTCATGTCTGGACAAAGAACTTATTCTAAAATCAGCTTGGAGAAAAAGTCCCTTATAGAAACAAAATCAAATAAGATTTGACAATGACTACTCTGCAAGAGTATTAGAATTAAGGGAAAAAACCTGGCCATTAGTGAAACTTCTCAAACAAAATAAAAGCCCAATTTGTCTAAATCAGAATTTTCTATTCAAATGACATGAGGACATTCAGCAAGTATGAGGAAGCATCTTAATTCATTAAAAACAACAGTATCATCACAATACCAGAAGAAATGGAATGGTCAGCAACTACCACTTTGAAAAGATCTTCTGAAAAAAAAACACTTGGATTGCTCAAAAAAAAATAAACTAAGAACTGAACTTAAAACCACAGAAAGCTTCAAAATGCTCAGACTCAACTAAGACATAAACTTCATATTCAGGCAAACAAAAAAGTATGTTTTTAACTTATTGTACTGTCTATAATACATCACACAATTCTTTTGTTTCATTCCACTGAATCTTTTAAATTAATACTTAATATAAATTCTATTTATGCTAAATGAAATAAGGTCATGCTTCTTTAAACAAAATGTCAATTAACATAATGCAAACTAATAAATAGCATACAGAAAGCATTATCTGCCATTATACAATTCATCTAATATGTATAAAACATAAATGTGAAATAGCATTCATTTACATAATATCCTTGGTTGATCAATATGATTGACCAAATAGAATATTATAATGTCGAAGGTTTTCTTTGAGTGAGTTTTTACTTGAAATATTGGCATACAAAATGAATTAGAATTGGTTAAAACTAATGCCTTCTCCGTTTTTATACAAAAAAAAAAATCTGGGTTCAGTTAAACGTTCCACCAATAACCAAGATCACACTAAGGTAACCCACACAATGCAGGATACTGCTCCGGTACAATGAAGGCTGTCTTTAAGTATACCAGGACTAAAAATGTCCAAAAATCCCAAAGTCATCAAACGAAAATTATTTATTAAAGAAAGCCCAAGGGCTAAAAACAAAAAGTAACGAACAATATAAAGCTTGATTTCACTGATTTAGCGCTTTCATCTCCAACCAGGAGACTTCTTCAGAATCAGTGTCTCACCACAATTTCCAGTATTTATACAACTTCTAAAACTTTTAAAACTGTGTAATTGGCTGGCATTTAATTACCTCATTAATTGAAGTTATAAATTTAAAGGCAGAACATACATATACACAAATTGAAAGGACTTAAATGAAAATACGGAATATAAAAATATATATGGCAATCAAGTTATTTCTTATTTCTTGTAATAACTTTTCACTAAATTGTTTTCTGACCCACAATCAATAGTAAAATAACAGAGTAAATACAGATTAAATACATTAATACATTAAAATATATAAATAAATAAATAAATAAAGACAAGTATAATAGAAACAAATATAATGGTATAACATATAATTATTAAAACCTTTAATATGAACAATAGTGTGATAAATATAAAGACATGATCCAATAAGGAAATATAGAAAAATAAATGCATGTTGTGTTGAAATATATGAATATATACAAATGTAATAAATATAATAAATATGAATATAATAAATATAATAAATATATGAATAAATATTTCATGTATGAATTTGTTTAAAATAGGATATAATTTATAAGATAAATATAGTGTATATTTGATTACTATTAATTTGTTATATACTATAATAAAATATAATAGTATTATTGTTATTATTATTAATTATTATTATTATTTCACCCGTGTTTCTTCGGATCAGCTGCAAGGAGTTTTAATACAGGGGTGATGGAAATATGGTCATTGAGGCCTTTACCACAGCATGCATCAAGTCTCAATTGCCAGATCATCTTACAAAATTCCAATTGTTTCCCAATCGCCAATTGTGTTTCCCAATCACCACCTCTTTCTGGGTAACTAACTTCTTCTATGACCCGTAATTTATAATTAGCCTCTTTACATATTAATGCATGTCTATATAATGCATTATTTTCGCTGTGTTTGTTAATGTCTCTAATGTGCTCATAGATTCTAGTCCTAAGATGACGTTCCGTTTTTCCTATGTCAACAAGTTTTACAGAAGGCCAAATAAACTACTCCTTTAGAGTAGCAACTTTTATATTTATTTGCCTTTAGAATCATTCCAAGACTAGGGATACTTAACCTCCTTGCATCCAGCAATATAGGTGCATTGAGCACATCTCCCGCATCTGAAAGTTCCAAGTTTAGCACACGTCCCTCCTGCCTTATTCTTATTGCTTTCAATAATATTCTTAATATTTTTACTCCTCCTATAACTGTATTTTATCTTGCTTTGAAATACATTAGTTTTAGTAGGTATATTTTGGAACATTTCCCACGTTTCATTTATACATCTTTTTAACCATCCAATTCCCTTGTAGTAAGTCAAAGTTAAATATGGTGTTGTGTCTACATTGTTGGATTCCTGCCTGTTGAAAGTACTTCTCCTCCCATCCTGGTTGGAATCTACTGTCAAGTTATCATTATTCAACAGGGGAACATATTTGTTACCCCTTCCTAACTGGACATATCCCTTAATGGGTTTAATAAATTCAGATGGGTATCCCCTTTCCAAAAACATCTTTTCAATATTGTTAATTTCATTTAAAAATTCATTAGTGTCGGAGATCATTCTAGCCATTCTGATCATTTGTCCCTTGACTATATTCTTTTTTAATTGATGGGGATGGTCACTTTCAAAATGTAAATAAGAATTGAAATAATGTTCCTTTCTGTAAATATTAGATTTGTAACATTTGTTTTGATAATCTTTTTCTAGTTTAACATCTAAATAGTGTATAGTATCTTCCCCTGTTTGATATGTAAATTGTAAAAAACTAGTAGTATTGTTGATATGTTCTATAAATTTGTCAATACTATCATAGGAACCATTCCATAAAACAAAAATATTGTCAGGGAAATGAAAATATTTAATAATATGTTGACTAAACTCCGAATTGAACACATATTGCCTCTCCCAACAAAGCATAATAATTTTGGCATATATTGGGGCGCATGTCGATCCCATTGCAACCCCTTCTTTTTGGTGATAATAATCCCCTTGAAAATATACATAATTGTATTTAAGGACGAACTCCATATTTTCTAGGACCAGCTTGTATTCATCTACTGTTAAAAAATCCGTCTCTGTCAACATCCTTTCAAACCATGTTAATCCCTCCATCTGGGGAATGACTGAGAAAAGGTCCCTCACATCAATAGTAATAAAAATAATATCATTCTTAAATGGACTCTGCCCAATTTTGTACAAAAAGACCCATGAATCAATCAAAATATGTCTATGATTGTTGTAAAATTTCTTTAACTTGGTATCCACATAAATCGCTAAAGGTTGGGTCTTGGAACCTTGTGAGGAAACTATCGGCTTTAAAGGTGGATCATGTAAGGACTTGTGTATTTTCGGAATACCGAAAATAACAGGTATGACTGGTTTGGGTACTTTTAAAAAGTCATATAACTCCCTGTCAATCAGTCTTGCAATAAATTATCTTCCAATATCAAATCTATCTTATTATAGGAAATATTTATCTTGTTCCTAGAGACAAGTTCATATTGATTGTCCTTGTCCTAAATATCCATCATCCTTCTAGTATAAATCCCACTTGTCCATAATTACAACCCCTCTGCCCTTGTCGGGTTTCATTACCCTGATTCTTTCATTGTTACTTAATTCATTTGGTGACTGCAAAATATCCCAACTAACAAATTAAAACAAATAGAGAGAAGGTCACACAATCAGTAAAAACTAAATGAAAACTTCAGCCAACCTAGAACTTCTAATGAGTGACCTCCTAAACCTCCTGTAACAGAGGCACATGGGATATATGCAAATGACCCTTATGAACATCAGGTGTTTCAGCTATATGGCAATTCTGATTGCCCATGACTTTTACGTTTGACCGGTCACTCATTTGAAGTTCTAGCTTGGCTGAAGTTTTCATTTAGTTTTTACTGATTGGTTTTTCAGTGTGACCTTCTCACTCTTTGTTTTAATTTGTTAGTTGGGATATTTTGCTGTCACCCTAATTATAATGGACATCAGCTGGGTAAAACAGCCCTGTGTTTCTTACGCTTAGTCAAACACTCTGCTTATGCTATGCCCATGAGGTCATAAGGACGAAATATGCATATCCATAGCTAGTGGGGTTTAGCTTTATTGGCCTGAAAGTGTCCATTAAAACGACTTCAAACGTAAAAGTCATGTGCAATCAGAATCGCCATATAGCTGAAACACCTGATGTTCATAAGGGTCATTTGCATATATCCCATGTGCCTCTGTTACAGGAGGTTTGGGAGGTCACTCATTGGAACTTCTAGCTTGGCTGAAGTTTTCATTTAGTTTTTCATTATGACCTTCTCACTCTTTGTTTGAAGGAGTGAAAAAGATGGAAAGACCTTGTCTGCCGTTGGAGTATATTTTTCTACCCCGAATAGACCTTACCCCAAAGGGGAGGGGAGGTGGAAAGATATGGTTCCGTAAATCTCAAGGATCTTTCCAGAGCACTCATGGTGAAACCCCCTTTAGAGGCAGAGGAGGGGTAATAATGGAAGACATCGTCCATGCACCAGAGGGGGTCCGCAGAACCAGGATGACAGAGATCAGTTCTTTGGCAAGCCCTATCAGTGCTCCTGAGAGGAGGCCTGACTTCATCTCTGGAGGCAGTCGGTGGAGGCCTATCTTTGTACCTAGGTGCTTGGCTAAAAATAAAAGACAGCTGGGTACAAATCATAAAATTCAGAGGATACTCAAATCCCTTTGCCCCCTCTAGTAAAGAAAATCCCAGATGTTCCACCCATAGAGACCAAGCAGCCTTAGAGGTCCAAAGGTTGCTGGACAAGAGAGTCATCCAGACAGTCCCAGCAGACCAGAGAAGATCCGGAACTTACTCAAGATTCTTTTTAGTTCCAAAGAAAATGGGGGACTGGAGACCTATTCTGGACCTAAGCAGACTAAACAAGTCAGTAAAAAAGATGAAGTTCTGAATGTTAACGCTTCCGTCAGTACTTCCCTTTCTGGGGAAAGACAGTTGAATGTGCTCTATAGATCTTCAGGATGCATACTACACATAAAGATGGACAGACCATTCAGGGATCATCTACATTTCCAGCTGGAAGCCAGCCATTTTCAATTTCGCGCTCTGCCCTTTGGTCTCACTACAGCACCCAGAGTGTTCACCAAATGTATGGCAGTAGTCACTGCTCACCTGAGATGGTTGGGATTCCAGGTGTTTCCATATCTAGACCGACCGGCTCCTCACTGCCATCATCAAGCATCAACTTATTCATGCAAGGGACACAACCTTAAATCTCTGCAGTCAATTGGGGATTACCATCAACTTATCGCCATCACAACAGACCATCCTTGTAGGAGCAGAACTAAACACAGTTTCAGTGACATTAAGTCTGCCTCCAGAAAGAATGTCTCTTATGAAAACAAATATTAGACCTGCTTCCAAGGAAAAAAGCCCCAGTCTCAATGATACTCAAATTACTAGGATCGATGGCGGCAGCAGCAATCATTGCCATTCCCTTGCTCGAATGCACTTGTGAGTTCTACAATGGCTGCTATTCTCTCAATCATCCTTTCAGGAACTTCCAGTGTCACACCAAATTATCATAACGAATACGTGCAAGAAGGACCAACGGTGGCTGATGTCTCAACATGTATCTCTGGGACGTCCATTCGTTCTACCCAATCCCATAGCCACGGTGACCACAGACGCTTCCTTGATTGGGTGTGGGAGGCATTATTAAGGAAGAACAACACAAGGCACATGGAAGAAACACAAGGCTCATCTGCATATAAATGTTCTGGAGTTGAGAGTGGTACTTCTAGCGTTGCAGTCCTTTCAAGACTCTGTACCTCTGGGAACAAATGCAGTTCAGACAGACAACATGTCTGTGGTCTGGTACATCAACAAAGGAGAAGGAACCAAATCTTACCCTCTGTGTCGGGATGCCATGAGATTATGGCAGTGGGCAATCTCCACCCAGTGCTTTCTGATAGCAACGCACATCCCGGGGAAATCCAGTGTGATAGCAGACAAGCTAAGCAGGGCAATTCTACTACCTCACGTGTGGGAGCTAATGAAACAAGTAGTGGAACGGATGTTCCGCAGGTGGGGCCAGCCTTGCTGCGATCTCTTTGCAACCCCAACAAACATGAAATGCAGCAGCTACTTTGCCCTGATTCCCCTGCCAGGGGATGCCCCAAGGGATGCACTGGTGCACAATTGGCCCCTGGGTCTCCTTTATGCCGTCCCTCTGATTCCCAGTTATTACAGAAAGCAAAAATTCTGGGAAGGACCATGATCTTAATAGCCCCTTACTGACCTTGACAAATTTGGTTCCCCTTTCTCCAGCCTCATCTCTTGGAGGAACCCTGGATCCTGGACCATGTTCCGGATCTGTTGACCCATCATTCATCAGAGGCTCTTCATCTTTCTCTTCATTCCCTCAGACTGACAGCTTGGCTGCTCCAATTCCCACAATAGCCAGGATTTGCAACCTCTCAGCTGAGGCCCAACATATTATAACATCCTCTCATAAATCATCCACCGGAAAGATTTTCTTTATAGGCATCTCAGAATGATGATGTCCCTTATCTAGCTCCGATCCCATCTCTATTGGAATTTCTAACTAAACTTTTCAACAAAGGAACTGCTGCAGCTACCATCAGAGTTCAATTAGCAGCAATCTCAAACTTTCATCTTGGCTTCCAAGGCTCCAATGTCATGTCACAGCTTCCAAGGCTGCAATGTCATGTCACATCAACTCGCTAAAGCCTTTCTTAAAGGTGTCATTCATTTGAGGACACCAATCAGAGCTCCAGTCATGCCATGTAATCTAAATTTTGTTCTCTCCAGAATCATATTACTTCCCTTTGAACCACCCTCATCCTGTCCTATGAAATTCCTTTCATGGAAGACTATTTTTCTGATAGCCATTACTTCTGCTCTGAGGATTTCTGAGTTGCAGGCCTTGACCATCAAACCTCCTTATCTGATTTTCCATAATGACAGTTTTTTGCTTACAACTAATCCATCATTTTTACCAAAAGTTCAGAGACAAATCTTAACCAATCCATTGAGTTGCCCGTTTTCTTTCCTCAGTACACAAATAGGATGGAACACATGCTGCACAAACTTGATGTTCATAGACAACTCAGATTTTATCTAGATAGAATGAAATAATTCAGATCAACGGATCAGCTCTGTTTCCGTTTCAGAGTCAAAAAAGGTGCCCCAGTGACAAAAGCAACCTTGTCAAGATGGCTATCAGATTGCATTTCCTTCATTTATAGTTCAGAGAATGCTCTCTTGCAACAAAAAATAAAGGCCCACTCTACTAGAGCTGTTTCAACCTCATTAGCTTTTTCTGCAAGGTTACCATTAGATTCTATTTCTGCACCTGGTCAAGACCTTATATCTTTGTCACTTATTACAAAGTAGACAAGGCCTCCAGAAGATAGGACCTCCTTTGGTTCCACAGTTCTGAGGAATATTCTCCCATGAGCCACTTGAGAAAGATGGTGCTTGGGATGCTGCCCATCAGTAAGAATAAACGGCAAGATAGAACAACTTCACATAAAGAAGTTATGTACTCACCATAACGTTCCATATGAGTTGTTCATCTTGCCTTCATTCTTGCGTTCCACCGTCCAACCCCCATGCAGTCTACTTGAGATCTGTCACCTTTCTTGTATGGTGCATTGTCTCTTATCCAGCTCTCTGAGTGGCATATTTATACTACTAGGTAGTCAGGCAGCAAACAAGATCTGAGGGAAGATCAGGGTGCATCATGGGATAGGGAGTTGGCCTCGAGTTGGTTGAAGACCTTGAGCTTTTGCAGTTGGCCGAGTCGGAGCCGAGGATCAGCTCCAAACCCATCAGTAAGAATGAAGGCGAGATGAACAACTCACATGGAACGTTATAGTGAGTACATAACTTCTTTTTTTCTCTAAATACCAGTGGATTAAATAACCCAAGGAAAATATCTAATCTATTGAGATATCTGAAATTAAATAAAGCACAAGTAATATTTCTTCAAGAAACCCACTTTAAAACAAATGATTAAAAATTAAAGAAAAAGCTGGGTAGGCAGAGTAGTACAAACACTTTTAATAAAATTATAAAAACAGGATGAGCACTTTCATACACAAAGGTACTTCATCAGATCCAATACAAAACACCACACCAGATTGAATTTATAGCTTAATGGCTGAGATCACGTGACTTCAAAATTGGCTTAATTGGGATAACTTCATTTAACCCCTTGTCTTCACTGGCTCTGAACAAATGCATTCTTAAGAGACGGTTCTTTAGGACAGCCCAGTTGAGCACAAAAGATAGTGATATGTATGAGTCATTTGAGACTCTCACGCCCAACTTTTTAAGCAGAGGGTATGATAGTTCAGAAGTGGCAAGTGCACAGAATGATGCAGTCATGTTGAGGGATACCCGCACTAGACCATACTTTAATGAACAGGCCGAACAGTCTATCCCTTCAGCCATGAAGCCAAGACAACCAACACAAATGAGCCTTACATATTCCAAGGACTCTGGTTCCATTTGTGGGATTATCAGAAAACACTGGAGGGTTCTTGTTTCAGATGAGAAATGTAAAGATTTCCTGGGAGACTCTTCCTCTTTCTGTTTCAAGAATCACCCCTCATTAAGAAAGATGTGTTTACAAGTCTTTAACCAGTAGAAAAAGCAATGTAGTGAGTGACAGATAGGTACATATCCTTGCCACCATTGCAATGCATGCAGATTTATAGAAACTGATGACCAGTTTGTACACCCAGACACGGGGCATGCTTATGACATCAGACTCCATGCTGACTGTAGCAGTCAGACTGTTGTATATTGTGCATCCTGTGTGGGCTGCAAAAGTTTCTATATTGAGAAGACGAACCAGAGTCTAAGGGATCAAGTAAGAGAACATATCTATAGCATAACGAAGGGTGAGGACAGAAATGCATTATCAAAACATGTTTAAGACAGCAGGGTCAAGTCACTGGTTTAAATGTATGGTATTGGAATTATACATACCTAACTCAAGAGGAGATGATGTTAGGACCAAAACTGAATGTGTGGAAATAAATGGATGCATTTGTTCAGAGCCAATGAAGGCAAGGGGTTAAATGAAGTTATCCCAGTTAAACCAATTTTGAAGTCACGTAATCTCAGGCATTAAGCTATAAATTCAATCTGGTGTGGTGTTTTGTATTGGATCTAATTAAGTACCTTTGTGTATGAAAGCACTCATCCTGTTTTACAGTCTTTTGTTTTTATATTTTTATTAAGTGTTCGTACTACTCTGCCTAGCCAGCTTTTTTTCATTTTAATACTTTGACTTTTGCTGGTTGCTCTCTTTTTTTGCTTTTTAAAACAAATGATAACTATATATGGAATCGTAATGATTAGATAATATCACATTTGTCATACAAAGACAAGAGGAGCATTAATCTTATGGAAGAAAAATGTTACTAACCCTCCAATCTTGTACAACTGTGAAGACAATGAAGGACTTGTAGCAATTATAATAGTGAAATTCAACAATAGATTCTGGACACTAGCAAGTATATATGCTGGTTTCCAGGAATAGGGGTTGGGACAGTTAAACATTTAGATCTAATCACTAAGGTATGTAAAGGAACCCTGATAGTAGGGGGGATTTTAATTGCACCTTTGATGATTCTGAGACCAAAAATAAAAGAAGTCTTTGTATTAGCCTCATGGGGAAAGCTTTTAAAAGTTGGACTGGAATCTGATTGGTTCGTACAAATTCAAAGAGAATAATTATTTATTATTCTCTCAACAAGACCATAGATATGGTAGTCGAACAAGAATAGACAAAATATTTATATCTCAGGAACTGAATACAAAAATAACACATTTTTTCATAACTCCATGCCCTATTTCAGATCACAACTCATTAATTCTTAAATTAAAAACTCATTATAAGAAATTAATCTTTATGATAAGAATACCAGAGTATATCACAAAAATAAAACAATTCAAATATTGGCTAGATTCAGAAATACAATTGTCTTTAGATACAAATCACACTGAAGAATCAAACATAATCTTATGGGATACCTTGAACGTATAAAAATCATTTTGTGGTTTAAAAATAAAACAAAAGAATGGGAATCAGAATTACATAACATCCAAAACAAATTACAGAACTTAATAGCAATGGGTCTAGATTCTCAACTAACAGTAAAAAAAAAATGAGGAACTAAACAAAAAATGAAATTCTAACACATAAAACTAACTTAGCAATAGAGAAATTAAAACAATTCTTATGCTACCTCATCTAAACATATGCATAATTTAGCAATAAGAATTAAAAGGCAAACTATTGAAAATATTACAAACTTCATACATGAAGCGAAATTAAAAATGTTTCAGATATAAGTGACATTCTCAATTCTTTTAAATATCATTATACTGAACATTATAGAGATGGTGAGTCCCAATTTAATCCCTTAGATTTGGACTTAAATTTTGGCAAAATAAAAGCAATACTGGAAAAATTCAAATTAGATATTCAAAAACAAATATCCTAAAATGAAGTTACTGAAAAAAGTAAGGAAAGTAAAAATAATAGGGCACCAGGAATTGATGGAATAATAAATGAAATATATAAAATGTTTCCAACTTCAGCAATATCATTATTTCATAGAACATTGAATGAAATACAATCACAAAGCACAATGCCACCCTCATGGAGATGTTCTTTAATCACACCCGTAGTAAAGGAAAACAAGAACCCTAATCAATGCAAGTCCTATGGGACAATTTTATTACTTAACGATTACAAAATCTTTGTCTATATTAGTCAACAGAGATAATCAGGAAGCTGTTATAGTTACCCTAGACATAGAAAAAGCTTTTGATGTACTTAGATGGGATTATCTTTTCAAAACATTCGAATTATATGATTTTCCCCATCACTTCGTCACACTAAGAAATATATATAAAGACAATAGAGCTTATGTAAAACTTGGGCCATTTACTTCAGAAGCTGTTGAGATAACTAAAGGTACAAAACAAGGTTGCCCAATGTCTCCCATTTTATTTGTGCTAGCATTAGAATTTTTTGCTTCCTTAATAAGTTGTGATTCTAAAATAAAATGTATCGACATATATGGCCAATTTAATTCAAAAGTTATGTTATTTGCCGAATATATTTTACTCACCCTTTCTGTTTCAGAAGAATCTCTACAAGTATTAGATAAACTAGTGGATAAGTTTGACCTTATTTCTTGTCTTCATTTTAACAAAACAAAGTCCAATTTCATGCTCCTTAACAAGGGAGACTTCCTGTCAATTACAAATCATATAATTGGTAAATATGTTCCTTCTATAAAGTATCTAGGAATAATGCTATGTGAAAAGTTGGATTCAACTCTAACCATAAATTATAATAATATTGTAAATAACATACAAGCACAAACAGTAAAATGGAACAAAATGTATATGAAATTTGATGATAGAATGCAATTAATAAAAATGATTCTTCCAAAAATAAACTGTAGCACAGGCTATTCCTGTGATACCAAATAAAAAAATTCTAAAAGAGAGAAATACAATTATTTTAAATTTGTTTTGGTTTCCAATAAGAAATAGGATAGCTTACACACATCATATTAGGCCCTGGGAATTGGGAGGCATTAACTTCCCAGATATAGAGACATGCATAAAAGCTTCTGTTTTTAGAACATTCATAATTTGGATAAATCCCAATTCTTCTTCTTCCTGGAAAACATTTCATACTATTATTTTTTAAATGAAAATAAACTAACAAAAATCTCATGTTAAATGAACAAAATAATAAGCTATGGCATATTAATTACCAACTTTCAATACAATATAACAAAATCAACTAAAACTATATAAATTACATTTACAGTTTATTCAGAAGATTTATCTACACTAACACAGACTTGAATTTATGGCTAGAACTATTAGTGCCTTTTAGCTGTACAAAATATTTATTTAATAAGATTCATAAAAATACTCTAACTGGGGAACAAAAAATGTACTTGTTGGCAATATTGTATAAAGAATCAGAGTACTAAACAGTCAACAGTTGCAAAATATATATAATAGCTCAGACGCAGATTGGTTAGTACTCCAGAGTATAATATCACACGCACAAGATCTACGCAGAATAATTAATAGTTCTTCTTTTAAAACCAGTCCTAAACTTATAAATTATATATTTGAAATTATATATAATTACAATTGGACAAATCAAACATCAAAATATATAAAATTTTAATGAATTATAAAACTAAACCAAATCAAAATTTTTGGGAATTCATTACAAAAGGACAATCAACAAACTTATCAAATGAAAGTAAAACCACTCTTCTGTATTCTGTTAAATTAACATCTGAATCACAAGTATGGAAGATATATACACCTGGAGATTTCTGCACAGAGCATTTATTACTCCTGGTAAATTAGCCAAGGTTAATTCATCTAATGATATTATTTGTTGGAGATGTTCATTAAGATGCAAGGCAGACCTGTACATATTCTATATGAGTGTATTAACATCAAAAACTTTTGGGAAGAAATCACTAAATTTCTACACGCTATTTTTTCAGATTCCTTTGTACTAACAATCTCTCATTTTTTTGAATGTTAATGAAAATACAGAAATTAATAAAAAAGATTTATACCTTCTTTGGACTATACTCGCAGTAGCAAGGAAATGTGTAACAAGAAAATGGAAGTCATCTCATGAACCCACTTTCGTAGAATTCCTGAAATTGATGGAAGAAACAGCACTACTGGAAATTAAAGTTAGAGCTGAGAATCACTTCTAAAACGTGGATCATCAATCCTTGGCAGAAAATTATTTCCCTTATTGAGACATTAAAAATGAACATTGACTCTTAATGAGTAATCTAATTAGCTTCAAAGGTTGTTTTTTCCTCTATTCTCTTATTTTTTTCTCTCTTCTTGTTCAGGCCATTTGTAAATATTATATATAGAATGTTACAATATTTTATCTAGACAGACGAATGTGATTCTAACTGTTGCTATATTTGGAAAATAATTTCTTTAAAAAAAAAAAAAAGAATTTGGAAGGTTCACATGACGGCTTCCAATCATTGAATTATTTCAGTTCACTAGTTAGGCTGAAAGATGTGGACTCATAATGCAGTGAAGTAGTTACTATAGAATGTTAACACCACAGCTGGTTTGAATAAATAGAAATTGTATGTTATTACTGCACCTTTGCCAGTCTGCTATGTCTATGAATTAGAGTACTGTTCTTTTTTTTTCTGATATGATAACATTCAAGACTTTGGAGAGAAAAAATATCTATCTGTCTTTAAGCAGTAATCCACAATTGTGTGGGTATATCAGGATTTACCCACGATTGGTGTGGTTTTATCACGAGGGTGAAGCCTAAGTGATTAAGCAAAGCCAGCCATGAGTAAATCCCAGTATACCCAGAAACAGGCATGGATTATTGCTTTATGTAATGACATTATTTAAGAAAGAAATTGCTTACATTTCTTAAATAATGTCTTTGTATGATGGCACTTATGTCTTCTTTCATGTTGTATTCTGTAGGTTGATGTACTGCACATGCATATGGGGCTTGTGTTCCGATGCTTGCATAGTACATCGGTGAAGTACAGAAGAAGTAACAGAGAAAAGAGAATCTTCATTGCTGTTTTAATGTTGAAAAAGTCAGAATTTTATGAGGGACAAAGGAAATACAAGGAAAATCTGGTATGTTTGTATTTCTTCAGTTTTGCAGAACATAGACTTTTCTCATATTTTGTTGTTCCCCAGCATTTTGCCAATAGAAAGTCTGGCTGCTGAATGGTACATTAGCGGCTGGACTTTTTTCTATTGATATATGCTCGATTTACAAGGGGCACTCTGGTTGGGCTGTGTCTAATCAGCATGCTTGTTTTTGAGTAGTAGTGTGTCGTTATTGTGTGAATAATTGCCAGAACAGAGGAAAAAGTGTCTTAAGCAGTATTAGAAGTGGTATCCAAGAAGTGCGGGTGCTATGATCACATTCATAGACAGGAACAGCTTTTTATGGTTGCAGTTTCAGAAACTGCTAATACTTCTGATTTAAAATTTTCACCAAAAGCAACAACAGAGACACTACATTTGCTGTGTAAATAAAATATAAGAATAAACATTGCCTAATTTTGCACATTTATAAGATCTCCTAATTTTCTGTTATTTTCATCTTCAGCATCAGCCACATTTGAAGACTTCCAGATCCGGCCACATGCACTAAATGTCCACTCATATCGTTCTCCAGCATTCTGTGATCACTGTGGAGAGATGCTGTTTGGGCTGGTGCGACAAGGACTGAAGTGTGATGGTAAGTAGCTAGATGCAGCATATAAAGATTAAATCATTCTCCATGACCTTTCCCACTGGATAGTATTACAGGATTTGAATTCAAAACTTCAAGAAAAAAGAAAACTTTATGAAGAAGTGTGGTGAATTGTACCTCTTCTTATCTATGAGCATTTGTTTTCCAGTTTTCAGAACCTATACGTATATGTGTATCTGTGCATGAATTTATTTACTGAGGTAGTTAAACTGGATCTCATGGGCCCTTCAGCAGTTATAAAACCAGATACGGAAGAAATAGCTGTATTTACCAGAATTTAGCAATGCAGTACAATTTTGAAGCTGAACATCTCAGAGTAATATGCTAGCTTTACCTAAATTAATAAATTAAGGAAATTGACTGACATAAAAAGTACTACTATATTCAGTTGTATTCTGTCTTTATCAGATAATGGCTACTTAGCCTGTCCTGAAATTGTTTAAATGTGGGCAGTCTCCTAGTATCAGGTGAAAGAGTTTTCAAGGCCTTTGGCCCCTGGTATGGTAAAAGCCTTGGTTAAACACTTTGAGTAGGCAGAGGGAGATATATGAAGGGAATGAATAAGCATGAGCACAGGAGACTGAAGAGAACCAAATGTTGTGTTCTATGAAGATAAGTTTGAAGATTTATGAGAGAAAGGCAGCACTGGCTATTTGGGTAATTGGTGCTGCCTTTTTTTTTTCTTGACAGTAATTGACCACTGTTCCAGAGTCAAGGTGTGATTAGAATTCAAGAAATTAGCATTGCTTCAGTCTGTCTGCAAGAGTGCTGTTACCAGCACCCACAACATACCCAAATTTGCATAACTTCTGCATTTCATATGGAGCTGGTAGCATATTTAAGTACGCTTTTAACTTTTTTTTTTTTTTTTTAATTGGACACTTGCTTCTACTTTGGAAACTGTCTGGGGGTATGTATCCCACATTGACCTAGTTTCTGCTTTCACATCATGGTATTTTTTTTTTTTTTTTTCATGATGAAAGTCAATGAGCTCTGACCATGAATCTGCATGTTTTACTTAGAAGCCTTGAAGTCTGCTGTATTTGAAGGAACATTGGCAGCATGGTTGCATACTATTGAAATATTTGTCACACCACCAGTGCCCAGGTACAATCCTGTCTTCTAGTCACAGTCTCTTTGAAATGTGTATGCTCTCCACGTCTGTGTCGTTTTTTTCTAGATATGGTGATTTCATCCTGCATCCAAAAACATACTGGTTAATTGGCTGCAATAAATTTATATGTATATATTGTGGTTACAGCTACCTTGTGTATTATGTTTTGACTGAAAAGGGTGAGAGAAGGACAGGCTCACTTATACCGTGAACAAATTAAAATAAAATTAAATCAAAGAAGGAACTTTTAGCGATATCTAGTTATTGTGTTCTGCCATGGATATTATAATGCCTTTTATAGTGGTAAGTTTTGCATTAGAAGTTAAGGGCATTGAACTGCTTTGTGTCAGGTACCCTTTAGCTGTTTGAGTGTGTTGCTCACTTTGTCCATATTTGCTGAGAGTCTTAGATGGGGGTTGAGCCAGGTAGTTAATATACCTCTCAACCTCTATCCCCCAAAAATCTGGACAAAGCCCCAAAAATAGGGGCACATTTGTATTGCTCTCATATGATCATAGGAGGTTACTAGGCTAATGGTCTTGGGGCCATTACAAGCCTAGCCAAGAGTTTATCCCCCCAAAAAAAACTTCAGTCAGCACGTGTCGTGCCCCTGTCAGTGAGGACACAGGTGGAACACCTGGGACAAATATGTGGTTTTTCATCCACTCATCAAGGTTGCGCTTAAAGAGGGTCAGCAAGGTACTCTGTTTGACATGTATGGGAAGTCTATTCTGGATGTGGAGCATCTCTAAGTAGGTGAGGGTCTGATATTGCCTTGTAAGCGAGACACAGATCACCTCTGAACAATCTGTACGATACCGAGTAGAGTGGCAGTTATTTGAGACTGTCTGCATAGGACAGGTGTTGGAGGTCATGGATTCTCTTTGTGAGGTGTTTCTGTGGTTTTTCCAGTTGGTGCAGTTGTTTGGAGAGGTACATACCAAATGGGACATTATACTCAATTATTGGCCTAATGAGGGAGGAGTACAGAGAGGTCATAATCTCCTTTTTTCTGGATGCAATCTCTTTACTTGTGAGATGAACTAAGTAAAAGGCTTTTCTGACCACTGCTGCTACATGATGGTCGAATGTGAGATTGTTGTCAACCTGAGTACCCAGGTCTCTCACCACAAGTCGTGTGTTTAGGGAGTTGCCGTTGATATGGTAATTAGTACGGCTTGTGTTTTTGCCGAATGGTATGATACATTTTTTTGCATTTAACTTAAGTCCATGACTTAGGCACCAGTCATTTGTTGCCTTGAGACCCTCTTGCAGTATGTTAATATCATTTGGGGAGTCAGTGACAGTACCCAGCTTGCAGTCATCAGCAAATTTGGTCAGCCACAGGCCTTCTGAGAAGTAAATGCCAAACAGTAGGGGTCCCAGGACAGATCCCTGGGGAACACCACTAGTGACAGGTCTGCTGTCAGAGGTGGAGGTGCCTATTTTGACCTTGTGGGTCCTATCAGTGAGACAGTTGGCCACCCACTTGATGAGATTTATGCCAAGTTGTGCTAGCTTTCTGATGATGCCCGAGTAGGGGATTGTATTAAAGGCCTTGGCCAAATCAAGGTAAGCTGTATGTACTGACTTTCCCTCATCCAGGCCCTTGGTGACAAGTCTCAAATAAGTCAGCCAGGTTCAACAGGCAAGATCTGCCCTTGACGAATCTGAACTGGGTGGGGTCAAGTGCTTGGAGATTGCCTATGTCCTTGTTTCTGAGATCCATAATAATACGCTCCATGGTTTTACAGATCAGACTTGTCAAGCCAATGGGGCAATAGTTTTCAGGGTCAGTAGCGGCACCATGTTTGTGCAAGGGGAAGATAGTGGCAGTTCTCCACTCTACTGGAATGAAACCTGTACTTAGGCTGTGGTTGAATAAGGTGCTCAATGGTGAAGCTAGTTTTTGCTGGAGATGGTGCAGAAAACAGCCTGGGATATCAGGTTCCATGGAAGCTGTGTTCTTTGCTTGGATGGGGCCTTTAACACTTGATCTACAGCGATGTGAGGTGCAGGACAAGTATTCGGGACGTAGAATGGGCCTTTGTAGGGGGATGGGGAGTGAAGTTTGCATGGAACCTATGTGCTTACAGGTTAGCTAAGTCAACAGGATCATTGTAAGTGGTACCGTTAAATACTAATTTGGAGCAAACCTGGGCTTTGCCATGGAAATTCCTAACATAACTGAAGAAGGCTTTGTGGTTTCCCTTTGTTTAAAAGGCTAGTTTCAATTCATAATTGGCTTTGGAGGTTTTCACTAGTGATCTAATTTGCTTGTTGAGGCTGAGGAGGGAGTTTTTCCAATTTGGAATTTGTTCCTTTTTACCCTTGGACAACAGTTTCTTCCTTTTGTTGTAAAGCCTGTGGATAGAGGATGTCCACCAGACAGGTTTGTGTTTTCTTGAGGAGCAGGTTTTAGATGTTCTTCGTGTTTCACTGTTGCAGTCATTGCATTTGGGTTATCCCTGCCAGGGTAGCCCTTGGCCGGCCCGAATACCAGAGGATTATTATTTCTGTGTTGGTTGCTGTTACTTCAGGACTGACGTCAGGTTGTCAGTGGTATAAAATAAGGCAGCCGACACCATTACATCAGTCTTTCTTGCAGAGGAGCCTGAAGCAGAAGCAGTTCGCACGAGTGCCGGTCGGCCGCTACGTGAGTTTTCTGTTTCTGAATTGAAGTTGAGGTCTTCTAAAGCTAAGTACCCTGTTGGGGATCCTTTTTTCTTGCTCTAACCGATGTCAGAAAAAGTTAACAATTGTCTCGCCTGTGAAAAGCAAATACCACATGGAGACTTTCATTCTTATTGCATCACTTGCTTAGGCCCAGACCACGACGTCCCTCGCTGTCGCTTTTGTGCTTTGTTCAACACCTGAACTAAATGTCGTCGGGCCCTTATTGTAGCTAGATATTTTCGTTCTCCATCCTCAAATTCTGATATGACTTCAGTAAGCCATCCGACAACAGATCTTCCAAAAAAACATAATGATAAAGACAGAGACAGACTGCACAGATCCAGAACTGCCAACACTTCCGATAAGCTAGTCATCAGTTCTCTGGTCCTCAGTGAGACGCTTTTGCAGTCCGTGATGCCTGCTTCTGTAGATTTGCAGGCTGCTACCGAGACCTTTTCGGAGGCCGGTACGCCGCGAGACTCATCGACTAAGGATCCTGCAGATGTCTCTACCTTAGATGGGTCCGGAGAAGCTGAGCAGGCACTGGCTTCCGAGGAAGTACTTCGCACTACCGATTCTCAACACAGACCAATGACTTCTTTCGTATCTACCGTTCTTTCGAAAACTACCAAGTTTCTATTGCCTAGGGTACGAACCACACCCAAAAACTGATGATCCAAGCTCAGGCACATTCTTCCTTGCCTCAGTCTCAAATGCTTAAAATGGCAGAAGACCTTATAATGCTTATCAGAGGAAGCCAGGCTACCCCTTCCAAAAGAAAAAGAGATTTGTCCCCAGTAGTTTTATCTGAACAGGTGCCTGATGACTCTGATGCATCTGAATATGAAGATATGCAACCCCTCTCTGCTTATGAGGATTCTGATGCAGAGGAATCCATCCCTTCAGCCTCTCCACCCGAGAATTTTTCCTTTAGGGAAACCCTACGTACCTTAAGGGAGCATTTCCAATGGGAATGTCAGGACTACCCTCAGTCAAAAAAAGAGACTCAGGGTATTCTTCGGTCTTCCACAGCACAGACCCCTGACCATTCCTCCTGTCCTGTATGTTGTGGATGATGTTTTTAATGAATCCAGTTTGACTCCTGACACCCTCTCTCCTGCTCCCAGAAAACCTGACAGGTACTATAGAGTCCCTGACTCTCACAAATTTATTTTCAAAAATCCTACTGCTGACCACGAGGTTATCTCTCAAGGACCTAAAGGAATTAAAGCAACTTCTGCTAAGAATCCCACCCCCTCAGATAGGGATTCCCAAGCATTAGACAGATGGGGTAAAAAAGTATACACCTCTGCTACTCTTGCACTAAATTGTCAGTTCCATATGCTGAAATATCAGCAACATGCCATGGAACTCCTCAAACAAAGAATATCTTCTTTTCATGCTTGTGCAGAAAATAGAGTTACAAGAGTTAATGCATTCTGCACGTCAAGTAAGTAAGCACGCCTTACAATGTGGTTTTGATGCCCTAGAAGCATCTTGCAGGGCAGCAGTCACTGGTTCTGTCATTAGAAGGCATGCTTGGCTTAAGGAACAACCCTTGTCAGACCATGTCATATCCAAATTATTGCACAAAGACAACTTATTTGGCACCAAGGCAGATGAGGTCTTAAAAAAGATGGAAGAAAAAGCTAAATCTATGCAGACAGATAAAGACTTCTTGCAGGTACAGCCACTGAGGTTCAGTAGGCATTGCCCCCCCAAGCACTGGTCCTTTCCTGCACCCTCCAGGTCAGTTCAGCCCAGACCTCGGGGAAGCAGAGCCCCCAGACAACAGCCCCAGGGAATGTAGAGATCTAAGCAATGAAGTTCCTCCTCTTCAAAATCAGGGAGTGCTAAGCCACCCCCTCATGGTAAGAACTCGCAATGACTTTACATTTCCATCCAGTCCCTCTGCCCACCTACTCTTGCCACTAGGAAGAAATCCTTTCACACAAGCACCTGGGCCACCATTACCAACGACCGCTGGGTCCTCAACATAGTGTCCCAGGGATACAAATTTTATTTCCGCACACTACTAACCCAAAAAAGGTTCCCAGATCTTCCCCAAAACCAGTGGACAGTGGCCAAAAAGCAAGTCCTTTCACTGCTCTCTATGAGGGCAGTAGAGCATGTTCCTGCAGAACAAGCAAATGTTTCTACTCTAGACTCTTCCTGGCACCCAGAAAAGTGGGCACATGGTGCCCCATCCTCAATCTATCCATTCTAAACACCTTTCTGGTGATACCAAAATTCAAAATGCCCACCCTCCAGCAACTCCTATCTATGCTCTATAAGGATGCTTGGTTAGCCACCCTAGACCTAAAAGAGGCCTTACCTACACATCCCAATGCAGGGAATCATGCAAGAAATATCTGTTTCAGGGCAGGATCACTGCACTTTCAGTTCTGTGCGCTTCCCTTTGGCTTATTCACTGCTCCCAGAGTTTTCACAAAATGCTTTTTGCAGACAAAGAAATATTCAAATTTACCCATACTTAGACTGCCTGATTCAGGCAGACAGGTAAAGCTGCTAAAGCACCTTACCTTTGTAAAGGACCTACTGACCTCCCTGGGGTGTACGATCAACGAA
Source organism: Protopterus annectens (assembly GCF_019279795.1). Classification (NCBI taxonomy): domain Eukaryota; kingdom Metazoa; phylum Chordata; order Ceratodontiformes; family Protopteridae; genus Protopterus; species Protopterus annectens. The sequence goes on along the minus strand of NC_056725.1, from coordinate 40,500,531 downwards.
AAGAAATCCAAACTATTACCCACACAAAAAATTGTATTCCTGGGAGCAAGCCTGGACACAGCATCCCAGATGGCATTCCTTACTCCAGAAAAACAAACCTACCTGACAGCCTACTTATCTCAACTAGCCACCAGACCCCAGTTATCCACAAGGAAAATCCTGCAAGCTCTGGGGTTCATGCCTTTTGCATTCTACTCATTCTATATGTCAGACTGCATATGAGGAAACTACAATGATACCTAAAAAGCCTTTGGTGTCAGCACTGCCAAGACCTGGAAACTCTTATACCAATGATACCTTGTTTAAGGAAAGCTTTTCTTTGGTGGGCAGCAGCATGCTGCCACAATAAGGGACTTCCCTTTTCACAACCCTAAGCCAGCCAGACTCTCACCGCAAACGCAGCAGACTATGCCTGGGGTGCACACCTGGACGGCAGGTGCATTCAGAGCCAATGGAGCCCAAATCAAATACATCTGCACATCAACCAAAAAGAGATGTTGGCTGTTCAGCATGCTCTGACAGCCTTCGGACCCCTATTCTCCCCAGGGCCTCTACTAATCAAAACAGACAACACCACTGTGATGTAGTATATCAGCAAGCAGGGAGAGACTCATACCCTCTGTGCAGGCTCGCCATGACCCTTTGGCACATGGCCTCAGCCATGCATCTACACCTCTTAGCACAATTCCTGCCAGGCTCTCTCAACTCTCTGGCAGGCAACTTAAGCAGAAATCTTCTGGACCCACACGAGTGGCAGTTAGACCAGAGAACCTTCACCCTTGTAACCCAGAAATGGGGCACCCCGAAGGTCAACCTTTTTGCCTCCCACTCCAACCATCGGCTCAGCAAATTCTCCACCAGGGAACCTCACAGCAAGGCCTGGAAAGTGGATGCTGTATCCTTCCAGTGAGTCAACCTCTCGGTCTATGCATTTCCCCCTCTACCACTCATTTCAAGGGTACTGCTCAAAATAAGGGAAGAAAACCAAGGACAATCCTGATTGCCCCAGATTGGCCACGCCAGCACTGGTACCCACTGCTTTGCAACCTGTCATCCCTGCCACCATGGCATCTCCCTCAGATCCCAACACTCCTGACCAAGAGGAATGGAGAATTCATGCATCCCCAATTGCAAACATTCAGTCTGGCATCCTGGCTTGTTTCCTGACCACTTCACAATCTGCCAATTCAAGCAAACAAGTTCTAGATGATACGTTAGGCCAGATGCCCTAGCACTAGAAAGTCTTATGTTGGCAAGTGGAAAAGGTTTTGCACCTGGATCCAGGCTAACGGAGCCGGAATGGTACAGCTCTCCCTACCTCTCATCCTGCACTACCTGGCTGACCTACTACACAGGGGTCTATCCTTATTTTCTGTTAAAATTCATGCCTCTGCCATCTCTGCTCATTTCAGCACAAAGCAATCTCTTTTCTCCCACCCCCTCATCAAACAGTTCCTAAGAGGAGCTAATAAATTGAGGCCACCCAGAAGAGCACCTGCTCCAGCTTGAGACCTAAACTTTGTGTTGGAAAAGCTCACACTGCCCCCCTTTGAACCAGCATCTTCAGCAGCGTTAAAGTTTCTCTCTTGGAAGACAGCCTTGTTTCTGGCCATCACTTCAGCTAGAAGAATATGCGAGCTACAAGCACTTATGGCTGTAGAGCCCTTCATCATTTTCCATGCTAATAGGGTCTCCCTCAGGACTAACCCATCCTTCAGGCCAAAAGTGGTGTCCAGTGTGGCTCTCAACCAAATCCATTCATTTAGCCACGTTTTTCCCTAACCCACAACACAAGGTTAAAGGATCCTGCACTCTCTAGATGTGCACAGACAGCTCAGATTCTATCTAGACAGGACTAAATCATTCAGGAAAAACTGATAAATTACTGGTCATCTTTGCTGCAAGGGCAGAGGGCAAAGCCATCTTCAAACAAACCATTTTGAAATGGATAGCACACTGCATCCATTTCTGTTGCAAGCAACACGGAAAACCTCCCCCTAAGGGGGTCAGGACTCTGCTCTACCAGAGCAGCCTCCACCTCCGCAGCTTTCCACAGAGGAGTCCCACCAGTGACATCCTGGAGGCTGCCACCTGGACATCTGTTCACACTTTCACTAAGCATTACCACCTGCCTATCTTCTCCAAATCCAGGGCAGGCTTTGCCACTGCAGTCTTGCAGGGCATCCTAGCCAGCCCCTAGTCTCCTTGGCTGCCTCCACCCTTTTCCTCAGCTTTGGTAATTAACCCAAATGTTGACTGCAACAGTGAAACACAAAGAACATAGTACAGTTGTATACACTTAACATAAATGTAGATGTTCGAGTGTATTCACTGTTGCAGTCCTGGTTTCCCTCCCTCTATCCTCCTCTTCTTTCTCTCTCTCTCTCTCTCTCTCTCTCTCTCCCTCTCTCCTTACAAGGAACTTTTTGCTATTTACTTTCTACTTGTGGGATTCTTCCACCACATCCTGGCTCCCAGTTGGGTGCTGCTGACAGGCCAAGAACAACTGATGTAATGGTGTCGGCTGCCTTGCTTTATACTACTGATGACCTGATGTCAGTCCTGAAGCAACAGCAACTGACGCAGAAATACTAAGCCTCTAGTATTCAGGCCGGCTGAGGGCTACCCTGGCAGGGATAACCCAAATGTGACGACTGCAACAGTGAATACACTCGAACATCTACATTTATGGTAAGTGTACACAAGTGTACTTTCTGTTGGCTATGGCCGAGTCCATGCAGTTGTACAGGTGCTTATGTACTGCATTGGCGAATTGTTCAGCGTAGTTGTCTGCATCCTGTGAGGGGGGTGATGGTGTGAAGCTACTGATACCCTCCCTTAGGATGTTGTAGTCAGCTTTTGAGAAGTTTTTTAGCCTAGTTATGGCTGGAGGGGGGTGGAATAGAAACTTTGAATGAGACAGACCAATGATCTGATCTCACCAGGGAAGAACATACTATGGGGCTGGTGTAGTGGTCACCCGTCTTGGTGAGAACCAAGTCCAGAATGTTATCTCCCCTTGTGGGGGATGAGACAAGCTAGTCTAGTGCATTAGAATTGATGAAGTCAGTCATTGTGTAAGTGCATTAATGCAGGAATAGTTCATCCAGTCTATGTTGGGGATGTTGAAGTCACCAAGGTTAGAGGGTACCTTGATAGAGTCAAGTAGGTCCAGGTAGGTGGAGTGTGGGTGTCCTGTGTCATGGAGGGGGTCTATAGCTGACTGTAACTTGGATGTGTGTCTTGCTTAACTGTCAGTTGTACCTGGAGTAATTCCAGGGCATCATGCTTAATGAAGATAGAGACTCCACCACTCTTAATCTTCCCAACCTTATTTTGAGGTTGGAATGTGTGGAAAGATTTATAGCCTGGTAAGGCAGGGGTGCTTTCCACACCCTTGAACCAAGTTTCTGTGACCACACAGACGGCATCTTCCAGTGCGAGCAGAGCCTCCAGTAAGTGCATTTTCAAGTTAAGGCTCCTAGCATTAAGCAGCATGACCTTCAATTTGCTTTTTGATAGATCTTTTATGTTGGAAGATTTGTCTTTGGAACATAGCCTAAAAAAGGCACAATGTGGGAGGCAAAGAGCCTTGGCCAGGATCCGGAATCCCAGGGATGAAAGGTGGAGGCCATCTCAATTAAGGCCTGTCAGCCATGTCTTCCCAGGCAGACAGGTACTGGATCCCCTTGGAAAGACACCAGAAACTAAGCCAGTTGTTCATAGGTTCATAGGTAGGTACTAGACTATCGGCCCTGGGGCCTATACAAGCCCAGCCAAAAAGGCTTTTACCACCCAAGAAAATTATTTTCCTGTGCCACTGTCGAGCAGAGCCACAGAGGTGATCCCCGGGGTGAATTTCCTATTTCCCATCCAATCATCAAGATTTTTCTTGAAGAGTGCTAATGAGGAGCTTTGTTTGATATAGATAGGTAGTTTATTCCAGAGTATGGGAAGTCTCTGGGACAGGAATCTATCCCTCCGGCATGTTCTGTTTATTGTGGTGACAAGGTTTAGGTCCCTAGAGCGTGTAGCTCGGAGGGATTGGGGGTTTCTTCAAGTGGAGCATGTCCAACAGCTCTGGGTTTGACATAGCTTTGTATGTTAGGCAGAGATCACCTCTGAGTAGGCGATATGTGACGGAGTAAAGCTGGAGTTTTTTGAGACGGTCTACGTAGGGCATCTGTTTGAGGCTGGTAATCCTCTTTGTGAGGTATTTCTGTGGCCTTTCCAGTTGGTGTAAATGTCTTGTGAGGTACATACCAAAAGGGGCGTTGTACTCTATAATGGGTCTAATGAGTGATGAGTAGAAGGGAACAATGACCTCTTTTTTTTTTTCTGGATGAGAAACCTTTTGTGATGAGGTGTGCCACATAGAAGGATTTCCTGACCACTGTGGCAATGTGATTATCAAAGGAGAGACTACTGTCCACCTGTGTCCCAAGGTCTCTTATCACACTTTCGGTGTTAAGTATACTACTGCCTATGTTGCAGTTCATGGGTACAGAGTTTTTACTAAAGGGGATGACAATGCAGTTTCTGGCATTGAGCTCGAGGCCATGGCTTTGACACCAGACATCTGTTTCAGTGAGGCCCTTTCATAGGATGTCCACATCGTTAGGAGTTTCGATTATGGCTCCTAGTTTGCAGTCATCTGCGAACTTCGTTAGCCAAAGACCTTCTGTGTTAGCCTGTACTTCAGAGAAGTAGATACCGAACAGGAGAGGACCCAGGACTGAACCCTGTGGTACTCCACTTGTCACTGGTCTGAAGTCGGATTTGGAGTCTGCTACTTTCACAGTGTGGGTTCTGTCTTTGCTTGTATTGTGGTATCATTCTTGATAAAGGTAGGATGCTGCTTAGGGCTAGGGTCACATACTCAGAGTTCATTCATGTGTCTCTTCATATAGTCCAGTCTAAGAAGCAAGGGGTGACTATTCCTTCCCAGATGATGTCACCGGACTCAGTTGAGTGAGCAAATGAGATGGGGCTGGGAGGAGTGTCCAAAGATAAATTTACAGCAGGGGCAGGCAATTCCAAAGCCATCAAGTGAGAGAGAGAGAGAGAGACCACCAATATTTAGTCAGTATTCAATGAAACAGTTAAATAAATGCAGTACAGTTTTGTTTATTATCACTGAAACAGAACAAGTGCAAAAAAGTATATTTAAATCAGCTTTGTATATCTAGATGGTTGTAGAATCAGTCACAGCCAGCTAAAACAGTTCTGCTACTGAGCACAAATACATAAACTTATAAAGGTGGTAGAATAAAAGGTATTCTATTATGTATTTGCTGAAGGATATGAAGTCTGAAACTCAAATGCCTGTCATTATTTAGTGAGTTCAGTTCTCACTGATTTGCCACAAAAACACAGAAAACAACACATTTTGTGAGGACCAGACTAAAAATATGAGGCAAAAATCTGGGCATTCTGTTTAAATCTGGACAGTTGAGAGGTATGAGTGGTTAAATATCTGCATTGATGAACAGAATATAAGACCCTCCTATATGGAGAGGAAGCAAACCACTTATCAAGTACTTTGGTGAAATTCCTCAGTGTGCCACAGTTCAAGAAAAGGTCCAAGGGAGTTAAACCATGTGTAGATCTTGGCAAAGAGGTCAGAAAGGGCAGTGCTGCTGTTTGTTGGAAATCCTTTGCAAGTCAGTTTGACCAAAGCATTTTAAAACTGGGGAGGATTGCTAAACAGGATTGTACTGAGGCTGGTATTAGATAATGAAAAAGAGTGACCCCAGGTCAGAGCATTCATATATACTAAGAGCTATTTGTTTTTGGTGTGTGAATGTTACCAGTCTTGACTGAATGAAAATCTGAATGAGGCAGCTCTTTGGCTAGTTTAGTCAAGTAGGTGTTCATCTCACCGTTTTACAAGTAGATTTGTGTGGTAGAGAGAGTGCTACATTACGTTTGTAAGTTTGCTTATTATACAGGATGCAATTTGTGAGGAAAAGTCTGGCTTTTAAGGTGTTATGACTCTTCAGGTTGTGAAACTCCAAGAATCATTTAAGTGTGTCTAAAGCTGAGAAGAAATGCTGATGTTCATCGTGCTTCACTGTTGCAGTCATTACAATTGGGTTATACTGCTAGCAGGCGACCCGCAGTCGGCCTGAGTTCCAAAGTCTAGGTCCGGCATCGGTTGCTGTCGCCTCCTCCCTGACGTCAGTGCGACAGGGGTATAAAAGATGCAGCTGATGCCATTTTCTTCAGTCATTCTTGCCACCCGGTGCCTGAAGCAAAAGCAGTTTGCAAGTGCCGGTCGGCCGACTCCTGAGATTTTCAAATTCGAATTTCAGATCCGAAGTCTTCATTAAAGCTAAGTACCCCATTGGGGAAACTTTTTTTCTTGCTCCAGACCGATGTCAGAAAAAGTTAATAATTGTATTTCTTGTGGGAAGCAAATACCTCATAAGGATTTTCATTCCTACTGTAGTCCTTGCCTAGGCCCTGACCACGACATTGCTAGTTGTCGGTTTTGTGCTAGATTTAACCAACACACTATTAAGCGTCGGTACGATTTTGCATTTCATTACTTTGGCAGAAGATCTAATTATATAATGCCGTTGGAACAGCTGACTACCGGAGTTTATAAAAAGTGCAAAGAAAAAGAAAAGGACAGGCATCCGAGGTCCGAAACCAACAACGAGGCTTCCGCTAGGCCTGTTGCCGGTTCGCCGGTTCTCAGGCGCTTTCGCAGTCCCTGATGCCTGCTACCTCAGAGCCACAGGCCGCTTCCAGTTCCCACGTGGAGCCGACTAGGCTGCTGGAAACTGAAGGTATTGGACACTCGGAAACTATTCCCTCAGATGGGTCCGGAACCGCTGAGCAGGCATCGGCTTCTGAGGGTGTTTTCAGGCCTACACAGTTATATGTGAAACCAACTTCAGCTTCAAAGGCAAAGACTAAAGCAGCTCTAAAGACAAAGAAACAAGTACAGCATTCTCCTGGACAGGCCTCCATGCCTAAAAAACAGATGCTTAAAATGGCCAAAGACCTAATTACTTTGATCAGGCATTCCCATCCCCCTCCTAAGAGGCCTAGGCAAGAGATAGAATATGAATCTTCAGATCAGGTTTCCATTTCCTCTGATTCCTCTTCTGAACAGGAATATTCTCTTCCTCCCTATGAGGATTCTGATGCTGAAGAATCTATCCCTTCAGCCTCTCCTCCTGAGGATTATTCTTTTGGGGAGACCCTGCATACTATGAGAGAGCATTTCCAATGGGAGAGCCAAGATTACTCAGAATCCAAGAAAAGGCTCAGAGACTTCCTTTTATTAACTCAGCACAGGCCCCTTGCTATTCCTCCTGTTTTAGACATTGTAGATGATGTATTTTCAGAGTCCGGTCTGTCTCCTGACTCTTTACCACCAGTTCCTGTTAAGCCAGACAGATACTACAAGGTTCCTGATTCACATAAATTTCTTTATAAAATCCCTGCTGCTGACCCAGAAACTATCTCTCAGGGTCCCAAAGGGGTCAAGGCTTCCACTGCAAAAAAACCTATCCCCTCTGATAGGGATTCAAGGACCCTGGACAGATGGGGGGAAAAAGGTTTATACATCTGCTACCTTGGCTGTAAGAGCTTTAAATTGTCAGTTTCGTATGCTTAAATATCAGCAATATCTTATGTCACTGCTTAAACAGAAAATGTTGACAAATTTAGAATGTGCAGAAAACAAAGAAATGCAGGATTTATTGCATGCAGCTGAACAAGTGGGAAAGCATACTTTGCAATGTGGTTTTGATTCTCTAGAGGCCTCCTGCAGGGCCGCTGTTACGGGTTCTGTCATTAGGAGGCATGCTTGGTTAAAAGAACAGAATCTGCCCGATCATGTTAAAGCAAAACTATTAGAAGCACCATTGCAGCATGATACCTTGTTTGGTGTTAAAGCAGAAGAGGTGTTGAAGAAAATGGAGGACAAAGCTAAATCTATGCAAACAGTCAAGGATTTCTTACAGGTACAGCCTCCCAGATTTAGCAGGAATTGGCCTACAAAGAGTTGGTCCATTCCAGTGTCAGACAGGCCACAAAGTGACAGATACAGACGCCCCAGAGGCAGATCACAGCCCCAAGGCTCATACAGGCCTAAACAATGGGGTGCTTCTACCTCCAAAAGCGGAGAGGAAAAGTCACAGCCATACAGGAAACAGTCTCAATGACTTTCCCCTGCCAGCACCAAGCACTTATCTTCTGGCACATGATCACCCAGGACAAATGAGTCTTAAATATCGTATCACAAGGCTACAAGTTCCACTTTCACACCCTGCCAAGGCCAAACGGTACGCCAGACCTGACACGCAATCAGTGGGCAGAGCCACAAAAACAAGTTTCATCCCTCATGGACATGATGGTCATTCAGCAAGTACCACAGCAAGAGCAGGGACTAGGATTTTACTCAAGGCTATTCTTGGTGCCCAGAAAGGACAAACCCTGGAGACCAATACTGGACCTGTCTATCCTATCCTATTTCTGGATATTCCAAAATTCAAAATGTTAACTCTGCAGCAGCTTCTGCCCATGCTGGGCAAGAAGGCTTGGCTTGTGACTTTAGACCTAAAAGAGGCATACCTGCGTGTCCCAATCAGACGATCATACAGAAGATACCTCAGATTTATAGCTGGCTGAATGCACTACCAATTCTCTGCACTGCCCTTTGGCTTATCTACTGCGTCCAGAGTCTTCACAAAATGCCTGGCACCAGTAATTGCATTTTGCAGACAAAGAGGAATACAAATATATCCTTACTTGGACGACTGCCTTATTCAAGCAGAGAACAAGGACATTCTACTACAGCATCTGGTGTTTGTGAAAAGATTACTAACAGGTCTAGGGTACACAGTAAACGAAAATAAATCAAAACTCGTACCCTCTCAAGAGATAATATTCCTGGGTGCAAACTTAAATACAACTGCCCAGATGGCTTATCTCACGCCAGACAAACACAGACAACTGACTACTTATTTCAAAATGTTGGCAACAAAGACCCATGCAGCAGGAGTTTCGATGGTGGGCAAAGGCCTGTCACCACAACACGGGACAGCCATTCATCTTACCCACAGCCAGGCAGACATTGACAACAGACACATCAGATTATGCCTGGGGGGGCCCATATGGCAGGAAGATGTATTCAGGGCACATGGTCCACAAGTCAAATGCAGCTACATATCAATCAAAAAGAGATGCTAGCTGTTCAAAGTGTCCTGACAGCCTTCAAGGATCTACTTCATCCAAGACAACTACTGATAAAGACGGACAATACTACAGTCATGTGGTACATAAACAACCAGGGAGGCACACATTCCTACCCCCTCTGTAGACTAGCCATGAACTTGTGGGACACAGCATTGACTTACCAAGTACATTTGCAAGCACAATTCCTGCCAGGAAGGATAAATAATCTGGCAGACGAACTAAGCAGAAACCTAATGGATCCCCACAAGTGGAAATTGAATCCACAAGTCTTCAGCATGATAACAAGGAACTGGGGATGCCCGGACATTGACCTATTTGCTTCCCCTCACAACTGCACAAGGACTTATTACAAGCAAGCATGAAAAGTGGATGCTCTATCTTTCAGCTGGAAAAACCTAACCGTGTATGCCTTTCCTCCCCTGCCTCTCCTCCCCAAGGTGGTACTCAAGGTCAGACAAGAGAAGCCAAAAATGATACTGATTGCCCCTGATTGGCCCCGCCAACACTGGTACCCAATCCTATAGAGCTTGTCTCAATGCCCATCTTGGACATTACCTCAAATTCCTCACTTATTGACCCAACAAGACAGTCAGATGCTGCACAGCCAACTCAGGACCTTAAACCTGGCAGCATGGCGGATAATGTAACCATTCAAGACACACCTCTCTCTAAAAGCAGTGATGGATGTTATTTTGGAGGCCAGGAGGCCTAGCACCAGAAAATCTTATGCAGAAAAATGGAAGAGATTCTGTGCTTGGAACCAGGCATAAGGTATTGACACGATTGTTCCAAATATTCCTCAGATTTTGCAATACTTAACTGAGATGCTGGATAAAGGCCTTTCCTTTTCATCAATTGCAATTCATGCCTCTGCCATTTCAGCTCATTACAATACAGAACCACCTATTTTTTTCCTCCTCCATTACTAAGGCAGTACCTCAGAGGGGCCAAAAACGTAAGACCTCCAAGGAGAGCACCAATACCTGCATGGGACCTCAACTATGTCTTGGAAAAACTCACACTGCCTCCGTTTGAGCCAGCCTCTGCAGCTGATATAAAATTCTTATCCTGGAAAACAGCTCTGCTCCTAGCAATAACCTCCGCTAGATGGGTCTCAGAGTTACAGGCACTCATGGCTGTGGAACCTTTTGTCATTTTCCATCCTGACAGGGTTTCTCTGAGGACAAACCCTAAATTTATGCCTAAGGTAGTGTCCAGTGTGGCCCTTAACCAAACAATTTGCCTACCTTTTATCCAAACCCACAGAATAAGGGTGAGGGACTTCTGCATTCTTTGCACATTCACAGGCAGCTACGCTTCTACTTGGACAGAACCAAAGCTTTCAGAAAGACTGAACAACTTCTAGTGGCATATGCTGCAGGATCACAAGGAAAGCCTATCTCAACGCAGACTTTTTCAAAGTGGATAGGCCACTGCATTCGTTTCTGCTATTCACAGCATGGCAAATTAGGCCACATTCAACCAGAGCAGCAGCCACTTCAGCAGCCTTCCTCAGAGGAGTACCAACCAAAGACATTTTAGAGGTTGCAACTTGGAGTCAGTGCACACTTTTGCAAAGCGCTATCACTTACCTCTCTACTCTAAATCCAGGGCAGGCTTTACCACTGCAGTTCTGCAGGGCCTCATAGCCTCTCCTAATCCTATTTAGCACCAGCCTCCCAACCTTAGCTTTGGGATTCAATCCAATTGTCATGACTGCAACAGTGAAACACGATGAACATAGTACAGTTATGTACCTATCATAAATGTAGATGTTCGAGTGTATTCACTGTTGCAGTCCAGGTTACCCTCCCACCAACCCCCTTTTCCTTTCCTGGGACTTATCTGTACTTCTGTATTCTATACAACCTATGGGGTGTATTTGTTTTTAGTTGAAGGAAAAGTTGTTTTTTGTGTATGCATGCTTATTGGCATAATTTAGCCTACCATTTAAGGGGCAACTGACATCTGTGGCAAGAAAAACTGAAGAAAATGGCATCGGCTGCATCTTTTATACCCCTGTCGCACTGACGTCAGGGAGGAGGTGACAGCAACCGACGCCGGACCTAGACTTTGGAAATCAGGCTGACTGCGGGTAGCCTGCCAGCAGGATAACCCAATTGTAATGACTGCAACAGTGAATACACTTTAACATCTACATTTATGGTAGGTACATAACTGTACTTTCTCTAGTATTTTGAGAGTATCAAAGGATTTAGAACAGTGGTGCACAGCATCTGGCCCTCAACGCAACACCATCCGGCCCCCAGACAGTAAATAAAAAGTTTTAAAAAGTGAAAAATGCCTTACTCCAGTCATGCAAACTTTCCAGCATGTGCTTACTTACTTAATCGACTGCACTTGCGCACACCTCTAATTTTAGCTGCAGAAGTAACTATTCTTTGTTATTTATAACTTGCAGTCTGTAAACAGTAGTAACTTTCTGCAAGAGTTTGAAATAAGTCATGGCTGCAAGCCAGAATAAAGTTAAATGCAAAGTTGATGTAGAAAACCGGCAATTTCATGACTGCTGTCTTAAGTAAAAATGCCAGTCACCTGTACCTATTATTAACTTGTAACGACCTACTATATTTTGAGGTGGCCCACAGATGCATTAAGAATTCATGTAGTGGCCCTCCCCACGAAAATGTTGTGTACCACTGATTTAGAGTGATGGGAAGAGAGGAGCTGATTTCCAGAAATCATGAAATGTGCCATATAAAGAGGTTGATATGCACTAGAAGTAGAGCTTGTAAGTACATCACACGTCGTTTTACAGGAATTTGGGGATTAAATGATTTGCTCCCACAACTCTGTCACGTCAGCCATTTGTTTACAGCTTTGTTTGGCAATTTTTCAGAAAACTAAATGATAAGAAATAATATGTATGCCTGCACAAATATATACATTTTTGTATATTAAAGGTGCACAGTACTTTGGACTAAGGAGGCAGTTCTTTAAGTATATACCTGTAGTTCATAATGAACAGCTTTAATGTGATATTTGTGAAATTAATACATGAAGCAGCACTATGCAGCATGAAATGTGTGACATTTTTGTAGTTATTAGAAGAATAGCTGTAGAAATATGCTCGTGCAGACAAATGGCACACTGTTGTAACACTGCTTTTATTCACTTGAATGGGGTCTCTCCCTTTAATTTCTTCAAGTCTTTTGGGTTTCTAATTCCATAATGGGAATAGAGTCCATTCCAAGTCAAAGTATGGTTAAAGTTCATGAAGTCAGTATTGTTTAAATGTTTGATGTTAGCCAAAAGTGCTCTTCACAGCACCTGCAATGTCCTTGGTAATGACTCCTCCTTCATTCATATGGAGTTACATGTGTCTTATGTAGCAGTACTTATCTGTGTTTCTGTTTATTGTAGTCATCTGCTCCACATCACCAGGACACTTTGGTATCCCCTACCTCTCACCCATAATATCCAGTATGCCATTAACCTTCCCTAACTCTAACATTTCATATCTCTACCTCCTATTTGCTGTAGCAGATATTGTTAGTATTATCCCCTCTCTTAAATCTTGCACGGCTTTCAGCCCTTAGCCCTGCTCTGCAACTGTACACTTTTCCTGTTAGCTAGTATTTTTCAGTTACTGCCCTGCAACTCAAACTGTATTTTATTCTCACGGTCATTTAAGGTCTAAACAACACCCATTCATCTTCTGTCCCCATACTTTTTACTAGATGTATTCCATGTTTAGATCTTTCTGCCATATAGCTCCACCACACGCCATAACTTTCCAGTTCCTACAGTTTAATATAAGAGTTGTTCTTAGCTACTGATAGTTTCTGAAGGCAACTTCTAACAGGCACCAGGTCCCTTTTTCAGTTTTTCTTTGATGCCGGTAATCCCAGTCAATTGATATTCATCCATCCATCCCCTACCTCCCATCATGCCTTTTGAGTTTAAAATCCCTAACTTGTGTTCCGCTCCATCTTCCTCTATTCTACTCCAGGTAGTAGGACACATTTTTCTGCATACCAGTGATGTGAAAGTGTGACCTTAGGATATTTACTATTACTAAATTTCTACTAACCACAGGTAAAGCATCATTAACATTGTAAACTGAGTGATTATTCGTGCAGTCTAGGTCTTTATCTCACAGAATTAAATGCCTTGCAACTGCTAGACAAATTTATGGTTGTTCTGTGTGTGTGTGTGTGTGTATATACTTGCATCACTTTAGTTGCCTTAGTTTTTACCTAGACTCACTTCTACCTTAATAATGGTTGCCCCGAGAATGTTTTTCATTGCTGGATGTACTGTATTTGTATTACTTGATGCCAGAGCTTTTCTCCCCGGGCCTCTGCTGAAAATGTACCTGGTCCAGTTGGAATTTCCTGGTTAACAAATGTAAAATAAAAATAAGTACAAATAAATATGTATTAAAACGCAGTTTTGTGGAACAGCATTATTAACTAGTGTATGTAGTTAATTTTTCAGTGCGAATTGCACATGGAATGCTACATAACTCATAGAAAATAGCTTACAAATGCCATAGCTTTTTTATCAGTGATTGTTGAACTTCAACTGGTGTAATTGTTTTGCTTTTGTTCTTCATAACATACTGTGGCTAGTGATTGTTTCTGAAGGCAGCTTGTAACAAGATCCAGGTCCAACACGGTCCGTTCACCCTCACTAAGCTCAGGCTCACTCTACTCCCCTATCCTACCCCCATTTCCACCCACTCCTGTATATACTACATTTGTAGCTGTTCGCCCTCCTTCCTCAACACCTCCCTGTCCTCCCCACCTTATCCTGTCACACTCTCACCACTTCCCTCCCTTTTCTCAGCCTTCAATCCTCTCTCCCCTTCCTTAACAAGATTCTCCACTTCACTCCTACCACTTACTTCACCCCATCTCTGGCCTTTCTTCCCTCCATACGCTTTACACCATATTGTACACTCTCCTTTTAACTAAAGTATTACTACCTCTCCATCTGACATCTTCCCCTAATACACTTGCATTTCATCCCTCCCATTTTATTACCTACACTAATTAAATCCACCTCTTTCCTGCTCCATTCAATCTCCTCTCTCTCACCATCTTCTCTTTATACCGAAGTGCCTCAGTAGACCTAATTACACTTTCCTAATCTCTTTTCCTATCACATTCTTCTAATCCTTATGTGCTCACACTTACTCCTGTAACCATTTCACTTACATCTGTTTAACTTATACTACCGTTCAATATTCTAACGTGCTCCTTACTCTCATCTCCACATCTCTTCTTTTCCTCATAACCTACCTATCCTCATATCACAAACAAATTAATCCCCTACACCTCCCACCTGCCTCCACACCCTTTCATATCACTAACTCACTCCTCCACAGGATAAGAAATGCCTCCTGCATCTTTTACCACCCAGGTTCTAAGCATAAATGACAAAATGACTGAATTCCATGCTTGGATAGCCCACTGCTCTTCTGACATAATTAGTCATCAGAAACATGGCTCAAAGCCCATATCTCAGACAACACATCCTCCCTGCTTGGCTATAACATATTTCATCTTGATCGAACAAAAAAAGGTGGAGAACTTACCATAATATACTGTGACCACCTGAACCTGTCCCCTTTATCTAACTCTCCCCCCTCATTTCACCCAGCAGAACTCTGACCATAAAACCCTTACAATAGCTGCTATATACATACCCCCAGTGATGCTGTACCTATATTAGAACAAATCCTCTTTTGGTTCACCCTTGAAATCTCCTAGGAGAGTGGTTTCATTAGGTATATTAACATCAACTGGTCATTCCAGACCTCCAGCTCAACCACCACTTGCTTAAAGTTACACAGCTTCACACAACTAATCTCTACCCTCACATATTACAACAAGCCTGCCAACTCCAGCACTATTATAGACTGGACACTAGTTTCCAGTCCTGACTTGTATCACCACCTGATTCCATAACTGACCACTTATCCGTTTGTGTCCATAGAATCCACCCTTACCATCAAAGGCCACACAAATTCAAAGACTGTCAAAACCTGCCCAAGTTCCATCCTTACATTTAGTAACATGCTCTCCTGTATTAGCTGGTCCTTTCTTTCATACCTTTTTCTAAATGATGCAGTCCAAAAATTTAATTCCATATTTCTAAATAATTTCAACTCTCCCAGAATTACTCACCCACCTTCTCCATAACATCACTTAACACTGTCATCAGTGTCGAAACCCACACTAAGCTTCTAGGGGGTCATTATGGATGATCAACTCCAAGTCCAAGTACATGTCCATTACTGTGTTAAAACCCACCAAAAGCTTGGTCTACTGTAAAGAAACAAAAAATTCTTTACAAAGGACTCTTGAATCTCTCTCGCCTATGCCTACCTTCTATCCAGCCTCTTCTGTAGCTCACCAATCCTAACAAACTTGCAGACAGGTCTACTAGCTAAACTCAAAGCAGCCTACAATAAATTAGCTATGTTTGCAGCAAACCAGACCTCTTTCTCTCATCACTGTAATTCTCTCAAGGCTTTAAATTGGTTAGAGTTCCCTCATCAACTTCAACCCTGTTAACTACTTGTCATTCATATCATCCTTAATATACCCTCTTCCTGCCCTGACATCTCCTCACTCATCTCTCTTCTTACACAGACTAGAAACCTCAGTAGCTCTGACCATGTACACTTAGGCATGTACAAACCTAAAAGATCAATAGACCAAAATGGTATATAGCTACACTCTTGCCCTTTCCTCGAACAAACTTCCCTTTGCCATCTGTAAAATGCCCCACACACACAAATTCAAAAAAGCTCTCAAAGAACACCTTATTAACTCTTGGACATGTCATTGTATAAACCCTCCTTGAAATTCCTCTCCTAAAAAAACACCTCTAATTCCCACTCCGACCTCTTACTTCTACCTCTTCACTACTCCACTCACCTCTTCCACCAAATTGCTCTGCTTCTCACCTCTTCACACACTTTCTTCTTCTTCCTTCTGCTCTCCCTACCTCTTATCCCCTAAACTCCCTCTTACTTAACTTCATATCCCTCCCTGTGAACCTTCCCAAACTCTTGAGTTCCCTATCTCAACCATCTCTTCCTATATATATATATATATATATATAATATGGGTTCCTATCAGTTGATCGAACTGTCATTACAGCGACACTCACCTCTTCGACACGAAAAGATCGACTCTTCATATCATCGAAATGTCAGGTAAGCGATCCTCCCCCTCGCAGGACCCATGGTAGCACTTGTTTTTCTGCTACAACGTGTATGGTTCACGTCACTACCTACAATTTCCCTAGACAACGTTGTGATTTACTTCGCAATATAGCCACAAGTGCTACCATGGGTCCTGCGAGGGGGAGGATCGCTTACCTGACATTTCGATGATATGAAGAGTCGATCTTTTCGTGTCGAAGAGGTGAGTGTCGCTGTAATGACAGTTCGATCAACTGATAGGAACCCATATATATATATATATATATATATATATATATATATATATATATATATAGTGTCCTGTAAATAGTTTGCAAACTGCTGTCAACAGCTTCTGTATATTAATAATTAACAGTATTAGCTTTATTATTTACTTGTTAAACTAGAGTATTCCTTACTATATTTTGTCTGTAATATAGTCATTAATTGTTACTTTTGTAAAATTTTATGGAGTCTTGTGGATATTTTCATGTGTACTCTTGTAAAGCTTTTCTCCCCAGGCCTCTGCTGAAAAAGGGCTCTGGCTCAGTCAGACTTTCCCAGTCAACAAATGTCAAATAAATAAAAAATAAATTGCATCAGTAACATATCTAAATATGATTGTAAATTCTTTTTTTATAAGACCCATTGCTCCTGCTACTGTTGGAACTGTCTAGGGATTCTTCTTCCACAATACCCTCATTTGTGCTTGTAAATACTGGTATTTTATGACTGTGTGTCTCTTTTTATGTAAGACACTGTAGTCGCTAGGTGTAGCAGTTTTAGTGATCAATGCTACTTTTGTCTTTTCATGAGCTACTATATCTGGTTTTCTCTATTTTTTGAATGGTTGGTAGTGGGTGATCCCATCTGATATAAACTCAGTTTTCTACAATGCTTTATGGATCATGTTTCCAATGATTTTCAGCTACTTTAATATTATAATGTTTGCACAATCCTCAGTGCAACAGTCTTGCCACATTTTTATGCCTTTCAGTATACAGTCCTTCGTCCTTTAGTATATCACAACCAGCAAAAAGATGTGCGACTGTTTCCAATACTGTTTTACACATTTGTCTCTCTCTCCTGCATGTTCAATAGAATTTTTAAACCAACCATAGTCCATTATCTTGGGCTGCCAATACTAACCTTCCATCTTTTGGTTTAAGTGCACCTCTCCTTAACCATTCCTGCATTCAGACCTGAACAACATGAGGTTGTTCCAAGAGTTTTCTGTACTTGCAACTATATTTATGTATTTTCCACATTTCTTGCCTTCTCTTTTGATCCCTCACCTTGCATTTTTTTCATTTGCTTTTTGGCACATTTAGTTGCTGCTGGATTTTTATCTACTTCTGGTTTGATTTCTATTCCCACTTGACACAAATACATTTCTGTTAAACTATGCAGAGAAGTCATCTTAGACTTATTTGTTATGATTTTTGTAAATAATTTGATAAGCGTGAAGCATCCTCGTTTTCCTGACCAGCCGATACATCACCTTTTGGGGCCAGTCAATAACTCCAAAACTGTAAGTTAGGACAGGAGGAGTAAATTGATTTGTCACTTGGACTTTGTTCCTGAATGTCAGCGCTATTTTCAGTATTAATTTTAGTCTTCTAAATTATTCCTTACAAGTTTATTCCCTTTTATTCATGTTTTATTGTTGACCCTTCATCAGTTCCCAAACATTTATATACAGTTTTAAATCCTCCACAAAAAAGAAGGTAAGTCTTTACACTTTATTGTTTTCTGGGAGCCAAATTGAAGCCATGACCTAATCTGTTTAGTAAACAACTTAATAGGTTAAGAGCAAGACAAAAGATGAGCAGCGACAAAGTCACCCTGGAATATACCCCTTTGAATTTTTATCCCTGGAATAATAACTTGCCCTTTATCATGGCTTAACTGCAGAGTGGTTTGCCACAGTTTCATGGTCACTGTAATGTAATTGATCAGTGCAGGGTGTATCTTGTACATTTTTAAGCACTCTTTTATCCATGAATGTGAGATACTGTCAGATGTTTTTTTGTAGTTAATCCATGCCTTACTTAGATTCTTCCCCTTTTTACCGTTCTCCAATATGACACAAATGATCCTTTGTTCCATATGACTTTATTTTGTTACCCTTTTGTTCTGTTGCCATGATTACGTTTTCCTTCTAAATGATGATAAACGCTGTCGGCAACAATTCCAGTGTATAGTTTGTATGTTGTTGGAAGGCAAGTTATTGGTTTATAGTTTTTAGGATTACTTGGAGGTTCATTCTTAAGTAGGAGTATTGTTTTTTTCCTGTTAACCAGGTTGTTGTCTGTTTGGGGTGCCCATATAAATAATCCTTACTCAAGCTAAATCTTCATGTAAAGATGTTAATACTTTTAGCCAGAGGTTAGGTACTGCATCTGGGCGTGGAGTTTCAAAATTAGGAGCTTTTCTTAACTTTTTTCAATCTCTCTGGCTGTTACTTCATCCCATTTCAGATTCTGTAGATTTGAACCTCTTATTCTTTATTTTATTTCTTCTAGCCATTCAGCATCTTTGTTACGTTCCACAGGTTCTTCATAGATATTTCTCCAAAATGTGTACATTTCTTCTTTTTTTGTGGTGTTTCAATTCCTTTTGTCTTGTTTCCCAAATCTCTATAAAATTTTATGGGTCATAAATTGCTTATTTTGTACTTTTCCTTTATATTTATCTGAATATCTTTCATGTTTTCCTGCCTGTGCTGATATTTTTACTTTATTTGCGATAGAGCACGATATATCCTGATGTGTACTGATACTGTGCATTGCTTTTATCATGTTTGTCATTCTGAGTACTTTGGTCTGTTCCCTCTTCTGTGTTCTTCTAACAGTGACACTTCTTGTCTTAATTGCTTTATAGTTTTCTTTATTCAGTACTTCCATGATGGCATTTGATTTCTCCCCTTCCCTTCCTTTACTGCCCTGTGTTTTTGTGGCAAGACTTTATCTGTCATTAATTTAGCTGCACAGTAATATATTCTGTGTACTTCTTTTATATCACATGACTCTCTATGAACAGTCCTAATTAGTGTGTTAATTTGATTTATCAAACGTCTAGCTTTTTGGGTTTTATTGACTTTCTTTAGTCCATTTCTTTCATTGATCTTAATATGTCTGTCCATCTCTATTAAATCAAGCAACTCTCCTCTTAGATCATTTTCTTCTAAGCCAAGGGCACGTTCTTTGTTCTCCATTTCCTGCAGGCATTCTACAGAACGTTTCAGAGCATCTTCATGTGCCACATTCTCTTCAGTTTCATCCTGTGTCATCCGTTGCTGTTTCATATGGGAACGCACTACAGCACTGTCTGCATCAAAGTTGCCACAGTTTCCTGTTCCTTACCTTGCAGTGCAACTCTAACTGAACTTTTGTACTGGTTTCCTATGGAAGGCTCCAAAGTATCTTCATATAGCAACTGATCAGGTGTTTCCCGCTCCACTCGTTTCCCCCTTAATATAGGGATCCATTGCTCTATCCTGCTGTGATGTTATCAGAGTTAGATTTGCTACACTAAATCTTTCGCTTCGCAGGTAATCCATAATCTCAGTTTTTATTTCTTTAACATCTCAATTACTAATCCTCTTTTCTGTTTTTCTTCTTTGTTTGCTTATTTTTTGTGTTGTAAAATTTTCCATGTCTGGATGCCTTTGCCTCTATTTCTCTTCAAATGTCTTTGGTGCTGCTCTTTTTGTATTGATTAATGTTGCTTTCTACTTTGCATAAATATTTCACTACATTAAATCTCTTTTCTTTCCCATGTCCATATTTCTTTTTCAGATATCACCTGCTTCTTCAGTTTCTCCTTTCTTGTGCCATCATACTGTGTTACAACCTGTGTTTGACTAACTGCAGTAAATCCTTCACTTCACAAGTATATAACTTGGGCTTCTTTTTTTTAAACTTCTGCTTTAGTACTCTTGTTCTACATTCCCTCTTTCTGATCTCATTTTTTTTGTATTGTGAAATTTTCCATATCAAACAGATGGTGCCTGTATTTCTTTCTGAATATTTTTTGGTGCTGCTTTTTCGTATTGATTAATTTGTCTTTCTCCTTTGCATAAATATTGCACTATATCAGATCTGGTTTTCTTTCCCATGTCCAAATTTCTTTTTTTATACATTTCAAAAATCTCTAGATTTTGCTCTTTATATTTTTGCACTTTCTCAGTTGCTTCTTTTTCTAAACTGCCCAAGATTTCTTGGTCTACATAATATATTTCATAAATCTGTTTTATTAATGAACACAGATTTTTATTTGAAGCTTCAGACAGTTTTTCTTGTGCAAGTATTTTTCTTTCCACTAATTTCTTTCTTAATTTTCAGCAGAAGACATACAAAAAGATTAAGGGCTTCTTGCATAATACTATCAATACATAATTTCTTTCTTATCCTCAGTAATCCGCTCTGTCATCTTTATGGCTCTTTTTGGTCTATTAATTTTTGTGATTTTTGTGGACTACAAGTTTCTTCTACAGTGGGGGGACAGCCTCCCGAGTCTTGCCTAGCCCCATTGTAGATTTGTCTCTGTGTCTTGAGAATTCTACACTGTCATTTTTCCAGTCCATGCACTAGTGTGCCTACCAGGATTGAGCATTTTTTTACCCTGGGTCTTGTGCAACCAGCTAACTTTTTTGTCCATGATATATGCTATATAAAAAACAGCCTATGTATCAGTGTCGTCCTTGTGAGATTTTGTGATAAATAGGGTCCACCTCATGAAGGTGCTCACGAGGACTTTAGGATGAATTCAATTCCAGCAATACTACTTTCTGTTGCTAACTGATTTTTAATCCCTTCATTCAGACTCCTATATCATCTCTCCATTAAGACCTCAGTATGATCTGAGAGATAAGGGTGACTGGGTTGGGGGGGGTTGCTATTGCATGGCTACATCTTCTGATGTTAATTCTGGTATCCATGTGAAATACTAATAAAATATTTTGTGCTAATTTGCTGTCTAGAAAATGTATTTTTTTTAAATAAGAAACCACTTTATTGAAAGCTTAAAGCTTGACCTGACTGGCAGTTATTCTATTTGATTACCACAGCATATGTCTTTGAGAGAGTTAAACTGTGATCCTTGACATAACTCGGAGTATTAATGTCTAAGTAAAGTTCAAGCGGGTGTGCAGTTAAGCTTTTATTGATCTACCTTCCCTGTCAACTTTGGGTTTACTATCATAATCTTGGAATAACTTCCATCGAGTGATCACGTTGTCAAATGAAAATACAGAAAATAGCAGCATCGAAAAGGCACAACACCAAAACCAGTAATGTCGATCCATCAGTATTCAACAAAGTCGACATTACCCAGCATACTTTCCCTGCCAGTCAATTCCAACTAACATTTTGATGGGCAAGCCTCCCTGCACACCCCCTATGAGGGGGGGGGTGCCCCACACCCCCTGCTACTTATATGTTACAACTCTGAGATTGCACTACAGTAAAGAAAATGGCAAAGTTCCCGACCCCCACTGTAGTGCGCTCTCCACTCAGTATTTCAGTCTCACAACAGCGAATGCACACTAGCATTCGCTGTTGCGGGATCGACATATTTCGAATCGCCATTATGTGACTTTGAAAACTGCCTTTCAACATTCAAAGTTCACAAAATGGCATTCAAAATTTTCAGTGTAAACCATTCATTTGTTGTGTGCAGGAACTGTATTGGAAACTGTGTCACTGATGTGTTAGTGCTTGATGATCAGACATAATTCTGTCTCTTGACAAAAAACATATACAGGAGGACTTCCAAGATGGCTTCACATTGAGTAACAAATTTAATTCTAGCTCTCCCAGTGTGAAAACAGAAACTCTGCAAAGAAGGCCAGTGAACTTGTATTTCTGGATAAATTTCAGTAACTGGCTATTAAATGCCTGGATAGCAGGAAAAAAGAACTACAGAGGACCTGAAAGAAAATGGGCTACAAAAGGTGAGAAAAAAAACACTGACTGGGAAGAGTACTGCACATGTTCAGGGAAAACCAATGCATGCCCCAGACTTGACGTCCAGTAACCTAGAGGGAAGTGTAAGACAATTACACCCAGACCTGATTAAAATAAACAAAACGCTGATGGAGTATATCAACTTGAATAACAAAAGGCTGGAAAAATTGGAAGAAGCTTTAAACAGATATTTAGATGAGTTGTTAAAAATGCATAAATCAGAGGTAAAAATGAAGAAAAGAGATGTTTAAAAAAATAATAGAATTAGAGGACAGAGCACATAGGGAAAACCTGAGATTTTCTGCTGTACTAGAGAAGCTGAAAGGAACAAACCATATTAATTTTAAGCACAAATAAGCAACTGGATTGATATTCCACAGCAGGAGTTCTTAATTGAAAGGGCACATCGTGTATGTGCTCCAGCCTAGCTATGAGAAAGCAACCTGGAATCCTACCAGAAAAAAAGAGTTGATTCTGATAAAACTGTGCAGGACAGAGTACAACTTACTGTGAAACATGACAGAACAAGCAGATATGGAAATATTGGCCTTTTTTGATTGTTAAACCTATAGGGGACTCTAAAGCATGTGCCCTACTTCATGTCATTACCTTTCGGAAAAAAATGTTTAGGAAAAGGGAAGAAGAGGGATAAAGTTTACTGTAAGAAAAACAATTTATTTTTTTCTCCCTTCTCTCTTTCTCCTTGTTCAGTTTTAAGAAATATAGGCACTGCAATGTAACAAATAAGATAAATTTTGTCAGAAGAGCATGATAAAAAATTCTTGCACTTTTTCCTCATTCTTGCATAGAGGAATGACTGGATTAAGGCTCTTAGCTTGATCTAGTGACAAGTTTTAAGAGAAAGTATGTAAATGAAAAAAAAACACTGAATATTATAAAGCTTTTTTCTAGCAATTAAATGTCTGCTTAGTAGTAACTCTATGTCTGCATAGAGGCAATCTGATAAAGAGAAATGGCTAGGAGATGATGTTTTATGAAAGCATACACATTTTTCCAGCTGGGAGAGCTATAAAGGTAAGGCAAATCCAGGAATTACTTAGTAGAAGCACATGGTGTATCATGCGTCTTAGCATGGATAACCTTTCTATTAGGTTAACTCAAATTTGTGAGGGTGGATGCCAGTTTGGGAAAGTTGCTCCTATTAGGAGGGTAAAACTTCAGTGTTTGAAAATGTAGGTTTGTGTGTTAGTATTAAGTTAATAAGTTTTGGGGGTTATTAGGGTGTGTTTGATTTTTGTTTGAGGGCTTTCAATAAAACAAAAAGTTTAGTAAGATATGAGATGGGCTTAAATGGATATGACAATAACTGTATAATAGATCAACCTGGCGAACAGCGTATTCATGAAACACAAAAGCTGGAACTAGACTCAACAAAAAGCTGTTGCGCATAAAAGGTGGGTATAGTACCTTTTTAGTACAATGATGCTTTCTGTAATGTTTATTTTATTTATCTTACATGTCTTTAATGTAATGTTTTTAAATGTCAGTGGTTTCACAGATAAATACAACAAAGGAAAAGTAATGAACTACATTAAAATATGTAGAGTGCAAATAGCTATGCTGCAGAAGATATACTTGGAAAGAACTGAACATGTGAATTTGACAAAGACAGGATTTTCAGGATGGTGGTTCAGCAGAGTACATGGGACAAAGAAAAAGAAGAATACTTATATGATTGCAAAAGGAGCTCCAATAGTGATGGAAGAGAATAAAAAAATGTGATAATGGCACATATGTACTACTAAGGGGCTACTGGCAAGTGAGGAGGATTAATACTTCAAAGTAGTAAAAATAAATGACATGGGGGGGTCCAAAAATGTTTTAAAAACAATTTAATGTTATGCCATAAACACGGAGTGCTTTCATCTCTCAAAAGAGGACCTCATCAGAAGAATTGGAAACCAACACAAAGGCATTAATTATATAGTATCTAAAAATGATTTTCATTGACTGTGGTTAATGAATCAATTGAACCTGTTCTTTTCATATCTCTTTCTCGTAAAGAACCCATGTATATGACAGAGTTAATGCACAGAAGACTTTGATTTTATTACAAACAAGACACGCATATAATTTGTGTATATGTATATATTCCAAACATTGTAATTGTGATGATCGTTTAAGTCGGGGAGAATATTGCATCAAGTTTGTTGCCACTTAATTTCCCTCATTTTTAAAAGGTTTTTCCAATCCCTCCCTGTTGGGATCAACCTACTTTTTTTCCAGGATACCAAAGCAAAACTTTTTAAATCCTTGACATGCAGTAGAATATTTGAATAAAGCACTGTTTTCATTTTTAATGACATTGTCATATGTGTGTTCATATGTATGTGTTTTTAAGGCAAACTCAGCCTTGCCAATATAAAATACTGAGCATTCAGTGCTGTAAGCAAGATATACCCCACTTGAGGTGGAGTATTCGCCATCCTGAAATGTTAATGTTCATCGTGCTATGCTGCTGCAGTCATCACACTTGGGTTATCCTGCCGTCAGGCGGTCCTGCAGTCGGCCTGAATTCCAAAGCCTTGGTCCGGTGTCGGTTGTCGTCGCTTCTTCCCTGACGTCAGTGCAGCAGGGGTATAAAAGAAGCAGCTGACGCCATTTTCTTCAGTCTTTCTTACCGTGCGGTGCCCGAAGCAGAAGCAGTTCGCAAGTGCCGGTCGGCCAGCTCCTGAGATTTTTTAACAGAATTTCAGCCGAAGTCTTCTATAAAGCTAAGTACCCCGTTGGGGAAACTTTTCTTGCCTCAGACCAATGTGAGACAAAGTTAATAATTGTATTTCTTGTGGGAAGCAAATACCTCATAAGGATTTTCATTCTTATTGTATTCCTTGCCTAGGCCCAGACCACGACGTTTCTGGTTGTCGGTTTTGCGCTAGGTTCAATAAACGCACTGTTAAGTGTCGGGCTGATACCGCCCGACATTATTTTAGCAGAAAATTCAACTACATTATGTCGTCGGAACCTCCGACAACCGCTATGTTTAAAAAACGCAAGGACAAAGACCGGCAGCCTAGACCAGATACCAAGGTCTCGGTTAGGCTTGCCTCCGGATCTTTGGTATTCAGTGAGGCACCAGCGCAGCCCCTGATTCCCACAGATTTAGAAAATAAGACTACCTCTCAGTCCGAATCTACTGGGCCACTGGAGCCGGTTCCTCAACTCGTGGACGCCAGCCCTGGCGGCGATCCGGAGACTATGGACAGGCCTTCGGTTTCAGAAGGCGTCTTTAAACCGACGACTCTCTCCATTAAGTCATACGCTAAGCTTCCAAAAGTTAAGAAACCGGGCCCACAGACTCCCACACAGGCCCCTATGCCTAAAAAACAGATGCTCAAAATGGCGGAGGACCTGATTACCTTTATCAGAGGTTCCCAGCCCCCTCCTGACAAAAGGCCTAGAGTGGAGGAAGATTTACCTCCTTCTGACCAGGAATCCATTTCCTCAGCAGACTCTGAGGAACAGGATTACACCTTCCCTCTCTATGAAGACTCAGATGCTGAGGAGTCTATTCCCTCTGTTTCCCCCCCTGAAGACTTCTCTTTTGGGGAAACCCTGCACACCATGAGAGAGCATTTCCACAGGGAAGTCAAGATTACTCTGACTCCAAGAAAAGACTCCATGAATTTCTTCTTCTACCTCAGCATAGACCCCTAGCCATTCCTCCTGTTTTAGACATTCTGGATGATGTCTACACTGAATCCAGTCTAAATCCAGATTCCTTACCTCCAGCACCACCTAAACCAGACAGATACTACCGAGTCCCTGACTCTCACAAGTTTTTATATAAAAGCCCTGCTGCAGACCCAGAAACCATTTCCCAGGGTCCCAAAGGGGTTAAGGCCTCTACTGCTAAGAATCCACTACCTGCAGAAAGAGATTCCAGGGCATTAGAAAGATGGGGGAAAAAGTGTATACCTCTGCCACTTTGGCCATGAGGGCATTAAACTGCCCATTCCACGTGATTAAATACCAGCAGTACTTGCTTACTCAGTTAAAACAGAAAATGATCCCTCAAACAGATCAACTAGATTTTAAAGGGATGCAAGATTTGTTGCATGTAGCAGAACAAGTGGGAAAACATACCTTGCAGTGTGGTTTTGATTCTTTGGAGGCCTCATGTAGAGCAGCAGTCACAGGGTCTGTAATACGTAGACATGCTTGGCTAAAAGAGCAGACCTTACCAGAACATGTCAAAGCAAAGTTACTGGATGCTCCACTGCAAAAGGATGCGTTATTTGGTGTCAAAGCAGAGGAAGTTTTAAAGAAGATGGAAGAAAGGGCAAAATCAATGCAAACAGATTTTTTACAGGTACAACCTCCTCGCTTCAGCAGAAACTGGCCATCAAAAAACTGGTCCTTTCCTGCTTCAGACAGACCCCTAAGGGCAGGTACAGATGCCATAGGGGCAGAGGCCAGGCACAAGGTACCTTCAGGCCTAGACAATGGCAAACTACAACTCAAAGAGGGGGAGACGACAGATCTCAACCCTTCAGAAAACAAACTCAGTGACTTTCCTCTTCGCCTGCCAAGCAAAATTGCCCAGGCAGCACCTCTAGGAGGAAAACCGGCTCTTTTCCCACTAAATTGGCACATCATCATAAAGGACAAATGGCTTCTGGATATTATTACCCGAGGCTACAGATTTCATTTTCACACTTTACCACGGATGAGAGGCATGCCAAATCTGCCAACAAACCAATGGGCAGAGGCACAAAAGCAAATTTCAGCTCTCATGAACATGAAAGCAATTCAAAAGGTACCTGCAAAAGAGCAAGGTCAAGGATTTTACTCAAGACTGTTTCTAGTACCAAGAAAGGACAAAGCCTGGAGACCCATCTTAGACCTTTCAATTCTAAACACGTACCTGGACATTCCCAAATTCAAAATGCTCACACTACAGCAGCTTCTTCCCATGCTGGGCAAGGAGTCTTGGCTGCTAACGTTGGACCTCCAAGAGGCATACCTGCATGTCCCTATCAGACAAGATTGCAGTAGATACCTCAGATTTTTGGCAGGCACAACGCATTATCAATTCTCTGCATTGCCCTTTGGCTTATCTACTGCGCCCAGAGTATTCACAAAATGCCTGGCATCAGTAATTGCATACTGCAGACAGCGAGGAATACAAATGTATCCATATCTGGACGACTGCTTGATCCAACCGGACAACAAAGACATCCTACTACAGCATCTGGCATTTGTAACAAAGTTGCTAAGTTGCCTAGGGTACACCGCAAACAAAAAGAAGTAAAAACTAATACCCTCACAAGAAATAATTTTCCTGGGTGCCAGCTTGAATGCAACGGCCCAGATGTCTTACCTCATGCCAGACAAGCAAAAACAACTGGCTCAGTACTTCAAAAATATGGCAACTTCTACTCAGCTCACTGCAAGGAAATTCCTGCAGGCATTGGGGTACATGGCATCCTGCATTCAACTAATTGCATATGCAAGGCTGCATATGAGAAAACTACAATGGTACCTAAAAAGTGTATGGTCCCAACACAGACACAGCCTCGAAGCAAGTATAACTCTCATTCCCTGCCTTCAAAAAGAGTTTCTATGCTGGGCTCAAGCATGCCAAGCAAACAAGGGCCTTCCTTTTGTCTCACCTCCAGCAAACCAAACCTTGACAACAGATTCATCAGACTACGCCTGGGGTGCACACATGGCAGGACAATGCATACAGGGCAAATGGTCTGCAAACCAAAGGCAACTACACATCAATCAAAAGGAGATGCTAGCTGTAAAACATGCACTAACAGCCTTCAAGGACCTCTTGCATCCAGGACAACTTCTAATAAGGACGGACAACACCACAGTTATGTGGTACATAAACAAACAAGGAGGAACGCACTCCTACCCACTATGCAGACAGGCAATGGATTTGTGGAACACAGCATTAACTTACCAAGTACATCTGCAAGCACAATTCCTGCCAGGAAAAGAAAACATTTTGGCAGACAAATTAAGCAGAAATTTGACAGACCCTCATGAGTGGAGACTACACCCACAAGTATTCTCAATGATAACTCAAAGGTGGGGACCACCAGACATAGATCTGTTTGCCTCAACCAACAATTGCCAGCTACAAAAATTTTGCACAAGGACTTATCATCCCCTGGCCTGGAAAGTGGATGCCCTATCATTCAGTTGGACAGCATTGTCAGTCTACGCCTTCCCACCTCTGCCTCTACTGACCCAGGTATTACTGAAAGCCAGATCAGAGAGACCACAGATGATCCTCATTGCTCCGGACTGGCCACATCAACACTGGTACCCACTACTACGAATCTTGACTCGCAGCCCTCCATGGATCTTACCTCAATTCCCTCTGCTGTTAACCCAACAAAACTCTCAGATCCTTCACAGTCAACTAAGGACCTTAAATCTAGCTGCATGGAAAATACCTTAAATTATCAAACAACACTTCTCTCAAAGGACGTCCAGAATGTCATTTTGGAGGCCAGGAGGCCCAGCACCAAAAAAACTTACTCAGACAAATGGAAAAGATTTTGTGTATGGAGCCAGGCCAGAAGCCTAAATCCTGGCATCCCAAATATTCCGCACATACTCCAATATCTAACTGAGATGCTACACAAAGGCCTTTCTTTCTCATCGATAAAGATCCATGCTTCAGCCATTTCAGCTCAATATGATACGGTTCCTCCCATTTTCTCTCATCCTTTGCTAATGCGGTTTCTCAGAGGGGCAGAAAATATAAGACCCCTCAGAAAACCACCAACTCCAACTTGGGATCTAAATTTTGTTCTGGAAAAGTTAACACTTCCTCCTTTCGAACCAGCCTTTTCAGCAGAGCTTCAATACTTGTCATGGAAGACAGCCCTGCTGCTGGCTATCACCTCAGCACGCAGAGTCTCAGAACTGCAGGCACTTATGGCAGTGGAACCTTTCATCATTTTCCATCAGGACAGAGTATCTTTACGCACCAACCCTTCCTTCATGCCAAAGGTAGTATCCAGTGTGGCTCTCAATCAGACCATACACTTGCCCACCTTTTATCCAAACCCACAGAATAAAGGAGAAAGACTCCTTCACTCTTTGGACATTCACAGACAGTTACGTTACTATTTGGACAAGACAAAGGCCTTCAGAAAATCTGACCAACTCCTTGTATCCTATGCACCAGGCTCAGAAGGAAAGGCTATTTCAAAACAGACCATCTCCAAATGGATAGCACATTGCATCCGCTTTTGCTACTCACACCACGGAAAAACAGTGCCTGCTAGTATTAGGTCTCACTCTACCAGGGCTACAGCAACCTCAGCAGCCTTCCTCCGAGGAGTCCCAACAAAGGACATTCTGGAGGCAGCTACCTGGAGTTCAGTGCACACCTTCACCAAGCATTACCACCTTCCTCTATACTCAAAAACCAGAGCTGGGTTTGCCACTGCAGTTCTGCAGGGCATCTTATCTGCACCTAGCCCAGTTTAGCACCTACCACCCAACCATAGCTTTGGGACTCTACCCAAGTGTGATGACTGCAGCAGCATAGCACGATGAACATAGTATAGTTTTGTACCTACCATAAATGTAGATGTTCGAGTGGTTATGCTGCTGCAGTCCAGGTTACCCTCCCTCCATCCCCTCTATCTAACAAGGCTTTTCTTATTCCTCCATGTACTTCAACCTTTGGGATGCATGTCTATATGGTGTATTTGCTTACAACTAGTACCATTGTTTTGCACTAAGGTATGTTTTGCAAGCTTCTTATTTTGCCTTCTTAGTTTGGGGCACCTGACATCTGGGGCAAGAAAAACTGAAGAAAATGGCGTCGGCTGCCTCTTTTATACCCCTGCCGCACTGACGTCAGGGAAGAAGCGATGACAACCGACGCCGGACCAAGGCTTTGGAATTCAGGCCAACTGTGGGACCGCCTGACAGCAGGATAACCCAAGTGTGATGACTGCAGCAGCATAACCACTCGAACATCTACATTTATGGTAGGTACAAAACTGTACTTTCTGCTTATTGCTATTCTATTAATGGAGAACAAATATGGTACAGTTCTAAGTGGGTTTTGTAAACAGTGTACTTAAATAACTGGGAACCAGATCTTAACATTAGGTCATAGTATGAATACAGAATAATAATTCAGGATGGCGATTGCTCCACCTCGAGAGTGGTATATCTTGCTTACTACATTGAATGTTTAGCATTTTTTCTTGGCAAGACTGAGGGCATTTTAAAACACACACACACACACACACACACACACACACACACACACACACACACACACACACACACACGTGTGTGTATATATATATAGATATATATACACGTGTATGACATTGCCAGCAAAAATGAAAACAGTGCTTTATTCAAGCATTCTATTGTATGTCAAGGATTTAAGAAGTTTTTCTTTGGCATCCTGGAAAAATCAGGTTGGACCCAAGAAGAGGAATTGGAATAACTTTTTAAAAGTGAGGGAAATGAAGTGGCTACATAGGCTTGGTGAGA
This sequence comes from Protopterus annectens, assembly GCF_019279795.1. Classification (NCBI taxonomy): domain Eukaryota; kingdom Metazoa; phylum Chordata; order Ceratodontiformes; family Protopteridae; genus Protopterus; species Protopterus annectens. The sequence goes on along the minus strand of NC_056725.1, from coordinate 40,469,661 downwards.
TATTCCTCCTGGTTTAAATGACAATATGTCTATTGCTCCTGTGTTAAGTACAAAGATTAATAAATTGTAGTTTATTCAACCATCACTTCCAATTGTAATATTGTTTGATACATATGCATATATACAAATTGTGTGTGCCTTGTTTATAACAAGATTGAAGTTTTCTATGCACTAGCTGTCTCCTATATCTGGGTTCTTTAACAGAAACAAATTTGAAAAAAAACATGTTCAATTGATTCATTAACTACAGCCAATGAAAATTGTTTTTAGGTACTATATAATGCCTTTGTGTTGGTTTATAATTATTTTGATGAATTCTCTTTTTGGAAGATGAAACCACTCAGTGTTTTATGGTATACTATTAAATCATCCTTAAACCATTTGTTGACCCTCCATGGTGTTTGTTTTTACTATTTTCAAGTAATTTTGGTTGACCCTGCACCTATTTTTATCTTCCAAGAGAAGAGGATTACACTGACATGTATTTATATTCCACCTAAAATTGCTATAATGGAGCTTAAGAAAATTTTGGGAGAAATAATCAGCTCTCAGCAAGGAATATTACGTATAAGTGGAGACTGGAATTTGATTTGCAGCAGTGAAGATGTGTCTGGGTCCAGAAGGGAAAATATAACAAAGGAGGGTAGAAGTTTGAAGACATTTATGAAAATATTTGGCATGAAAGGTGTGAATTTACATATTCCTCAAGATGAAAAAACTGGACTAAGCTAGTCAGAGTTTACATTTCACAGGAACATGTGGATTTATTTGAATGTCTTGATACACACCCAATAACTGTTTCAGATCTTGCATCAGTAATAACTAAAATAGAAAATACAGGGTAATGAAATAAAAATGAGACACCAGCACTTTCCCATCTGTTGAAAAAGAATTTAAGGAATGAGAAGTTGAAATTATTCAGAGCTATTAGAGAAGATAGCAATTTCTTCTGAAAATATAGTATACGGAGTGGGGTAAACTTAAAGTGGAGTTTAAGAACATGGTGGAAATAAAAGAAAGGGAGATATGGTTAAGAAGTAACAAGAGTTATTTAGAAAGGCTGACAAATGTTAAAGTATTATAGGATAGGGACAGTCTCACAGAACAAGAATAGGAGCAACTGCAAAATGCTAAACAGAAAATAAGCATAGGTTTAGAAAGATTGCTGTTAAGCAGCTGTTTTTCTGATCCTGTAGAGCGTAAAAACTTTTACAATAATGGCTTAGGGAACAGAAAGCAGAAAGGGCTGTCACCAAGCTTAGGGAGTCTATAACAAGGAAGATAAGAGATCCTGTAGAGGTATTAGAAATATTTTGTAAATATTATAGAAATCTGTATAAAGCAGAGAAATGTGCAAATCAAGAAAAAGTATCAATGGAAATCTTTATGGAAGAATTAAATATGCCAAGGCTAGAGGTAAATGAGGCTAAATTGCTAACTCTTAGGATAAGAGGAGATGTGATAAAAATGATGATATATAATCAGGGTACATGAAAGTCTCCTGGAATATGTGATATTCCTGTGGAAATTTGGAAGCTAAGAGGTTAGATACTCATAAAGATCTGGAAGGGTTTAATAGTATTTTAAGAGGAGGAGAATTGCCAACATCCTGGAAGAAAGGGGTGGTAGCTGTAATACCTAAAGGGGGTAAAGACCCATCAGATTTAGCTTCATACAAGCCCATTTCATTAAACAATGATTATAAAGCGTTAGTTTATAACGGCTAAAAGAGTGGCAAACGTGATGCCAAAATTGATAGATATGGATCATTGTGGGTTTTGTGGAGGGGATGCAAACATTTTGACAAAATTAACAGAAAATTAATGATCCAGAGGGAAGCAGAATGTAAGTAAATACCACTGTTGTTGGTGGGTCTTGATGTAGAGAACATATTTGACTGAGTAAGCTGCGACTTTGTGAGCAGGGCAGTGGAAGCATTTGCATTCCCTGATAATATTGTATGGTTGATAGGTTCCTCTCTTGTAATTTCTGCTTGAACAGAGGAACCTGGCGGGGGTGTCCTCTCTTCCCTTTATTATCACTATATTTAGAACCATTGGCAAAGAAAATAAGGGACTTAGAAATTCAAGGATACAACTGGTATGGTAGTCAAGAAAAGCTGGCTCTATTTGCAGATATTATTTTATACCTGATATAACAAAAAAAGAAAGGACATTTCAGTGTAAACATTTTGAGACCATTTGTAATCTTTTTGGGATACAAAATTAATGAAGCTAAAAGAAAGGCAATAGCTGTAAATTATGTACCCACATACAAATTGGATCAGCAATATCCATATTTATAGGGACACGATAAAATGAAGTACTTAGGAGTATGGATTAAAATGATTCCTGTGTGGCAGCTAAGGATATATGGGAAGAGACTAAAAAGATTATGCAAATACTGATATCTGGAAGTTCGGTTATTTGGATATGGATTGTAAGATACACGCAGTTAATGTTTGCAGTCCATTTAGTCTTATACACAGTTCAGGCATATTTATATCAACCAGAGGAGAAGTTGTGGATAGCAGTTAATAAAGAGCTGAAGGATTTAATTTGGGAGGGGAAGACAGCAAGAGTCAAGTGGGATAGGGTGATTCTTCCAAAAGAACAGGGCAGATCAGGATTACCCAATTTGAATGGTTATTTCAGAACTACACAGTTAAGACTCCTATACATAGCAGAAAAAGAAACCTGCAATTCAAATAGAAAGGAATGATGATGAAACGGGGGGAGGGGGATCTTAAACAAGTAGAGACTGTGGTTTTGGATGCAGATCTTTATGGAGAATAACAATAATCTTTCAGAACACTATATTCATATAAAGTAGCAGTAAGTATTCTAAGAACTAAGCCAACACAACAATGGAGAAAGGAGATTCTGCCAGTAGGGTTGACTGCAACTAGGGATTCAGACAATAGACAAGAGGGGGCCGGAATTTATTGGAGGAAAACTGGCAAAATAACCAAGGTATTGGGAGCAAATAATTTAGAGAGGAAAAGGTAATAGAATGTGAACATGTCAAGAGTTTATTTGGACTGTAGGCCAGAGATTGCCTTCTCTGTCTAGAATTGGTATGAATGGGGGGAGGGGTCCTAAACAAAAGATCAGCACTGGTAGAGTTTTTAGTAGAATCTAGAACAGAAGCTGCTAACAAAGGAATAATTAATAGAGTGTCTAAAATATTGCATGATAACTATAAGAATCAGTCAGAGAAGTTAGAAAGGATTGGGAAGAGAGATTGGATAAGCAATTCATATATATATATACATATACACACACAAATGCACATTATATATATATATATATATATATATATATATATATATATATATAGATACACACATTATATATATATATATACACACACACACTCCCGGTCAACAAATATAAATAAATAAATTATATATATATATATATATATATATATATATTCTCCCAAATATACAACAAAATGTAGAAGATTTTATGCTTGGAAATCTTTACATTTGTATTTTTATACCCCAAGTATACTCCAGAGAATTTTTCCTCATGCAGACAGTAAATGTTACCGCTGTGATAGGGAAGAAAGAGTTAATTGGAAGCATTTTCTGACAGTGTAAGGTGTTGGCAGATTTTAAGGATTCACTGAAGAGTACTTTTATCAGAGATGCTGGGTGAGCAAATTGGTATATCTAGTGATATGTTTTTTTTCTGAGCTGTTATACAGAATCAGAATTGCCCAAACATAGTAAGACCTTACTAATTCTAATTAGGTGGCCGCCAAAAAAAGCATTTACTAGAAAATGGAAATCAAAGTCTAAGCCATCTGTACTGGAAGTAGTGAATATAGTAACAGAGGTAAAACAACTGGGATTGGAATGTTTAGAAAAGTGTAGGAGCAAATTACATTGAAAAAGATGGAAATTGTGGTAACAATACATACAGGGGATTAATGAGGTTTTAAAGAGGGCAGGATTTGAATGAGGTATGTAATGTTTGACAATGATTGGTTAGATTTTAAGTGATGTTTGCAACTAAAATGATGTCAGTATGGTTTGATTTTTTTTATATAAATGTTTGATTGCCTATGTCGTAAGTGGTAATTTAATAAAGATGTTTTTAAAAAAAAAATCACTTATGGAATTTCCTTTAGCAGTGAAGGGGAAGGTATAACTACATCTCTTCTCAGTTTACCAACATGTTTGTAATTACATTGTGGATTTACTACTTGAGTGAATTACATGAGTTTTATGGGTTTTTCACTGTTACTTTGTTGCTTTTGACAGCAAACATGATTTTAAACATTTGACTTGAGAGTAATGAGCGGGATAGATCCAAAATTTGGAAGCAGACTGAATTAGGGTGTTGTGCATTATAGCAATAACCCACGCCTGGGTGTGGGTAATGCTGGATTTACCCACGATTGGTGTGGTTTGGTCACGAGGGTGAAGCCCGAGTGGCCAAACAAAGACAACTGTGGGTAAATCCAGCATTACCCACACCCAGGCATGTGTTATTGCTATTATACAATGACATTATTTAAAAAAAAAAAAATACTTTTCTTAAATAATGGCATTGTATAATGCCTCCTTGCTGCCCTTCCGCAGCTGTCTGGTATTCTGTGGCAATTCTGATGTACTGCGCATGCGTATGCTTACGCAGTACATCAGAGCTGTGGGTGGAAGCAATGGAGAAAGCAAGATCTCCATTGCTTTTTACAATGTGTCTCGGTATGTTGAAGGAGTTTAACATAGCGAGACAGCTTTTAAAAAAGCAATGAAGAATCTCCGTTGCTTTTTTTAAAGCTATCTTGCTATGTTAAACCCATTTAACATAGCGAGACAGCTTTAAAAAATGCAGTGGAGAAAGGAAGATCTCCGTTACTTTTTTTAAAGCTGTCTCGATATGTTAAACTCCTTTAACATAGCGAGACAGTGTCTAAAAAGCAACGGAGATCTTGCTTTTTCCGTTGCTGTAAAAAAGACTTATACTAATGGAAAAAGTTGGGGCGATCGGACCTTTTTCCATTAGTATAAGTCTGATTTACAACGTGCATGCTGACCAATCAGCATGCACGTTTTGGAATATTAATGGGGCTCATTGTATAATAGAAATAGTTATAACACAAAAACCTTTTGAAAGATTATGATTTTGAAAGAATGTTGGGAAAACCAGTAGCAGCTGTTTTTGCAGAAATGTAAAAGTCAAAACATCATAAAAAAGCAAGTCTTGTAAAAGTTGTTTTGTTTGCAAAAGTGTTTCTGGATACTCTTGTACTTTTTTTACAAATTCATAGGTAGAACTCTGTCAGTGGAAAATAGAAGAACTTTTATGGTAAAAATATGTTTTCCCTTTTCTCTTAGTTGGAGTGAGCACATATTTAGAGTATGTAACGTTTGGTGTAAATGAAGACCCGATATGTGGTGGGGTTACTTATCTTTTAACATGCATTTCAGAATGTCCTGTAACATGTAATGTGGTCTTTGAATGTAATGTTTACGAGTTTGGTCTCTTAAATTCTCTTTTGGAGAGCTGCTACAGTTTCAGCTACGTGTGTAGCAAATTCTATAAAGTATAACATTTTTTAAGTGGTAAGTTGTACTGATGTTCTTCATCTCACATTGCTGCAGTCCTTACACTTGGGTAGTCCGCTGTCCTCGGTCGGCCCGAATATCAAAGTATAAGGCTGACGTCGGTCAAGGCGCATTAGACTGACATCAGGACGTCAGGGTACAAATGCGCATGACCGACGTCATATCCTCAGTCTTTTTTGCCGCATGGTCCGATGCAGAAGCAGCGTTGCAAGTGCCGTTCGGCGTTCTGAAATTTTTCGAATTCGGAGTTTCAGACCGAGTCAAAGTTGGCTAAGTACCCCGTTGGAGAATATTTTAGTTTTTTCTTGCCTCAGTGGTTTACCGGATGTCAGAAAAAGTGAATAACTGTATTTCTTGTGGGAAACGGATACCGCATAGAGATTATCATACTTTGTGTATTCCTTGTTTAGGGCCTGAGCACGACGTTGTTGGATGTCACTTTTGTGCTAGATTCAATAAGCGCACTATTAAGAGAAGGTTAGATTGTGCCAGGTTAGTCTTTGGGAAGCGGTGCAATTATAATATGCCGTGGGATGCTCCGACGTCCGCTTCTTCGAAGAAGCGCATGGATAAAGCAGCTAAGCCCAGGCAAGAAGAGTCGTCCGGACCGGACGCCGGTTCTTTAGAGGTGTCAGTGGAGCCGGTGGTTCCGCCGGAGGTTTCTCTGGAGTCCCAGGGGGAGACTTTGTTATTGCAGGATGTGGCCTCTCAGGAGGCAGGTCAGGCTGAAGGGGCTTCTCAGGTTACTGTACTCCCCTCCCTTCCTAGGGTGGTTAGGCCCTCTCCTTCTGTTTCCAAGGCTTCGGATGTTTCAGAGTCTTCGGCTGAAGACTTGCAGGAGTATTCTCCTTATTCTGATTCTGATGTGGATGATTCTACTCCTTCTGCTTCTCCTCCTGAGGATTTTTCATTTTCAGAGACTTTCATTTTCAGAGACTCTTCATTCCATGAGGGAGCATTTTAAGTGGGAAGGTCAGGACTTCTCTGATTCCAGGAAAAGGCTTAGGGAATTTTTGTTTTTACCCCAGCATAGGCCTTTGGCTATACCTCCTGTTCTGGATGTTGTGGAAGATGTGTTTGCAGAGGCTTCTCTTAATCCTGATTCTTTGCCTCCTGCTCCTGTTAAACCGGATAGGTATTACAGGGTGCCTGAAGCTCATAAGTATCTTTTTAAGAGTCCTAGGGCGGACCCTGAAACTGTTAGTCAGGGGCCTAAGGGTGTTAAGGCTTCTGTTGTTAAAAATCCGGTTCCTCCAGATAAAGAGGCCAGGGCTTTGGATAGATGGGGAAAGAAAGTCTATACTTCTTCCACCCTAGCTATGAGGGCTTTGAATTGCCAGTTTCACATGTTGAAATACCAAAACTATCTACTTTCTCAATTGAAGTCTAAGGTAGATGCTCTGGCGGAAGGTATTGAGTGTAAAGAGTTACAAGATTTAGTACATGTTTCTGAACAGGTGGGTAAGCATTCTTTGCAATGTGGTTTTGATGCTGTACAGGCCTCATCTAGGGTGGCTGCCACTGGGTCAGTTCTTCGCAGGCACGCCTGGCTGAGGGATCAGAATTTATCTGACCATGTTAAGACAAGGATTTTAGATGCTCCTTTACAATCTGATGTGTTGTTTGGTTCACCTGTTGAGGCAGTCTTAAAGAAAATGGAAGACAAGGCTAAGTCTATGCAGACTGTTAAAGATTTTTTGCAGGTTCAGCCTCCGAAGTTTAGTAGAAATTGGCCTACCAAGGGGTGGACGTATCCTTCTTATGATTCCCAGTCTAGGGGTAGATCTAGACGTGGTAGGGGCAGAGCTCAGGGCTCTTTCAGGCCTAGAACAGGGAGTTCACCTGCACAGTCTTCGGGTGAGGGCAGGGGTCAGTCCTTTCGTAAACAGACCCAATGACCTACCTTTTCAGCTGCCAGAGCCTTCTCGTCTGGCAGCACCTTTGGGAGGAAGGTTGGCACTTTTCAAGGAAAATTGGAGTTTACTTACCCAAGACAGATGGGTATTGGATATCATACACCAAGGTTACAGGTTTTATTTCCATACCTTGCCTCCTTTCAAAGGCATGCCAGACGTTCCTCCTCAGCAAAGAATAGAGGCTCACAAACAAATTTCTCTGCTACTTCAAATTGGGGCCATACAGCCGGTCCTTATGCCAGAAGTGGGCCTAGGTTTTTATTCTCGCCTGTTCCTAGTACCAAAGAAGGGGAACACGTGGAGACCAATTTTGGATTTATCTATCCTCAACACTTATCTGGACATTCCCAAGTTCAAAATGTTGACGTTACAACAGCTTTTACCTCTGCTGGGCAAAGATCATTGGATGGTAACTTTGGATCTCAAGGAGGCTTACCTTCATGTTCCTATCAGACTGAGTTGCAGGAAGTATCTGCGTTTTCGGGCTGGGACTTCTCATTATCAGTTCTCTGCATTGCCCTTTGGCTTATCTACTGCACCCAGAGTGTTCACGAAAGTTCTGGCTCCAGTGATAGCTTTCTTCAGGCTAAAAGGAATACAGATCTATCCTTATTTGGACGATTGCCTGATTCTGGCTCAAGGAAGGGACGAGCTTCTTCATCATTTGGAATATGTGATAGCAGTGCTAAGATGCCTGGGGTATTCTGTGAACAAAATAAAGTCCAGTCTAGTACCCTCTCAGGACATGTGCTTTCTGGGTGTAAGACTGAATACAGCATCCCAGATGGCCTTTTGACCCCGGACAAACAAAAGAATCTTTCCCTTTACTTTCATCAATTGTCTCATCAGTCCAGGCTGACTGCAAGGACAGTCCTTCAAGCCTTGGGGTTCATGGCATCTTGTATTCTGGTGCTTCCCAATGCCAAACTGCATATGAGGAAGCTGCAATGGTATCTCAAAATGTATGGACACAGCACTGCCAGGATCTGGACACTGTCATTCAGATAATACCTTGCATTCAAAAGGAGTTTTGTGGTGGGCTCAGGAATGTCACCTAAACAAGGGACTCTCTGTGACCCGGCCAGAGGCGAGTCAGATTCTAACGACAGATGCCTCAGACAAAGCTTGGGGAGCTCATCTAAATGGAAAGTGGATACAAGACAAGTGGCCTGCCAGACTACAACATCTACATATCAACTTGAAGGAGATGTTAGCAGTCCAGTTTGCATTAATAGCTTTCAAGGATTTACTTCTTCCAGGGCAGGTGTTGATTCTAACAGACAACACAACTGTCATGTGGTGCATCAACAAGCAAGGGGGAACACATTCTTATCCTCTATGCAGGCAAGCAATGATTTTGTGGGAGACTGCTCTCAGTTTACAGCTAAATCTTCAGGCAAGGTTTCTGCCGGGAGCACAGAACTCCTTAGCAGATGTGTTGAGCAGACGAATTATGGATCCCCACGAGTGGAAATTGGATCCTCATGTATTTCAGAAATTGACAGTGTCATGGGGAACTCCAGACATAGATCTGTTCGCTTCTCCACTAAACCACCAGCTGCCAAAGTTTTGCACGAAAAGGTTTCATCCCACAGCTTGGAAAGTGGATGCTCTTTCTTTCAATTGGAGCAAGCTTCATGTGTATGCCTTTCCACCTCTGCCTCTCCTCCCAAAGGTACTTCTAAAGGTCAGACAGGACAAGCCAAAGATGATTTTAATAGCTCCAGATTGGCCTCGACAGCACTGGTACCCATTACTGAGAAGTCTGGTACGGGAGCCTCCATGGCCTTTGCCTTCGATTCCACACCTGTTGTCTCAGGAGAACAGTCATTTACTCAATGTCAAGCTTCACTCTCTTCACCTAACAGCCTGGCATATTCTGTTTTGAACCATAAAGGGTCTCAACTTCCACAGCAAGTTTTGAATGTTATTTTGGAAGCTAGAAGGCCTAGTACAAGGAAAGTGTACGCAGATAAATGGAAGAGATTTTTATTTTGGAGTGCAGCAAAGGATTTTGATGTTTCTGAGCCTAATTTAAGTGTGGCTCTTCAATATCTTACTGAGTTACTGGACAAAGGTTTGTCCTTCTCTTCTATTAAGGTTCATGCTGCAGCAATTTCGCTCACTATGACTGTGACCCACCATTGTTTTCTCATCCTTTGTTCAAGCAATTTCTTAGAGGGGCAAAGAATATAAGACCCCACGTAGAGCTCCTACTCCTGCTTGGGATCTCAATTTTGTGTTGGAGAAACTTACTCTACAACCTTTTGAGCCTGCAGCTACTACCGAGTTGAAATATTTATCATGGAAGACTGCTTTTTTGTTGGCCATTACCTCTGCAAGAAGGGTTTCTGAATTGCAGGCCCTTATGGCGGTTGAGCCTTTCTTAATTTTCCATAAGGATAGGGTATCTTTACGTACTAATCCTTCCTTTATGCCTAAAGTGGTTTCTAGTGTGGCTTTAAACCAAACTATTAATTTGCCTACTTTTTATGCAAATCCCCAAAATAAAGGGGAAAAGATTTTGCACACTTTAGATGTACACAGGCAGTTGCGATATTATTTGAGCAGAACTAAAGGGTTCAGGCAGTCTCAGCAGTTATTTGTTTCTTTTGCTTTGAGTTCTCAGGGCAAGCCTGTGTCAAAACAAACTATTTTTAAGTGGATTGGGTTTTGCATTGCTTTCTGTTATTCCCATCATGGCAAGGAGATTCCAGCTGGGATTAGGCCTCATTCCACTAGGGCTACTGCCACTTAGAGAGCTTTTTTGAGGGGGGTGGCAACTAAAGATATTTTGGAGGCAGCTACTTGGAGTTCAGTGCATACTTTCTCTAAGCATTATCACCTTCCACTTTACTCTAAATCTATGGCTGGTTTTGCCACTGCTATTTTACAGGGCATTTTGGCAGCTCCTGCTTCTTTATAGTTTTGCCATCCTCCCTTACCTCTGCTTTGGGATTCTACCCAAGTGTAAGGACTGCAGCAATGTGAGATGAAGAACATAGTACAGTTTTGTACCTACCATAAATGTAGATGTTCGAAGATCCACATTGCTGCAGTCCAATTTACCCTCCCTCCTTCCCCTCTGTAGTTAGAGGCGGTTGTGTGGGTTGGATTGTAGATATTGTGTATATTGTATATATTGTACATATTATTAGTGCAAGGGTGGTTGGTTGGTTGTTTGCTGTCTTTTGGTTTTGACCTTTCTTTTTAGGGTCTTCTGACATCTGGGGCAAGAAAAGACTGAGGATATGACGTCGGTCATGCGCATTTGTACCCTGACGTCCTGATGTCAGTCTAATGCGCCTTGACCGACGTCAGCCTTATACTTTGATATTCGGGCCGACCGAGGACAGCGGACTACCCAAGTGTAAGGACTGCAGCAATGTGGATCTTCGAACATCTACATTTATGGTAGGTACAAAACTGTACTTTTTGTGTACTTATAGTTTTTGTTTCAGTTTTAAAATTATAATCCATTCCTTTTGTAGGAGTTCTTTTCTGAAGATTTATAGGTTATGCGCATTTACATTCTCTGCTAAGTACACCTTATTGTGTAATCCTGTACATATGTACCTCCCTGGGTGGTTCGTGCAGATGTGGGTGTGGCATGATTGACATGCCAAATGGCTGTGATGTCGTATTCAAATTATGCTTGTGCAGATTTGAAGGTGACAGCATGAATACAATTTACCCTTTCCTTGAATTAAATGGGATCTTGGAGTTGTATTTAATTTTCAGGGGGTGTAGTGGGCAAGACCCCCTTACAAAACCATAAAATACAAAATACATTAGGTACTTGTAGTGCCCCCTCAAGCTAAGTGCTGAATACCCAATTAATATTCATGTGGCTGAGGAAAACACCAACATGAATATTTAGGGTTTAGGCTACTGCGCACCAGGGGAGGATACTAGTGTACATGATTGCTGTTTATTGTTGATGGATTAATGCACTTCAAGGTGGTGAATATAATTTTATACTTTGCACGTATATCATAAGTTGAAAATGGTTTTAAATCCAGAACTCAGTAATGTTGGTTGATTTCCTTATCACATTAAGAAATTATATAAATTTTCACATATGCAAACAAATGTATTCAATAAAAAAGAAGACTCTGGGTTTCATTGGGTACCTTCAGAATTTATATTCTAAGAGTTTGTGCATCTTTCCTGTCATACATGCTGATGACTTCAAAACATCTCCTCTATCATGTTCTGTATTTGACTTTATTATGACATTGAGCTGATCATGGAAGCTTTTCTTGCATTTCTTGTCTGAATCCATTTGTTCTTGTAAGTAAATACTACATTAAGTATTAAGATGCCTCCTGTGCAGCAGAACTCAGTGTTGAGCCTGCATCAGATACTGAATGTTTTGAAAAGTATTTTCTAGTAACTCAGGGATCTTTTTGTAATTAGCTCTGTATAAAATTGCATACTTACTGATACTTTGACATTACATGGCAGTAACTGAAGGCTGGGTTTGCTAGAAGAGGTGTTAGGGTTGTATGTGCCATGTCATAATTTCATGCAGCACAGTCATTTTATCCTGTCCTGCTTCACTGTTTCACACTAAGTAGTTGCTGAAGGTTTTATTTGTGCTCTGTTCTTATCATGAAACACATGGCAAAATTAGATAGTATGCAGTGTTTTACCTTTACAGTTCTAATTAACTGAATCTCTTGTTCACAGGCGTATGTTACCTTCTGTATTGCAGTGGTCATTGCACTAAACAAAGGGACACTTGATTACTGTTGCACTTTTGCTGGATAATTTTGTACTGCAGGCATGAATCTAAGTAGCATGGAAAGCCAGGTAATTCCCTTTACTGCTTAAAGTTTTCCAGAAATTCATGCCTCTGGTACTGACTACGTTTGACTATTTTGCTTCCTGTTTATAAGGAGTTATAGCTCATTAACATTTTGAGGTGTTTTATTGAATTATTCAGTGAATTAAACTGGGAGCATAACTTACAATATACTGTAACATGTAAAACACAAGAAAACAAACACTAACTGAAGTACATATTGGTTTTAGGATTGATGTTATGACCACACAGCATTTTAGTATTGCTGATAGCTTTTATGCTTGTCATCATGAATAACCATAAGTGAGTGCACATTTGTTTCAAAGCTGCTATTTGGAAATGTTGCAGTGTATGTGGCCACTTTCATCTGGATTTGACACTGTACTGTATACAGACTTTGTTTCAGTAACTGTGTGATGTTTTCTAAAATTTTCAGAAGACCCATGCTAATCATCTATATACTGTGTGTACCTTTTGTTTTTATTTTTAAAGCAAATGGTTGCAACTTGAATGCATGTGACATTTTATAATTGTCTTAACGGAGGTTTTGCTATGGAATTTGATGTTACACTAATACTCCTCCAGCATACTCTAAACGTTGAGTCATGGGAAATATATACATCCAAAGCCACTCATGTATTATTTTTATTGCCATAAATTGATCGAGAAAGGCCGTAAACATTTTTAAACACATCTTTCCGTAGACTTAGTGGTGATCTATTTCATATCGTAAGTGATTCAGACTGCTTCCAAAAATTAGCCATAATTTCCTTTTTTTAAACAACATACATCTTTATTAAAGCATACATTTATATAAATTAAAAAAAAAACACTGTCATATTTTCCGTTGAAACATTATACGTCACATATAATCTATGCAGTTATTGCCCATCAAACATTGCTTAGCTCATTCAGTTCCTGCCTTCCCTTAAACCACATTCCTCCTCCGATTATTCCCACAATTCCATTTTTTTCTATGTAATTTGCTCTTACCCCTTTCTAAACATCCTACTTCCAATTCTTTTATCTCTGTTACTATACTCACTACTTCTAATATGGTTGTTTACACTTGATTTCCATGCTGTTTTTGGCAGCCACTAGAATAAAGTCTTCAAGGCTTACTATGTCTAGGCAATTCTGATTGTGTGTCACAGCTACAAAAAGAATATCCTTTCCTTAGTTGTACCAATTTGCTCACCCAGTATTTCTGACAGACTAATCTACAGGGGATTTTTAAAGTCTGCCAACTCATTACACTCCCAAAAATATGTTTCAAATTACCTCTTTCCTCTCTGTCACACTTTCAACATTTGCAGTCTACCTGAGGAAAAATTCTTTGGAGTCTATTTGGGGTATATAAATACCAGTGCAGACTATCAAGAAAAGATTCTAAATCTTCTAGACTTTGTTGCATATTCAGGAGCTGTACATATATTCTCCCATTGTTTTTGTTAAGTATGTATCCATTCTCTTCCCAATCCTTTCAAACCTCCTCTGTTTGATTCCTATAGTTATCATACAGTATTGTGTAAGCCCTAATAATTATCCCTTTTTAACAACAGCTTCTGTTATGAATTCTACTAAAAACTCACCAGTGCTGGTCTTTCACTTAGAATCCCCTATTCCATTCTCTTTACCTTCCCTATCTAGGATTGCTATCAGAGTATCGGCAATCTCTAGCCTGCAGTCCAAATGTATTCTTGGCCTTTTCCCATTCTATTAACTTTCCCTCTCTAGTTATTTGCTCCCAATAACTTGGTCCTTTAACAGTTTTCTCCAGTACATCTCAGCCCCTCTTGTCTATTTTCTGAAGTCCTAATTGCAGTCTTATTTATGGGCAGTCTCTTCATCCCCATTCCCATGTTTGCTTAGTTCTTAGAATACTTTGTTACTTTTTGAATATAATATTCTGTAAGTTTATTGTTATTCTCCTTAAAAATCAGCAACCAAAATCCCAGTTTTTCCCTATTTCTTGAGCTTTTCCCCTGTTTTATCATTACCCCTTTCGACTGCATTATAGCTTTCTGCTTGTGCTATGTTTAGGAGCCTTAACTCTGTAGCTCTGAAATACTCCTTCAAATCAGGTAATCCCAAACCACCTTCTTCTGTTGGAAGGATCAATATATCCCATTTGACTTTTGCCCCATTTCCCTCACAGATAAAATCCTTCAACTCTTTATTAATTACTATGGACGACATCTCCTTTTGCTGATAAAAATATGCCTGACCTGTGTATAAAACTGAAGGGACCAAAAACATTTTTACTGCTTGTATCCTGCTATCCATGTGTATAAAATAGAGCTTCTAGTTTTTCAGTTTTGTATCACTTTTGCTTTAGTCTCAGTCTCCTTTTAATTCATACTCCTAAGTACTTCATTTTATCATGTCCCCATAATTATGGGTATTCCTGAACCAGTTCATATTTGGGTACAGGGTTTACAGCTATAGACTTTGTTTTAACTTCATGAATTTTATTTCCTGAAAAAATTGAAACTGTCTAAGAATGTTCCACAACACTGAGATTGGTTTTTATTTGTTGTATTTTGTATTACTTATTGCCTTTTTCTGTTTTGTATACTGAGATTTGTTTTCTTTACACTCTGTGTTGCTTATATTCTGCTTTTAACTGCATATTAAACTTGAAAAGAGACCACAGCTGTGTGTATTGTGAGTTGGACAGAAATTTTTCCCACCCACCCCCACTTGGGTTACTGTTGTGTTGTTAAACACCACTGTCTTTCTAGTTGCCTGGCCCTTATGTTGATTTGATCATATATCTCATTTCCTCTTTGCTTTTACTGGCTGGTGTGAGTAAGCACAAAATTATCATTTTGTGAAATCACTCCCCTTCAACTATTTAAATTTATTGGCCATCCTACTGTATTCCATAGTACCAGAATACAAAAGTGACCACCCCTTTTCAGTCTGTCTTGCTGTTTTAAAAATAGTGACTCCATTAAAAATTAACTTTTTAGACTGGTAAAACTTAAGTTACCTACTTTCACATCTAACTCCTGTAGTGCACACTGCAGTGTTTAGGATAAACCATTTCTTTTTATTTTACTTTTAAGCATCTATTGCAAGACCACCAGTTACTGGAGAACCCACATTTTGTCTCTCAGTAATTATCTTGGGATTAGTGCTTCTGTTTTCTCCTGGTGAGAGGAGGAGTGCAATTACATTATTTCCT
This sequence comes from Protopterus annectens, assembly GCF_019279795.1. Classification (NCBI taxonomy): domain Eukaryota; kingdom Metazoa; phylum Chordata; order Ceratodontiformes; family Protopteridae; genus Protopterus; species Protopterus annectens. The sequence continues at coordinate 40,454,170 of NC_056725.1, read as the reverse complement.
GGAGACTGCTGATCACCAGAAAGCTTAATAACTGCTTTATAGGTGACAGCTTGGAAAATGTGCTTATATTCTGACCCTGGTGAGAGTAGGAACACAGTACATTGATTCCTGACACTTTCTGGTTGGAGAGTGAGTGTCTGTGCTTAACGTACGTGATTGGACTGGTTGCTATTCGAGGCATCTACCAGAAAAAGGCTACAAGCCTGCAGACCCTTGCATCATCTGAGGCAAGACTGTGGATCATCAAAGAGGCCATGGCCTGCTTTTCTTCTTGGGATTGGTGCTAACATTTTGCTTCTGGTGAGAGAAGAAGCAAAGGAGTATTGTATCCCAACAGAGTGAAGTTGTTCTGAGACCAGCATTAGTAGTAGCGAGGCAATAGCCATTCATGCGACTCCCCCCTTTTCATCATTCTTGACAAGCGAATTCATTATTTTTCAGTAAGTACTGCTTGATTCTTTTCTAACTTCACAATATCTGCCTAAATACTTCATCCTTAAATTTTCAGGGTCTACGTATTAGTTTCCCGTCAAGTATTTTGCAGTGATCTGTATAGACTCAGACACCTTGAGTGAAAATTTTCCTGTAAAAGGAATATATAAGGAAACAGCTCCAGTATTTAGTAATAATGACCATCCCTCCTGGCATGTCTGCAGCTCAATTCCCTGTTTTTCTCCCATTAACCTGGTAAACTTGGGCATTCTGAGGCAGTGTAGCAACTGCCTCATGTACACAGACAGCCCTCTCCTCTTACCTCCAAACACTCAGACTTGTGAGAGATGCACTTATTTATCCAAATTGGAAGCATTGCACTCTCAAGCCAAGACCGGAATAGCTGGTCAAGAGGAGAAGGTCAACACCTGCACCACATCGTCCTCCAGAACACTCACCATCACAGCTCTCGCAAAAAAAACCCACAAACCACACACCCACCTTTGTGGAGGCTCTCAATAGAAATCTACCCAAACAACAGAGACCTCCAAGGCAGAAATGCACTCGACCACCACAACACAGCACAAACCACAAGACACATGGCTCACCTACACAGTGTGCCCCTCAACCTGAGCCCCTAAGGCAAAACAGCTTGCCCAATACACTAATTATAGGTGACTCGATAGTGAGGCACACTGATGTCCCCCTCACTAGGTTGAATAAGGAGAAGGTAGCAGTCAACTGTCTGTCAGGTGCCAGAATCCAACACATAACATATGCACACAGGTCACTCCACAACAAGTACAAGTATGACTCTGTACTGTCCACATGGGTGTGAATGACCTGAGATGCACCTCCCTGGACTACATGAAAAGAGACATGGAGGAGCTCTTGGATTATGTGGCCCAGACAGGTATGACCCTAGCCCTGAGCAGCATCCTATTGTCGCCCAGAATGATACCGGAATACAAGCAGAAAATGATTGACTTCAACAATTGGCTGAGTGTATGGTGTCATTCTAAGGGAATCCAGTATCTGTCTGCTTGGGATAACATGACTGACAGACCTCAATGCTTTGCCAGAGATGGCCTGCATCCGTCACCCCTGGGTTTCTGAATTCTGGCTAAGGCTCTTACCACCTCTATAGTGCCTTTTTTAGGCAATGTTCCAAAGACCAAATTACCACCATAAGAGCTCTAAATAAATGCAATCTGAGGGTCATGCTACTTAATGCTAGAAGTCTAAATCTCAAGATGCACTTGCTCAAAGCATTCCTCAAAATGGAGAACATTGACATTTGAGCTGTAACTGAGACTTGGTTTAAAGCAGCAGAAAGCACCACTGCTCTACCAGGCTATAATTCATTCCACACCTTTCGGACCCAGAACATGTACCGAAGCTCCAAAGGTGTTGGTGTTTCCATATTCATAAAGGATATACACACTTCCAGACTAGTAGCCCAGCATAACGCATCCAAGATACTTCAGGTACAACTAACATTGGGTAATATGGCGATTCAGGTCGTAGCCTGCTATAGGTCCCCAACCATGTCCCAAGACTCTCACTCCACATTCCGAAGCACCTTGGAAACTTTTAGGGTCCAACCCAACACTCTCATACTAGGTGACTTCAACTACCACTCCATCAACTGGGAAAACTACTCGTGCACCAGTACACTGGCCCAGTGCTTCCTGGAATTCATCAATTCCAATGCCCTGGACCAGCTCATTCTTACCCCCACCAGAGGAAGCAACATCCTTGACCTGGGTATTACTAACATGGGCAACCATTGCTCTACACTAATAGTCATTTCCTCCCTGCTTAGGTCCGATCACAAACTAATCACCATGGAAATCCACATCTCACCCACACCCCCCGCAAAGGTAACCATCATGAAAAACTTCTCCAGAGCTGACTTTGGGCTCCTAAAACAGAAGTGGCTAACTTCACAGCTGCCATATCAATGGAAAATACACACATGACTGCCGAATCATACACCAGTGCACTGTACAAGCAAATACATAAATGCATGGAACTAGCCATACCCAGCAGAACCAAGACACTCTCCTCCAAAAAAAGGAAGCCAATCCGGTGGTCCCCTACTCTACAACAGAAGGAAGAAACTATTGCAGAAAAAGGTGAAGTCCCAAGACTGGAAAAACTCCCTTATTAGCCACAACAAAAAGTTGACATCCTCATCAAAACCTCTAAAGCCAGCTATGAAGACAGAATTGCGGCAGACACTAAACACAACCACAAAGCCTTCTATAGTTATATCAAGAATCTCCACGGCAATACCCAGGTTTGCTTTGAGTTACTGTACAATGGTACCTCCTTTACTGAGCCAACAGATATTGCCGACAGATTCAGTGCCACCTTTCCCCCTCTTTCCCTTGTGAAGGACCAATCACAATACCAGAGAAATGCCAGGCACCCAGCATTACTGCAACACAGCTTTAAGCTGCATTATCCAAGGCCAAGAATATAGCTTCCAATGGGACCCAACAGTATTTCTGGATGTGTTCTACATGAACTACAAAGTGAACTGGCACCACATCTGTGTGCCCTGTTCAATCACAGCCTCACCTTAGGCTTTGTCCCTACCGAATGGCGCACTGCTACAGTTATCCCCCTCCATAAAGGGGGAGTGACTACAGACCCTAGGAATTATCACCCCATTAGCCTAACGAGTCTGATAAGTAAGGCTATGGAGCCGCATCATCGTGGATGTAATTAACAAAGATATAGGGAATCTCCAAACTCTAGATCCTGTGCAGTTTGGTTTTGTGAAAGGTAGATTATGCCTGCTCTACCTGGTTGACTTTGAGTCCGTCACCAGAGCTGTGGATGAGGGCAAGGCAGTTCATACAGCCTACCTCGATCTGGCCAGGGCCTTTCATACCATTCCCCACTCAGGAAGTGTTGATAAACATACCAAACTAGGCATCAACCTGTAATATCACTAGGTGGGTTGCAAACTGTCTCGCAGATAGAACCCACAGTCAGACTGCCAACCAGTCAGGAGTGGAGTCCCACAGGGATTGGTCCTGGGTCCTTTCCTGTTTGGCATCTACTTCTCAGAAGTCCAGGCCAACACGGAGGGACTCTGGCTGACCAGGTTCACAGATGACTGCAAGCTGGGAACCATTATTAACTCCCCAAGTGATGTAGACATCCTACAGAAAGGCCTGACTGAGACCGATGACTGGTGTTGAAACCATGGCCTTAAGCTTAATGCCAAAAAATGCATTGTCATCCCCTTTGGGAAGAACTCAGTTTCCACTAATTACCACATCGATGGGAGCCCACTGAACACTGAAGGCGTTATTAGAGATCCGGGGACATAGGTTGACAGCAACCTCTCCTTCTATCACCATATTGCCACTGTGGTCAGAAAGTCCTTCTGTGTGGCACATCTCATTACCAAGGATTTTGCATCCAGGAAGAAAGAGGTCATCATCTCTCTCTCTCTACTCTTCCCTCATTAGGCCACTCATCGAGTATAATGCCCCATTTGGCATGTACCTCACTAGACACATGCAACAGCTGGAAAGGCCACAAAAGTACCTCACAAAGAGGATCCTAGGCCTTAAACACATGTCCTACACAGACAGACTAAAAAAATCCAGCAATTCTTTGTCTCATATCGTCTACTAAGAGGCGGTCTCCGCTTGACTTACAAAGCCATGTCTGACCCAGCTCTGTTAGAAATCCCAATCCCTTCACACCACAGGCACCAGAGACCTCAACCTCATTACCACAATCAACAGAATATGCTGGAGGGACAGGTTCATAACCCAGAGACTGCCCATGCTCTGGAATACACTTCCCATACATATCAAACAGAGCACCTCAATGGCTCTCTTCAGGAAAAATCTTGATGAGTGGATGGGAAATAGAAAGTTCTACCCCAGGGATCACTCCAGTGGCTCTACTTGATAGAGGCACTGGGAACTAATGGGCGGCACGATGCCAGGGCACTTCTATGGGTTAGGCTTGTAAAGGCTCCAGGGCCATTAGCCTAGTGCACACATATGAACCTATTTTATTTCCACCCTATTTTTAAACTCTACTTTAATTTTATCCCACTGCTTAGCTATATTTTCAGAAGAAATTTGTCTTCCCTAAAACTCATAATATCTCTCTACCCATTCCTTAAATTCCTCTCTTTTTTAACTGATAGGTGGGGACTTGCCAGTGTCTGTTTTATTTCATTACCCTGCATTTTATTTTAGTTATTATAGGCATGTGATCTGAAACGGCTTTTGGATGCTTATCAAAACTCTCAGTTAAATTCACTTGTTCCTGTGAAGTATAATTTCTGTTTAGCCTAACCCAGTGTTTTTATCTTGATGAAATAATATATAAACTCTCTTGAGCTCCTGCTGTTTAATTGTGTTTGTTGACTGGGCAAAACCTATTTCCATTGGAGGCATTTATTTATTGACTGACATTTGATTACCAGGGAAGTCTTGAGTGGGTTGAAGGCAATTTTATGTGCAGGCCCAGGGAGAAAAGCTCCAAATTATTGCAAAGCATTTTAAGAAAAATAATTTTGCAATCTTCAAAAATAAAACAAAAATATCTGTAGTTTAAATAATTGTAACAAATTTATGCAAAATAAAAACTTTGGTTAAGAATCTTTACATGGTAAATGACAATCATTTAATACGCAGATACATTTTGGACAGTTTGTAGAGAAACTAAAGTCAAGTTAGTCGAATACAAATAGGAATTTCAATATGAAGTGTGGGAAATAAGGAGGTTTGAGGAATGAAAAGTTAATTGTTCACATTTAAGGATATAGTTTATCCTGGGTTTGAGCAAGAAGAGAGCCAGATTTTATTTAGGAAGTCTTTCAGAGTGGTTTTGAAAGATGAAAGGGAGGGTATCAACCTAATGGATACAGGTAAGGAGCTCAAGGCCTTAGCAATCTTGATGAGTAGAGAATTTTATTTATTTATTTAACATTTAACTGGGAAAGTCTGACTTGGAACGAAGCCAATTTTCAGAGGATGCCCGGGGAGAAATGCTCCAGATGCATGTCTTTGTAACATGGGAGGAAACTGGAGAACCTGGAAGAAACTCACACGAATGCAGGGAGGACATGCAGACTCTGCACAGAAGGCACCCAGCTGAGAATTGAACCAGAGAACCATTGCTGTGAGGCGACAACACTACCGCTGCACCACTGCGTCGTCCACGACAGAATGGCCAACAGATGTGCTAGGTTAAGTTACATATGAGCTACATTTCTAATTACAGGGTAAGAACATTTGTATATGAGCTTATTTACATGATTTTTCTTTTTTTTAAATATTTTTACATGAACATAGTATTTTAACATGAAAAACGAGAGATATTAACATAAATTGGCTAATTATTCAATAGAAAAATAAAATACAATAGCAGTTAATTAATTTATAACATGATGGCTGCAGGGAAAAGATCAAACTGGGGTGTTTTTTGAGGCCAGTAATGATTTGTAGACAGACATGTAGTAACATAGCTTAAAAATTGATGATGACAGATATGAAAGGAGAAAATGTGGAAATGAGTGGAAGGATAAATGGACAGAGGAGGAATTGTAGTTAGTGGTGGGATAAGAGAGAGAGAAAGAGTTTAGGAAATTAGTGCAGTAGGAAGAGGAGCGATAAGTTGCAAAAAGATTGGGAAGCAAAGTGGCTGTAAGAGAGGGGAAAGGTTAGCTGAGTAAAGCTAGCCAGGTGAACAGGAAGAGCAGAGACATCTTTGGCATGGGTGCAATTTAAGCAAAGTTTTGAAACTATTTAAGTTTTCTGGCTGTTTTAACTGTCTTCAGTCTTCATTCTAGAGGTTTAACACATAATGGGAGTAGATAGATTCTCCAGTACTGTTGAATGTCTTACTCCTACATAATTACTTACATCATTACTAGTGAACTCACATCTTCCATACCAAGTATTTTCATAAATTTCTTTAAAAATCTACTCTCTCTCGCTATAGTTTTCCCTGTAGGCCCCCAAATATATCATTACTGTTGTAAATCGAACTGGATTCCACCTGTAAGTAATATTCCCTACTAAAAGCTGGTTATTTCTCACAGAATTTTGTTAACCTGCATTGCAACCGTTAACCTGCATTGTAACAGTTTTTTAGGTAGAAAATAAATTCATGCTAGCTTAATCCACCTCCTCTGCTGGTAGGCCTTTTCCCCCTCTTTTATTATTATTAGTGCTCATTTTCCTTTGTCTCTCATATTCCACTGAATAACAATTCTGAAGTACTTTCTTTATTAAATTCACATGTTCAGTTCTTTCCAAATGTGTCTCCTGTAATATAGCTATTTGCACTATGCATTTCTTAATATAGTTTACGATTTTCTTTTTTTGTATATGCCTGTGAGACCATTCACATTTAATGATAATATGGAAAGTGGCACATTATGATAATTTCTTTTCCACCTATTATGTATAACAGTTTTTTGTGTGTGTGTGTGTGTGTGTGTATGTGTGTGTGTGTTCCACTTTTTTGTTGCAGTAGAGTCTCGATTATCTGAAAAGTCAGTTATCTGAGCACAGCCTTCCAAAGTTTTCATGTAGAAGAAATAAAGTCTGAATATGTAAACGTATGTTTTTGCTTGTGGATATTTTTTGAACTTGTAGCACTGTTGTGTATGAACAATATTCTTTATTGCCCACTGGAGTCACTGAATAGTTGAAAAGTGTATTCCTGCATGCAGAACAAACAAGATTTTAGAAGTTTTTAATCTGGTTTAGTTTGTTTGATTATCCATACTACCCTATGTCCCAATTAGTTTGGATAATGGACTCTCTACTGTACGTGCATACACTAATATTTGGCAAGTTGATCTTTCACACATTTGTGTTTGTTTTTATGCATTTGAACCTATGTCACATCTTACAAGACTTTTTGTTTTAATGAAAGCCCCTGAAAAAAAAACCTCCATAACCTATTAACTTAATGCAAACACACTTCAAATAATGAAGTTTAACTGTTCTAATAGGAGCATTTATCCAGGATTGAAAGTTATGCTCACAGGCTTTAATTGGCCTATAATGAAGGTTATCCATGCCAAGCTTGTGCTTCTGCTTACACTAAGTGCTGTTTTTGTCTTTTCTTTGTTCCTGTCCTAGATATAGAAAACAGCTTGAGTGCTTTCAGAAAACATTATCTTTTATCCATTGGGAAAAAAAGTATTTTGTGTTTATTGCACTTTCTACCTTGTCTCAATAGAAACTTCAGAACCAGATACACATATTGTGCTGTATTTATTTGTTAAAGGGAAACTTTTCATTACATTCAGTGTTCTTTTATTTACTTGCTTCCACTTAAATGTATTATTAGATTAAACCAAGATCCTTGATCCAGTCGTTTCCCTATTCAAATGTAAGAAAAAAACATATCACGTTTAGTTATATCATGGTCTTTTTCCAAGCATTCTTATTTTTTTACATTGCAGTGCATGCATTTCTTAAAACTTGAACAAGAAAAAAAGAAAAGGGAAAAAGTGTACCTGTTTACTTTAGTATCCATATTACACACAAAAATAACTGAAAAAGCTTTACTATATAACATGCAGTATAGGTTATGTTTTATATAAATACTGTTAAAACAAAAATTGTTGACTTAGTTACCTCTTTCTTTCCTCTTCCTCTCTCCTTAATGTTGTTCCAAACATTAGTGACTTGTAGGAAATATGCTTTGGAGTCCCCTAAAAGTTTAACAAAGTCAAATAAGTCCAGTATTTCCAGGTTTTCTTGTTCTGCCTTATTTCACAAATGTGAGTGATGTTTTGTAGTCCCACATTTATTCCTTAATTTCTGAGTTGTTGGTTTTCTTCCAGTTGCTCTCGGTTTCATTTCTAACATACTCCTGGGTCTTCTAGACAACTCCTGTGCTTTTTTTCTGCCACTGAAGCATTTTCCTTTGGAACATTGAAAAAGGTTTCACCATCATAGTCTCTCTCTATGAGCTTTATTATCAGAAGAATAAGAAGCAGAATCTCTTCTGTTTTTGTGGCTCACTTACTTATTTAGTAAGTTGTTTAACATTTGTTGACTGGGAAAATCTGACTAGGACAGAGCCTATTTTCAGTGGAGGCCTGAGGAGAAATGCTGCAGAACACATGTCTTTGGAATGTGGGAGGAAATAGAGTACCCATAGGAAACTCAAGCGAACACAGAGGACATCCAGACTCCGCACAAAGGGCATCCTGGCTGAGAATCAAAGTGAAGAACCTCTTCTTGTGAGGCAACAACATTAACCACTGCACCACTGCATGTTCTGCATCAAAAATGAATTTGACCCTCAAGGAAAAAATATTTTGAAGATAGCTGGAAACTTCAGCTTGATTCTCACACCTCAATATTCCCCGATTGCTGGAATAAATTTGCTGCTCTTCTGCCTGGTTTACAGTGAGTAATCATTTTTCCACAAGTGTCCACTACTGTATTCCACTTTTAGTACTTTGTCCTTCTGCCACAGTTTTGTCAGAATCAACTCTTTCTACTGCAGAATTGTATTTTTACTATTAGAGGTCTTGGCTTCTTTCTCATGGCCAGGTTTGGAGCATACACAGAATATGCCCTTTCATTTAACAACAACTGTTGTGTAGTACCACTCTAGTTGATTATTTCTGATTTCATAAATCCGTGGTGGTGGTGCTGCGGTAGCATTGTCACCTCACAGTAAGACACTGTCCGGTTCAATTCTCAGCTAGAGCATCTTCTGCTTGGAGACATGTGTGAATGGGCGTACCTTCGTTGAAGGTTGTGTGTCAGGGCTGGCAACTCGGCACGTAAAAATCAACTGCCAATCATTAGCGGACCGGAGTTCCGCTGTGGCGACCCCTGACCGGGAAAAGCCAAAAGACACAACAAATAGTCTGTTCCTTCCAGTTTCTCTGGTAGAGCAGAAAATCTCAGGTTTTCCCTGTGTGCTCTGTTTCTAATTCTATCATTTTTTTGAAACATCTCTTCTTGCACTGTCTTGTATTCATGCAGCCTTTTCTTCATTACGACCTGTGAGTTTTGTTTATCAGCTCATCTGAGTATCTGTTTAAAGCTTCTTCCATTTTTTTCAGTCTTTTGTTATTTCGGTTGATATACTCCCTTCAGTGTTTCGTTTATTTTAACCAGTTCTGAGCACATTTGACTTATTTTTCCACTAGATTGCAGAAAGTCATGTCTTGCACCAAAGCTGGAGTTTGAACTGCTTTTTTCTGAAGAGCTGCAGGATTCTTCTTGGTCATTCTTTTCTTTTCACCTTTTGTGTTTGATTTCATTCAGGTTCTCTAAATTTATTCTTTGCTGGCATCCAGGCAGTGCAGAGATTATTCATAGTTTCTTGTGTTTGTATTATATTACATCTGTCCTCAGACAAAACTGGATGTTCCTCACTACAGCTAATTTTGTCTGCTGCAGTTCAGTCATCCTCTAACAGTCTTTACCTGTTGTTGCATCTATAATTGTTATAAGCCTGTTGCAGATCCTAAGATGACTGGTACAATACAGTCATCTGGTAGATTAGTTTTAGATGCATTCCAACTTACTGATGCCCTTTGAAGTGTAACTATAGAATGTAGTACTGTATTAAATTTGAGCTATTAAAATCTTGTAAAAGTAGATTCAAAACCTGATTTAACATGACAAAAGAGGTAGTACAGTATCAAAAAATATTTGCATGTCATTAGAGGAATGTTAATGTTGTTGTGAAATACAAAGCTCCCATCAGTTGCATTGCCTAAATGCTATCATTCTTCATTTACATCCTTATTCTTCTTGGAAGAAGACTATTGGAGTTCAAGTCTAACATGAAATATATGGGATAATTCTTGGTAATGCACTAAGACTGACCCGACCGGCTGTTGGCTGTTATCTGAACTTTGTACTTTCATGTGAAAAGTATTGTCCAGGTGAAACACCTTTTTTCGTCTGCAGACTTGTCAATTCTTATTCATGCACTTGTTTTGTCATGCCTTGCTTAATATAAAACACTGTACTTGAACTCTCCAATATGGCTCTTACTCCCTTGCGTGGTCAAGAATTCTTTAAGCAGGCTCTTGTCTGGATTCTGTGGGTTTTGTCATATCACCCCTGTCCTGTGGAATCTGGAATGACTGCCTGCTATTAGTTCCCTGCTGAATAACTTTTCACATATCAGTTTCCTGCACTGTCTGGGTCCTGTCTACTTAAACGAGCTGGTGATGCTCTTTGTTCTGTTTTATCCACATTGGGATCCATTTAAAGGGCTATTGGTTGTTTCAAAAACACATTATAAATATCTGGCAAGTATTCCTTTGCCTGCTTGGCTGCAGTTCAGTTGAATTAGTTACCATCCTTAATTAGGGTTAGTAAGGCTGAGCTGAAGCCTTGTTCAAGTAGTGCCTTTAGAACCCAGTGTTTTGAAGACTTTACTGGAATCTTGGAATATTATTTATATACAGCTGCATCATGATTGTTTTTCTGAGGATGATCTGTTGGTTTTAGCTGCTATATTTATGTCTTATTCATTTTGTATTTACTTCTTGCTTGTTAAGTGTTTTAGGTTTTAATCACGCTTAGTAAAAAAACTGTAAATGAAAAAAACTGAGTCATTTGATTAGATTAAATTATCAGGAAGATTGGGATAGTGTTTTTTTTATCTTTTCCAGAATGCAAAACTATGTGTTTACATAAATTTTGACCCAGTTTTTAATTGCACAGGTTTCTAAATCATTAGTATTATTCTGTAAATTTAAAGCATCTTCAAGATTGTTGATCTCACACAGACTATTTTCATTCAAAAGCTACTTTACCCACACCTTATTAAGGGCAGAACTGTGGGTTAAAGCTCAACACATTATGGTTTGTGGACAATTCTTTGCCAAGCTTGGACTTGGAAGGTTGTACTAGTTAACCAATCTTTACCTGACCCGAGTACATAGGATCATAGGAAGTTACTAGGCTAATGACCGTAGGGTCCTTACAAGCCTAGCCAAGTTTTAACCTTATTTCCACGATCAGTGCACGTTGCCCCTGTCCAAGAGGGACACAGGTGGAACCCCTGGGGTGAATTTACAGTTACCTGTCCAGATGTCCAGATTGCATTTGAAGAGGGCCATTGAGGTGCTCTGTCAGGAAGTGGGAGTCTGGTCCAAAGGTATGGTAATTTCTGGGAGACGACTCTGTCCCTCCAGCAGGTTCTGTAAATGTTACATACCAGGTTAAGGTCTTTAGAGTGAGTAACTCGTGTACCATTTGACTTGCGGATATCCAGCATTTCCAATTAAACAGGGTCAGAGATTTCCTTATATGCAAGGTTGACATTACCTGAGTAGTCTGTATGAAGCAGAATAAAGTGACAGTGATTTCAGGTGATCCACATAGGGCAGATGCTGAAGACCTTAAATTTTCCTTATGAGGAACCTTTGTGGTATCTCCAATTGCTGCAGATTCTTGGAAAGGTACATAACAAAAGGGGAATTGTATTCAGTTATTGGCCTGATGAGGGAAGAATACAGGGAACTTGTAACTTCTGTTTTTTCTGGAGGCAATCCCCATACTTGTGAGATGAGCAATATAGATGCTCTTCTTACCACTGTGGAGACATGGTGATCGAACGTAAGCCTGTTGTCATTTTGTGTGCCCAGGTCTCTCACTGTTGAGTGTGTACTTAGGGGGTTACCATTGATGTGGTAGTTAGCAGGAACATTGCTCTTACTGATGGTGATAATGATGCATTGAGTTTAAGGCTATGACTTTGGCACCAGTCATTTGTGTAAGATTCGCTTGTAGGATGTTGACATAATTTGAAGATTCTATGACAGCTCCCAGTTTGCAGTCATCAGCAAACTTTGTCAGCCACAGACCTTTAGGTTTTGATTGTACTTTGAAGAATTAGATTCAAACAGTAGAGGTCACAGGACTGATCCCTGTGGAATGCAGCTGGTTACAGGTGGATTCCCCTGTTTTGACTGTATGTGTTATGTCAGTGAGCCAGTTAGTGACCCATCTAATGATGTAAGAGTTGATACCTAGCTGGGTGAGTTTGTCAATGATGCCTGAGTGGAAGATCATATAAAAAGCCTTGGCTAAGTCTAGGTAGGTTGTATGTGTAGATTTCCCTTTGTCCAGGGCGTTGGTGACTGTCTCGAAGAAGTCCATTAGGTTGAACAGGCATGTTCTCCCTTTGACAAATCCAAACTGAGTAGGGTCAAGTGTTTGGAGATTACCTATATTTTTAATGATAAGGTCCATGATGATTCACTCCAGGGCCTTGCAGATAAGGCTAGTCAGACTAATAGGTCTGTAGTTCCCAGGGTCAGTGGAAGCACCACCTTTGTACAAGGGGATAACTGTGGCCATTTGCCATTCAGCTGGGATGAAGCCAGTGTTTAGACTGACTGATTGAAAACAGTACACAATGGTGTTGCTAATTCTTGTTGGAACCCTTTTAGGATGCAGCATGCAATGTTATCAGGTCCCATAGATGCTGTATTTTTGCCCTTAGAGAGGGAGTTTACAACCTGCTCTTTAGAGATATAAAGTAGGGAACAGGTGGTAGGGATGTCATTGGTTATGTGTGCTGGGGACGAGAGTGAGGTTTTCACAGAACCTGTCAAGCCAACAGGTTAGCTATGTCCACAGGCTCAGTATGTGTGCTATCATTAACTATCAGTTTGCACAAATCTGGGCCTTTCCTTTTAGGTTATGGGTGTAACTAAAGAATGCCTTATGGTTGTCGTTAGTTGAGGAAGCTAATTTGGATTTGTACTTTGGTTTGGAGGACTTCACAAGAAGTTTTGTTTGCTTGTTTAAGCTGAGGAGGGAGTGTTTCCAGTTTAGGCCTCACTCCCTCTTACTCTTCGACAGAAATGTCTTATTGTTATCGTAAAGCCTGTTAATGGTAGTTGTCTACCAGGCGGTTTGGTCTTCCTTGAGGAGCTTGTTTTGGCCCTACCTGGTACTGCCAAGTCAATGAAGTTATACAGGTGTTTGTATAAAGCATTGGTGTAAAACTCTACATACTTGCCAGTTCCATCTAAGGAGTGATGTGCAGTGAAGCTATTTATACCATCCTGTAAAAGGTTATAATCTGTTTTGGAGAATTTTTTAGTTTAGTTGCTGCTGGCGGGGGGGGGGGGGGGGTGTTCAGGTGTGATAGTTACTTCAAATGCGACTGATTTGTGGTCAGATCTTACCAGGGAAGACATCACAGTGGGGGGGAGGGGGCTACAGTGGTCCTCCATATTGGTAAGCACCAGATCCAGGATGTTGGCACCCCTTGTGGGGGTGCCAGCCAGCTGGTCTAGGTCACTGGAGTTAACAAAGTTGTGGAAACTTTTGGCAAGTGAGTTTGAGCACGAGTAATTCACCCAATCAGTGGATGGGTAGTTAAAGTTGTCCAAAACCATGGTTTTTGGATATATCTTGATAGACCCAAGTAGATCCAAATAGGCAGAGTGGGTATCCTGATTCATGGAGGGGGTCCTGTAGCTGGCAATGACTTGAATAGGTGTCCTACCAACAGTTAATTGCACCTGAAGTATCTCCATGAAATCATACTGTGTAACCAGTCCGGAGGTGTCTTTATCTTTAATGAATATAGATGCACTGCCTACTTTAGTTTTCACACCTTCAGTTTGTTGTCTGAATGTGTGGAAGGAGGTGTAACCTGGTTTGACTGGTGTGCTTGCCGCAGCCTTGAAGCAGGTCTCAGTGACTGCACAAATGTCTGCGTCTTCCAAAGTGAGGACAGCTTTCAGTGAGTGCAGTTTAAGATTCCTAGAATTTAGCAGCATAACTTTGAGGTTGTTTTAGATGGAATTTTTACATCGGGAATTTTGTCCTTGAGACACTGCCTATCAAGATACTATGGGGGGGTGACGAGCAGTAGCCAGTAGCCGAAATCCCAGCAGTGACAGATGAAAACCATTTATGGCAAAGCATTGAAGTCTGTTGATCATGTCATCCCAGGCTGACAGATACTGGATTCCCTTAGAATGACAACAGAATCTAAGCCAATTACTGAAGTCAGTCATTATCTGTTTGTGTTGAGGCATCATCTTAGGTGAAGGTAAAATGCTGCATAAACCTAAGGACATACTTGCCTGAGACACAGTCCAAGAGCTCAGTCTAGAGAGCTACATCTCAATTTGTTCACAACTTAGACTATGATGGAGTCATAACAGTGCCTGTTGTTGAGAGACTTGAGTCCATGTGTGTTATGGCAGATCCTGGCACCTGACAGATAGCCGAGTGTGGCGTTTTCATTATCCAGTCTGGTGAGAGGGACATATGTTTGTGTCACAATGGGATCACCTATGACTAATATGTTTGGTTTTGTGTTTTGTCTTAACGGCTTGACGGGTGAGACACTGGTACGTGAGCTATTATGTGTATTGTGTTCTGCAGAGGAAGTATTATGTGTAGCGTGCTTGTGTTTGGGAGGTCTCTGGTGTTTAGGTATGTTTCTGCTGAGGACCTCGGCATGTGTGATGTGTGTCTGGGTGGAGTAGGAGGTGAGGTATGCATGCTGACAAACCCACTCATTGTCATATGTACTGACTGGTGTGTGATAGAGCATGGATTCAAGGTTCTTAATATAATTGCATCTGTCACATGTATAGTTTGTGTGGACTAGGAGTAGAGGTTTGTTGATGAACATGAGGCAGTTGCTGTACTACCTCAGGATGCTCATGTCAGCCAGATTGGCTGGGAAACTGTGGGAAGTTGTCTGTCCATACTGTTAGGCAAATTTATATGGTTAGAAAAGGCGGTTGCACGTAGGAATGACTAGTGGGTGAGAGGTGTGTTGTTACCTTTAAGGCTAGGCTTCGTGTTCCACCTGACAGTAGAGCAAGGCCAGGAAAAACTCTGGAGGACCACAAGCAAAGTGCTAAGGGAAAATATAACAAGCAAAATGTTTGCGTCTATAACTACCAACATTAAACACCTCTACTCTGCAGTGCACGATGGTGCACTACACACAAACAAGCGCAAATGCAGGGCTTAAATAAAGCAAGAAGTAACCCTTTTAACTCAAACTAGCTAATAAGGATGCTCTCTTTGAGCTCTAGTCCAATCACCCTTAATTAGATGGGACCCAGACAGTACTCTGTTGGCATTGATATTTATCTGGGACTATTAACAACTCATTGTAAGGTACTGAGACAAAAGGTTTTGACATGGTAATTTATACCATATCTACTATCAGACCTTCATCTATAACTTCCCTAGCATAGTTATGAAAGGAAGTGTTACCCCCCCCCCCCCAAGACTTTGCCTGATGGCTCTTCTACCTTCATAATTTCAGTCCGTTTGTGCCTTGGGAATGGGAGCCAGGGTTTCCAGTATGAAGTGTGAGGTCTACGGTTCACCCGTTTCTGCCCAGAAACTCCAATCAGCCCTGTATTCCCTAGTTAGAGTCAGGTGGTATGGAGTGGACCAGCTTACTGGTGGTTTGGGGTTGGGTGGCCTACCTCACCACCGTTGACAGCTGCTGAGAGCCTGTGATCGCTGTCTCCCAAAGGGAAGCATGCCTCCACATACCTTATTCCCATCAGCATTCCTAATGTTTAATGCACTATGACAGCACAGGCTTTGGCTGGCCCAGATTCCACTGAATAAGACTTGCTCCTAATAGGTGCCACTGTCACCCATACTGTAAGCTGTCTTACCTCCCCTTAAGGTGGGTACGTTGGTAGTGGGGCTGCTTTCTCAAATACATCCCTGCAACTCCTATAGGCACAGGAAATGTTATTTTTAAGCAATATTCATTATAACAGATCAACACAATAAATGTTATAAGTATATGGTGATAATATAGCATGAACCTTCAGCCAGAATATCCTATTTTTTATGCATGCATGTGTTTTTTATGATCTAAAACTGAGAAATCTAGTGGTTGTAGGCCTCATGAGCCATACCAGTATGAAATAATATATTTCAAATAGTTTAATGTCTGTGTCAGTAGTCAAATGAACACATGTACCTATTGATTTACATTTTGTTGAACACTTTAACCCTGTTGTGGTAGGCCCATTTTTCCATGGGATCTGGAGGAATAAAAAAAAAAAAAGAGAGAGACTTATCCGTGCTGTAAGTAGGGGCTGGTGGAGTGTTTACCAAAAGCAACATTATTTCACTGTTTAGCATTGAGCTTGAGCCCATTTTTGGTACACTGGATATTCACAAGTGTTCGCTCCTGCTGGAGTGTAAGTATGTCAGAGAGGGACTTGACAATAACTCCTTGCTTATAATTATCTGTCCACTTGAGCCTTATTTGATGATTAGAGAAGTAGTTACCAAACAGCAGAGGTCTCAGACCTGATCCCTGTAAAACTCCATTGATGACCTTCATGTTCTCAGAGGATTTTCCCTAACTCTCACAGAATGAGTCCTATCTTTAAGCCAGTTGGCCACTCATCTAACCACACATAATTCAGTTTAGAGTATATTCAATTTGTTTAGGTCAGGGTATGCTGTGTGGACCTCTGCCCATCTCTTCCCTCTGTCTGTCCCTTAAGATGTACCTATAATGGCTCACCTTCAGCTGTCACACAAGTCCAAGTCTTAAAAGCATTATCAGAAGCTAAAACTACTGCATTGATGGGTACTGCCAATATCCCTGGATGCATCTTAAATATTATGAAGCACGATTTTGCCACACCCTTAACACTGTTCTACCTCAACCTCCTTACAGGGTTTGTACCTAGCAATTGAAGAACAGCTACAGCCATTTCCCTGCATAAGGGAGGACCTTCCACAGACTTGGGCAGTTACAGACCCATAAATTTGACCAGCATCATTTGCAGAGCTAAATAAAGACTTACCATGGAACTAATCAGTAAAGATACAAGGAACCTCCAAACACTTAGACCTGTGTCAGTTTGGATTCATCCATGGCAGGTCATGCTTAGTCATCCTGGTGGACTTTTTAGAAAAGATCACCAAAGCAATGGACAAAGGTAAAATGGTACACATACTTTGACATGGCCAACGCTTTTGACACAATCCCCCACTGTAGTATAGTAGAAAAGCTAAATAAACTTGGGAATAAACCCCTATATCACCTGCTGGATTGCCAATTGGGTCAAAGATAGGACATAGGAAGTTAAAGTAGGGGGAAGGTACCTCCACAATGAGACCCAGCCACCAGTGGAGTCCCCCAGGGTTCTGTGCTAGGACCTTTCTAGTTTAGCATTTACTTCTCTGAAGCAAAAAAAAAACTATGCCAAAGGGCTCTGGCTGACTAAGTTTGCTGATGACTGGAAGCTAGGCGTAGTTATTGAAACTCCAAATAAATAACTGGTACCAAAATTATGGACTGAAACTAAATGGCAAAAGATGCATTACTGTGTCCTGTGGGAAATCATTTACTACAGGGAACTACCACATTGACAATATACTACTAAGTGTTGACACAGTTGTTCAGGATTTGGGAACTTATGTGGAAACCATGTGTCCATTGTTGTAACAACTGGAATGAGCACAGAGATACTTTACTAAGAGGATAGAAGGCCTAAACAATGTCTTGCATGGGCAAACTCAAAATCCTGTCACTATACTTGGTATCCTACAAACTACTACGAAGTCACCTGTGAATAGCATACAAAGCATCCACCGACTTGGTACCAGTGGCTTTACTACACATCAGCATCTATTTGCATCAGAAATATTCAATCTGCAGATGTAAACCTCTTCTGTAACATCAATGGTACGGTTTGGAGGGACAGGTATCTCAAAGAGGATACCACTGCTCTACAGCAGACTCCCCCATCCACATAAGACAATGCTAATCCCTGTCCATATTCAACACAACTTGGATCTTTTGGATGGGAACAGAAAATTTACTCCAGGACTGTCCCCTGTGCTACTAATGGACATATGCAGCTCCTAAATGCTTTATCCCATGCATGGGTCCTCCTAAATAGTTATTCTTATTAGGGGTAATTTATAATTATCAACCAAGGGTAATTATCAACCCAGGGTAAGGCTAATCTAACAACAAATGAGACAGATTAATTTGAGCACCAGAAGTTAAATTGCCTATTCTTAAAATGGCCCACAAGGCAAGTTAGCATAATACTTAACTTATGAGCTTATATGGACACCTTGTCCACAATTAACAACCTGAGTAACCCTCTTGAAGATGTTTACTAGATTCATCCCCCTTGACAACGCTAAACTGCTTGGTGATGTATCTAATAACATAGTTAATTGAGTCCATTATGACTTAGTCATAGCTTTGCATATAAGATGTGTTTGAGGAGATTGTCTGCCAATGCTTGCTTAGTGCTATTAATTATGCAACCTGGTATGTTGTCAGGCCCCGCGGATCAGGTAATCTTCGTTATGTACAAGTCTTTTTAGATGGAGAGGCTACTTGTGAAGCTACTTGTGTTTCTGAAGCATTCTGGAGAGGAAGCTGGTGCTTCAGCTTTGTTGTGTAAATATGTGTTCTTATATTTCAAGGCTTAATTGAAAAGCTTAGTCTGAAAAAATATGTAGTGCAAATGCAGCTTTCTTAAAAAAACATAGAAATAGCCCTTTCAGTAGTACAGAAGATGGTCACCGTTTTAAAACACTCTGTATGATTAAATACCTTAAAGACATCAGTCTGTTTCTCTGCTAAAATTGTCTTCAGTATACTCTTCTGTGAACTGCCTCGCAGTTCCAGTATGTCCACTGTTGGAAATTGCTTGGTAGCTATTGGACTTCACTTTCCTGTGACAGGTTCAGTAAATGATTTGGATCTATTTGAACACCTTTATGATATGATGCAGGCAGTCATGAAAATCATTTTGGTCTCATTTGTCATACTTGTTTAAAAAAAAAAAAAAAGCTTTGTGATCATTAAAATGCTGTTGTCCATAGGTAGAATTCACTCATTTTTTTTATAAAAACTTTTGTTTTGATCAAATATGTGTTAGAACAGGGTTTCCCAACCCGGGGTATGCGTACCCCCAGGGGTACATGCTTGGACGGTTAGGGGTACGCGGGAAAAAATTAGTAATGGTGGAAAGTTCGTTAATATAAAAAAAAATCCCGTCTTAGGCACTTTCATAGTCATAGCGCTTACTTCCCACGAGCGGGAAGTCTGTGTGAAAGTGCCAACGTATTCCCATTATCTATATTCTGGTTCTGTTGTCGCGTGCACAGGAACTGTGAGTAACGAAAACGGCAAAGGAAAGGTAAGAGCAATGCCGAAGCAAAACTAAAACGGGGGGGGGGGGGTTAGAATGTGCAGTAATGCACACATTTTAAGAAATGCTTGTTTTGAGTCTTTTGACTTGCTTTTTCTCACTGCTATTAGTGTCTTTTGTTAAGTATCCCTATTAGATATTTTGTTCTGTGGTCATGACAAAAGTGGGACCCATTCACAGAAGTTTAAAATGCTACCTCACCTTTGGAGAATGTTGTAACCCTTCATAATACAAACTGTATTTGTGACACTTCAGTCTTTGTGTTTAGTAGATAATCTTTGAACAAAGCAACAGCCCATGGTCTCTGATCTAATGCATTAAGTGCGCTGTAAAAAAATCATTTTTAGACGCAATGTAGTTATTTTTTCGTAAATATCAAAATGACCACTGTTCTATGGACAATCTGTTAGTATAATACTCTTTAAACGGTAGATGCATGACAGTAAACTGCTAGCTAATATTTATTAGTGATTTTCCTGCAACATAAACAAATGTTACATAAATAAATAAAATTCTTAACCATTGAAATTGGGATAATTAAGTCTGCTTGGAAGAGTACAAGAGAATTTCTGCTTTATTTCGTAAAGAGTGTAGTCATTTTAAGTCGATGTGCTTGTAAGTGTGTTTGCATAAATGTTCTCTGGCTCTCAGAATTGTATGTTTATGATGATTTACCTGTACCTTGCTGATTCTCTTGCACAGGTCAAGAAAAGTGAAGTGCTGTAAGAGTGTTCACTGTGTGGTTCTTGTTGCCTTACTTACTGCTTGTCTAACCAGAATGTTGGATGAAAGACAAACTGTGCTTGCACAGGTACTATTTTACTTACAAGTACCTATTGTTTTTACCTGCAGGTGGTGTGCTAATGTGTAAATGACAGTATGAGTAAACACCCACTTCACCTACATATGTGCTGTGCTGCTGTTGTACAGTTGTTTCAAAATGTTCCCGGTTAAGCTAAATTACAGTAGGACTGCCTTGCTTTTGGCTGTGCATTGGCAGGATAAGCACGTGTGTTGCATTATGTAGACATGCATTGATCTGGGTTCTTAATGGAAGTGATATAGCCAGTGAGTCGAGCTCTGTATTTATTTTTTGTGGTGTGTACATATAAACAAATGTCAATAAATAAGTGGTCTAAAGTTAAATGAAAAAAAAACAGCTTTTTTCTATGTTTATAAATGGCACGCCTATTCCGGCAAAGATGGTCGGTGATATTTCTGATGAATCTGCCTTGTCCTCCTTTATGATAAGATAAGAGGATTGTTGCATGCTGTATTTTGAAGCTTTCTTTTGATTTCTTTCCATCAGTGTGCCAGTGCATTTGAATATCTTGGGAACAGTGACGAGTGGCTGATGTTTTTAGCTGTAACACATTTTTCTGTAGTAGAGTTGTGATTTGGAGCATACTACTCCTTGAGTTATTTATTGAACAATGCTACGTGTAGTACTTGTGGCTAGCCAGTAATGGGAGACTAGGTGAATGTTAGTTTAATGTAGTTTTTACGGTGTATGTACACATGCAGCAATCAGAGAAGCACAAGTTGCATACTGTGCCAGTTTAGCAAAATCTGTCATGCCTTTCTCATGCAAGCAATGTCTTTCACCTTTTCCCAGTTGGGGGTCACCACAACGGATCACCTGTCTGCTTATGATTGGCAGTGGATTTGCTTTTTTGTGATAGCAGGCGCAAAAAAGCATATGAGCTCATAATTTGATGGGAATTATCCTTTAACTTCTGTTTGATGTGTGGAGATCAATTGGTCCTTTCCAGACTTGATTTGTAGTACTTGCTGAGATACACTTGATGCTTAGGTTAGATTTAGAAATTAAGTAGAGATATATGTTAATAATTACATTATTTTAATTACTTCTGTTTGGCAAGAGACGCATTTAATTTATTTTTTAATAGTAGTGGAATGTTGTATGACTTTTGGGTGAACATGCACTCTGAAATATAAAGCTGTTTGTTAGCAGCAGCCTCTAAGATTGTCATATTGTGACTGATTTGAAAACTACCCAAAATTAATCTTAATCCCACTGGCCAGATGCATTTTATTTGAATGTGGGTTTCAATGCTGATTCAGTGAATGCGAGTTTCAAAGGCAGAGAACTTTTAATGCTAAGTCTGTTTTCACTGTGAGACTGTATTGCTTTGTTTTAAACTTTAGCAAATGTCAATCAGTGTTTGTGCTATATAAAATTTGAAATAAACGTTTTAAATTAAATCCAAATATCTGTAATCATTGAGAAGAAAAAAGTGTGCGCACTGAGTTTTGAACAGTGTTTATGGCGAATGGGGAGAAGTGGGGAAATAGCCAAGTAATGGGAGACTGGAATGGCTAGGGGGTGGGCAAAATTACATGCATTTTGCTTTCATAGTACTACTGCTACGCTAACATTTTTGACATGAAAAGTTGAGAATCCTAGTTTTTTCTTATCTTAACAGTTACAGTAATTTTTATCATTATTTAAATTTAATATTAAAATTAATTTCTTAATTGTGTTATTACTAGATATTGATATTCTGATTATAGATAAGTGGCTGAAACCTGGCATGAAGCATGATATGGGAAGTGATCAGAGTACTTCTCAAGACACGTCCAAGATTTTGGTGCAAAACACTAACCAGGCACAGTCCTTAGTTTCTCAAAGAGGGGAAAAAAAGAAAGTACTGTGATGAATACATGAAATATGGATTTTCGTATGTGGGAAATGAAGACTGTCCTAAGCCCCAATGTGTGGTGTGTGGGGAAGTGTTGTCAAATGGTTGCATGAAACCTTGCCTACTTTTACAACATTTAGAAACAAAACATGCTAACTATAAAAACAAGGAATATAGTTATTTCAAACGGTTAGCGGAAAATAACAAAAGATCGGATTTGACATCATACATCCTGTCAGGCAACAAAGATTACGGAAATGCAGTTGAAGCTAGTTACAGTATTAGTTACCATATCGCAAAATGTGGTAAAAGTCTTACTATAGCTGAGAATCTAATATCTTCCTGTATAACAGATGCCGTTCGATGTATGCTTGGAGAAGAGCAAGTGCGGAAAATGAACACCATCCCTCTTTCGAACAATACAATATCTCGAAGAATTGAAGATATGTCTAATGATGTTGAGATGACAGTAATGACAGTAATAGGTAGAATTAAAAGCAGTAAAATTTTCGCTATTCTAGTTGATGAAAACACAGATGTTGCTAATTGTGCTATTTTGCTTGTTATTGCAAGGTATTTGAAAGATAATGAAGTTGAAGAAAACCTGTTGCTTTGTCATCCTCTGTCACAACGCACATGGGGTAAGGATATATTTAATGTTATTGATTCTTATTTCAAAGAAAAGGAGATTAATTGGTCTAATTATTGTGGATTATGTACTGATGGTGCCAAGTCTATGTCAGGAATTTACTCTGGTCTTCGTGGTCTTGTCATGAAGGTAGCTCCCAATATAAGTTGGAGCCACTGTTGCATCCACAGACAAAGTTTAGCATGCAAGAGCCTCCCTGGTGAATTAAAATTCGTTTTGGATGAAGCTGTGAAAGTGGTGAATTTTATAAAGTCGAAGTCCACAAACTCAAGAATTTTCAAAGCTCTTTGTGAAGAGATGATGAGTCCTCATTCTACTGTGCTCCTTCATACAGAAGTAAGGTGGCTTTCTCGTGGTAAAGTACTTACCCGGCTGTTTGAACTTAGACATGAAGTCCAGGTGTTTTTTGAAGACCATCCTTTCCTCCTTGCTTCCAAGTTACATGACTGTAATTGGCTTCAGGCGCTTGCATATTTATCAGATATTTTCCAGAATATAAACAAATTAAATTTGACACTTCAGAATAGCTCAATAATGATCATCAGCGTCTCAGACAAAATTGAATCTATGATTAAAAAGATTTTTGGTGGTCATGTCTTGAAAATTGCCAACCTGAGGTATTTGAAACTCTGCATAATTTCTTATCTGAAAACAAGCTTCATCTATCCTGGGAAATAAGCGAGAAAATAATTGAGCACTTGAATGGGCTAAAATCGGACTTCCAGAAGTACTTCCCAAACCTGAAGAAGAAAACTATTGGATTTCAAATCCTTTTGAAGAACATTATGTCCAGGCAGCTAAATTATAAGTCAAGGAAAAAGAGAAGTTGATTGAACTTTCAGCTGATAGTACTTTAAAAGCTGAATTCAAAGGACACTTTCTTATTAACTTTTGGGCAAACATCAGCAAAGAATACGAACAGCTTTCTGACAAGGCCCTTAAATTTCTTTTGCCATTTACAAGTACTGAACTGGCAGAGAGAGCTTTCTCTTCTTATGTCTTTTTGTAATAAGCTGAATGCAGTTCCAGATTTACGATTACACTTTTCATCAGTTGAACCCAATTTCAAAAAACTGTCTGCCTCAAAACAAGCACAAGGCTCACACTAAATATGTGCAAGATAAAGTTGTTTAATAATTGTTTAATAATTATTTGTTTGTGTAGTTTGAAAAGTTTCTTAAGTTTGAAATGTTTAATTGTATGATAACTTTATAAATTATTTATATGCAAGTTATATACATCTTTGAGTTTTGGAGATTATCCCCACACACATTTTATGTATATATATATATATATATATATATATATATATATATATATATATATATATATATATATATATGTGTGTGTGTGTGTGTGTGTGTGTGTGTGTGTGTGTGTGTGTATGCACTCTCTGTTCACTTTACTATTAAGAAATTAGATTTTTTTTATTGTTTATTAGTTACTACACATACATCGGACATAAAAGCAACTATTACAAATGACAACACTATGAGGGGTACAATTTCAGGGAAATGGGCTGCCAAGGGGTACGCAAGTCAAAAAAGGTTGGGAACCACTGTGTTAGAAGATGCAAAAGCATTTTTGTGTCTTAATGTTTTCTCGTTCACAAAGTTTTACTATGTTTGCTTTATTTAAGACTTAGTGGAACTGTTCTTTGCAGAGATCATAATCTTTGTGGGCTGTTGTTTTCACTTGTGCATCTTCCATGTATAACTGCAGTTCTTGGTACATCTTTTTATTTTGTCTGGTCAGAGCAGAAATTAGTTCATGTTTGATACCACAAATTTTAGAAGTATATGAAGAAGCCGCCACAATAGCCTTCTGATTCAGACAGCTTTTTATAAAAGTAAACCCATCCATAATAAATAGCATATTAAAACCACTATCAAAATTAAAATAAGAAATGCATTCTTGTATGATGAATTATTTAATTGCAACAGTCTAATTTACATCTTGATTCATTAAGTCCAAATGGACTTGCTAGCAATCTTCTTTCTGCTTTTTATTAAAATACTATCTGACTGGACATTGTTAACATGTACTGCATTTGTACTGTCACAAAAGTTAATACTTACTATAACTTAATTTTATGATTACATGTTTTGGTTTAATTTCCACCTTCCATCAAACTACAAACCCAACAAGTTCCACAGTTGTGGATATATTTTCCTAATAAATTCATGTTAATTTTTATGACTGGAAAATTAAAATGACTGTGGACTATCCTATCTTGACATGCGTACCTCTAGAATAATTAATTCTAAAACTTCAAGCAACTACTGCCCTTAAATCCATATTCTGTCTAATTTATGGGCCAGTTATCTTTAATGCACTTTATTTCCTAAACTTCCATGTATAGTGTAGTGTTGTAATCTGACTTGTTCTGTTTCAGCTCATATTTCCAATAACTCCCACCTATTTCAGACTGCAATGCTAAAGAATCCCTAAAGAAGAATGGCAGAAAATACCCACAAGAGCTATGTTGGCTCACCTTGTCATGAAGCATTGGAGGCATACCTCTCGACCTGTTAGAGCAAGAAATCTGGATAAAACCACAAATAATGGGGGAACAAAGGCCCGACAGCAGGGACACTTTTTAAATATTGCTCTTACAAACTTACAAAGTTGACAGAACAACAGGTTTTCAATTTTCTGAAGGATATGAAATCTGAAAATCAAATGTCTGTCATTGTTTTCTGACTTTATTCCTCAATGATGTTGCAGTGATTTGCCAGAAAACTAAAATTTTATGAGAAATGAACCAAAAATATGAGTAAAAAATCTGGACATTCTCTGAAAATCTGGACAGTTGAGAGGTATGATTGGAGGCTGGATGATCATAGCAGTAAGGACATCTGATGTAGGGGTTTGCTATGACAAACTGTATCAAAGGCTTTGTCTGTGTCTAGGAATAAGGAGGGGGTCCTAGTTTCCTACTGTTTCTGACTTTGTTGACAGCACCTGTGAAGACTACAAGTGCATTAATGATATTATTAGATGAGCTGGGTTGTGCGAAGGTTAGGTTTTCCTGAGTGACATATTTAGCTATTACTTTTGTATACATTTATCTAATGTTTTGGAGAGGGTGGATAAGATTTTTTTTCAGCGGGAACAGTCATGGGATTCCGGATTGGACCTATAATCATTATAAGGTTAGAAAGTGTACAGGCAGTACTGTTAGCTGTCAGTTTAAGGCAGCCACTTGGTAGGTTATCACCAGAGGTGGAGCATAGTTTGAGTTTGTTTAAAAGTTATTTTATGTATGCTGCAGGGACAAGTTGTAAGGTCAGTGTGGAGGCATTTATTTTTGTTGGCTGGGCAATTGTGGGAATGGAGGTGTGGGAGTATTTAGTACTGGAGGTTATATTGCATATAAAGTAAGAGTTGAATTGTATGGTAGTTTCAAGTGACGCATTGTTTGGAGAGCGGTTGGTATTGTATTTTTGGCCAGGATGCAATACATCTTTAATATGTTCTCTTTTTTCTAGGGTGTGCAAGTTTATTTAGGATATTAAAGATGTTGAGGAAAATTGTACTAACTTTACTTATGGCATTATCTACTGGGAGGCTTTTTAGAATTTTACTTTTCAAGTAGGATCAAATTTCAGGATAGATAAAACTTCTCAAAACCTAATGTCCTGGTCATAGGGGATTCCATAGTGAGAGACGCACATGGCCTCTTCACCAGGCTGGACAAGGAGAAAGTCACTGTTAGCTGCTAGTCAGGTGCCAGGATCCATCAAATTATGCATGCACTCAAGTCATTTTAACAGCAATCACTGTCATTAATCTGTCATAGTACATGGTGGAGTGAATAACTTGAGATGTATATCTATAGACTCTGTGGAGAGAGAGAGAGAGAGAGAGAGAGACATGACTGAACTCTCAGATTATGTGCCTCTAAAGCACTAAGCGACATTTTACCATTATCCAGGATGATGTCACAATACAGACAAAAATGATTGACTTCAACAATTGGCTTATCTTCTGGTGCCAAGGGGATCCAGCATCTGTCAGCCTGGGAAGACATGGTCAACAGACCATGGTGCTTTGCCAGAGATGGTCTTCATCTGTCTCCTCAAAGGTTTCTGATACTATCAAAGACGCTTGCCTTACAAATAGTAACTTTTTAGCCAGTCAAAACAAAACTTCCCAATGTAAAGAAATCCACTTAAGACAACTCATGGTTATGCTGCTTAATGCTAGGAGCCTCAGTAGAAAACTGCACTACAACCAAGTGGAAGCACTCCTCACCTTAGAAGATGCTGACATCTGTGCAGTAACTGAGACTTGGTTCAAGGCCATAGAGTGCACCTCGGCCTACAATGCCTTACACACATTCAGACCCCAAAACACATGAAAGAACCTAAGGTGGAAGTGTACCCATCTTCATAAAATCCAAATACACCTCAAGACTGGTTAAATAATATGACTTTCTAGAGCTACTCCAGGTACAACTAAATACAAGTAAAACACCCTACCACATAATCGCTAGCTACAGGTCCCCTAGCATGAACCAAGAGAAGCACTGACTACCTGGACTTGCTAGAATCACTTCCTATACAGGCAAACACTTTGGTCATGTGAGATTGGACAACACACACAAGCAGAAATGCGATTGCCCTGAGGTTCCTGGACTTTATTAATTCAAATGCTGTTGAACTGCTATTCTGCACCCCTACAAGCAGCTCAAATATTTTGGACCAGGTACTCCCCAAAGTAGGGGGGTCACTGCACTGCATGAGGGCAAAGCAGTACATGCCACCTATCTTGACTTAGCCAAGGTCTTCAACACAACCCCACACTCTGGTATGATTTAGCAACTCTCACAGCTGGGGTTTAACCCATACTTCATTAGATGGGTAGCAAACTGGCTCACTGACAGAATGCATACTGTGAAAGTTGGGGATTCCACCTCCACCAGTAGACCAGTTACCAGTGGTGTACCACAGGGATCTGTGCTGGGCCCTCTACTATTTGGAATCTACTTCTTGGACGTCCAGGTGAAAGTAGATGGCCTGTGGCTTAACAATTTCACAACTGACTGCAAACTAGGTGCAATCATTGAGTCCTCCAACGATGTTAACATATTACAAAAGGGACTAACATAGAGTAATGGTCTAAAACTAAACTAAAAAAATTGCATCATTATCCCCACTGGCAAAGAAGTAGCCCTTGGAAATTACATTATAGATAGCAACCCCACAAGTTCAAACACAGTTGTGAGAGACTTGGGAACACAGTTTGACAACAATTTAAACTTCAATTACAATGTCTCCCCAGTGGTAAGGAAAGATTTCTACATTGCGCACCTCATAAATAAGGGCATCACATTTAAGACTATGGATGTCATAACTCCTCTACAGTCGACCCTCAGCAGACCACTAATTGAGTACAGTGCTCCCTTTTGCATGTACCTCACCAGACACTTGCAAAAACTGGAGAGACCACAGAGGGTTTCCAACCAAGAAAATTGAGGGCCTGTAAAACATGACCTACATGGAAAGACTAAAGGCCCTGTCTCTGTGCTTTGTATCCTACAGTCTGCTGAGAGGTGACCTGTGCCTGGTCTGCAGCGTGATCTCTGACCCTGTCCTAATGGAAATTCTGCATGTCCGCAAATCAAATCTGATCAGAGTCTCTTGCTCCAGGGATCTCATCCTAGCCTGTGACATAAACAGAACATGTTGAGAGACAGATATGTCTCCCGGAGATTGTCACTCCTCTGGAATATATTCCCACTTCACATGAAGCAGAGCTCCTCAATAACCTTATTTAAGTGCAACCTTGACAATTGGATTGGAAACCTTAAATTTACCCTAGGGGTGGGCGCCTATGTCCCTCGTGGACAGAGGGAATCCATCCTAATCATTGATTTGCTCTGCTAACATCGACCATCTAACCATGGTCAACTAAGTAAGAAGGGTTAAGCTTTGCTAAGGCCTATGAACCTGGTTTGAAGGGTATTTCAGAGCTACACAGTTAAGGTTCCTATACATAGCACAAGCAGAAAGCTATAATTCCAAGTGGAAGGGGAAAATGATGAAATGGGGGAAGCTCAAGAAATAAGGAGAGATTTTGGATGTAGATCTTTGTGGAGAATAACAATAACCATATAGAGTATTATATGCATAATATAGCAAATTCTAAGAAATAATCCAACACAGAAATGGAGAAGGGGAATTCCACAATGGGGATGTCTGCAATTAGGGTTACAGAGATTGGAGGCTGGAGTTTACTGGAGAAAAAAGGCAAAGGAACCAAGGTTTTGGAAGCCAATAATTGGAGAGGGAAAGGTAATAGAATGGGAGGAGGTCAAGAATTCATTTGGACTGTATGCTAGAGATTGCCTAAGCGAAAACAAGAGGAAGATCCTACATGGAAGACCAGCACTGGCAGAGTTTTCAGTAAAATCTAGAACAGAAGCTGCCAAAAAAGGGATAAATTAGTAGGGAATTTAAATACTGTACTTTAACTGTAGGAATCGATCAGAGGAGATTAGAAAGGATTGCAAAGAGTTGGGCTAAGTAGTTCACAAAGAAACAACGAAAACCCCAAGCAGCCACCAAAGAAATTTTCCTCTGGTAGATTGCAAATTTTAGAGGTGTGATGGACAAGAGGTAATTGGGAGGATATTTGTTCGGGAGTTTTATGAGTTGGACTTTAAAAATTCCCTGTAGACTACTCTGTAAGAAATGGGTACACAGATTGGTGCAACTAAGAAAATTATTAATTTTTGAGCTGTGGTACAGAATTGGAATTATCTATGCATAGTAAGACCTTGCTGAGTTTAATTCTGGTGACTTCCTGAAAAGCAATTTCTAGAAAATGGAAATCATGTACTAGGAGTAGTGAATGTAGTAACAGAGAGGAAAAAAATGAAACTGAGATCTTTAGAAAAGGGTAGGAGCAAATTACATAGAAAAAATTGGAATTGTGGGAACAATGCATGCAAAATAATGTTTTGGAGGAGAAATAAGGTTTAAGGGATGGCATGAAATTGAATGAGCTATGTAATGTTTTTCTGACCATGATTGTGTACAAGATTATAAGTGATGGATAATGTTTGCAACTAAAAATGTCAATATGGTTTGCCTATATCATAAGTGATAATTCAGTAAAGATATTTTTGTTAAAAGAGGAGTTGTTTCAAAAATTGTAGAGTTTAAGGACAGAGCATGCAGAGAAAACTTCTGCTGCACTTAAGAAACTGGGAGGAGTTTACTGTGTTATTAGTAGTAGTATCATTATATATTATTATTATATGTTAGGAAAGATGCAGTCTTACCAGGAGACTGAGTTGATCCTTACAAAACTATGGCAGAAGGGCAAAGTGTTAAAAATTGGAGAAAGCAGTGTTTATGGAAAATGATTATTCACTGCACACCAGGCAGAAGAGAAGCAAATTTAACCTAGCAGTCAGGAAATGTCTAGAGGCAAATATTTCCTGGAGGATCAAAGTAATTTTTAATGCAGAACCAGCTAAGGAGGCAAAACAAATGTTTGTCCAACAAAACGTTAGCCATTAAACAGAAGGGGACTCTGCTGCTCATTCGTCTAATGATAAAGCTCATAGAGGTACTTTGCCAGTAAATCCTTTTTCAATATTCCAAAGGAGAAATGCTTGAGAAACAGAAAAAAAGCACAGGACTTGAAGAATCGGGAGTACATTGGACTTGAACCAGAGTATGGAGTTGGGAGATGGAGATAAACAGGAAGAAGACCAACAATACTGAAATTATTGACTAAATGTGAGACTATAAAATCATCCAAGTAGAAATATTTTGTTAATAGTATTTGTATAAAACATTTCATGATATAAATTTCATGTTTTATATTGAAGCATTTCCAGTGATTGTTGTATGGGTTAAAGATACTAAAGTAAGCAAGTGATTTTTTTTCCTTTGATAATTTTAAAAAATGTAGGGATTTCCGTGTAAAACAAGAGAAGGTCTAAACGAAAGCATTTGCAATTCAGTATTAGGTTCACGTAGACTGGATACTAGTAATCTTTTCTCTGAAAAGAAAACTGATTTTGAAAGTAATAAATTATTTACCACAATTAGTCTAGATATTAGAGCCATCATGAATTACATAATTAAAAACTGGAATATTTTCAAGATGGACAGTACTGTATTAGGGAGAACAGGGGAGCGGCCCTGTATAATATATAAAAAAGATAGAGTTCAAAAACTACTTAGAGCAGGATAACTACACAAGAGTTTGAAATACAAGGTGCACACAGGGAATGCACAAATGTGGTAGCTGATGTTCATCATGTTTCACTGTTGCAGTCCTTACAAATGGGTTATCCGGCTATCGGTAGCCCGCAGTTGGCCAGTATACCAAAGTCCTTGGTATATGACGTTGGCTGCCTCCAGAATAAGCTTGATGCCAGGACATCAGGTGTAAAGGCAGGCAGCCAATGTCATTTCCCCAGTTTTTCTTGCCACGGAGCCTGAAGCAGAAGCAATTTGCATGAGTGCCAGTCGGCCGATTACCTTCTTTTTGTATTCCGATTTCTAAAGTTGAAGACATCCTCAGATAAGTACCCCGTTGGGGACCCTTTTTTCTTGCTTTAACGAAGAGAAAATTAATAACTGTCATGCGAAAGTTTTCCACTGGCATCATGATTTTCATTCTTACTGTATTACTTGTTTGGGCCTTGAGCACGATGTCCCAAGTTGTGATCTCTGTGCTTCTTTCAACCTGCGTACCATAATCCATAGAGCTAGGATTTTGTATAAGCACTTAGTAGATGGCCTGGGTTTGTTGGTATGGTGTCTTCTGGTCTCCCGACTTCTGATGTGCCTAAGAAGCGGAAGGATAAGGACCGCAACAGGCCTAGGGTTAAATTAACCAACAACATTCCTATTAAGTTTGTTGTCGGTCCAGCGGCAGCCAGTGAGATGCTTTCCTTGCCCCCACAGTCCGCAGATGTTCAGCAGCAGGCATCTTTGGAGGCCTTTCCTGAGTCATCCATTTCTCAGGCTTCTACCTTGCCTTTGGACTCTCTGTCAGTTGTCACCTCTGATGGATCCGGAGCCCCACTAGACAGGAGCCGGCTTCTGAGGCCTCTTTTCTCCACCTGGAGACCAGATCCAGGCTGACGACCTCTGCCCACATTTTTGCGGTGGCTAGGCCTCCCGAGTCCCTCTGGCTTTCTAGTAAGCCTCTCTGCAAGAAGTCTACTACTAAACAGGCGTCAGCCTCGCCGGAATTACCTCAGGCTCAAATGGTTAAGATGGCTAGTGATCTCTTAACTCTCAAGATCTCTCAACCTCCTCCTCCTAAGAGGGCTAGAGAATCGTCCTCAGATGTTTTGTCTGCCTCAGACTCAGACGTTTCTAGCAACTCTGCTGATGAAGAAGGTCATTCTCAGCTTTTTTCTGGTTTTGAGGACTCTGATGCTGAAGACTCAATCCCTTCTGCCTCCCCCCCCCCCCAGAAGATTTCTCTTTTGGGGGTACTCTGAATACCCTCAGGGAGCATTTTAGATGGGAAAGTTAGGATTTCCCTCAGTCTAAGAAGCAGATTAGGAAGTTCTTGGATTTGCCTCAGCATAAGCCTTTGGCTATTCCTCCTTTTTTGGAAGCTGTTGATGTGTCATGGAGAATTCTTTGACACCTAATTCTGTTCCTCCTGCTCCCAGAAAGCCTGACAGGTATTACAGAGTTCCTGATTCTCATCAGTTTCTTTTTCAAGAATCCTACTGCTGATCCAGAGATTATTTTTCAGGGCCCTAAAGGTGTTAAAGCCACGGTTGCTAAAAATCCTGTTCCTTCTGACAGGGAATCTAGGGCTTAGGTGGGGTAAAAAGGTTTGTACTTCTTCCACCCTGGCTATTAGGTTTGTTAATTGTCTGTTTCATAAGTATCAGCAGCATACTTTGGAGGCTATCAAGGCTAAAATTGCTGGTGTTCCTTCCCTGGTGGAGAATAAGGACATGCAAGACTTATTGAATTCTGCCACTCTGGTTACTAAAATTCTCCTTTCACACCTTCCCGGTCCTCCAAGGATACCCAGATAATCCCCCGCTTCAAAGGAAAGAAGCAGAAAACCAAGTTTCTTCCTTGCTAAACCTGGGAGCAATAGAGCCAGTTCTTGCACTACAGATAGCCCAGGGTTTTTACTCAAGACTTTTCCTGGTTCCCAAAAAAGGGGGCACCTGGTGCCCTATTCTGGATTTGTCCATTCTAAACACTTTACTGGTGATTCCCAAATTCAAGATGCTCACCCTTCAGCAGTTGCTGCCAATGCTGGCCAGGGATTCCTGGCTGGTGACCTTGGACCTAAAAGAAGCTTACTTGCACATTCCTATAAGAGAAAGCTGCAACCTATTTATTTATTTATTTATTCCTATAAGAGAAAGTTCCTTTGTTTCAGAGCGGGGAACAGGTACTTCCAATTCTCTGCACTGCCCTTTGGCTTATCTACTGCTCCCAGAGTTTTTACAAAATGTCTAGCTCCAGTCATTGCTTTTTGCAGGTTGATCGGGCCACTGTTGACAGCATAGGTGACGCATCTGCCTTTGTATATAAAAATAACAAAAAAATTGAAACAATTGCTTTATAGAGATGGCCATGAAAAATCAGTGGAAAGTTTGCCTTTTGGCACTTTTCCATGCATGAACTATAAGATGTGCAATGCAAGTCCCAGGTTTTTAAACATCCTAACCTGGACTTTGAATTTTCACCTAGGTTTCATGCTACTTGTGAAACTATACATTTAGTATACTTGGCTAACTGTAATGAGTGCAATTGTTTCTATGTAGGTAAGACAGTGAAGCGTTTAAAGGATAGGATTTATGGTCACCTATATGACATTATAAACAGGAATTCACAGAATGCGTTAGCTAAACGTCATTGAGCATAATATGCACACTTTTAGCTTTAGGGTGTTGCAGCCATTAAAAATCACTACTAGAGGGGGTAATAGGAATAATATTTTAGAGAGAACTGAACTTAGATGAATTTTGAGAATGCAAACTCATTTATATCTAGGACTTAATGTTGCTCTCTGTATAAAACCTGAATTAGTAGCTAGGGGCAGTAGAAAAATCGAGACGTCCTGATTGTTTTATTGGTTTTAATTGTTCTCAATTGTTATTACTTGATTGTTTAATAAGCTGCAATGTTTTGCTTATTTCCGTATTGTGATGGTATAAAAAGTGTTTTTTGAGCTGTGTTATTTAGGATCTGATGAAGCATAGTCAACTAGCTGAAAGTGTTTATCCTTCTGTATGCTTTTTATACTGTTGCCTTGGTTCTATTAAAACTGGATGCCTTAGCCTTGGTGGTCGTTTTGTTTTTGTTTTGCTGGATTCTTGGATTTAACCTTATAGACCTTTGGACCATGCTGGTAATTCTTTTGGTTTGCCCTTTTGTAGGCAAAGGAACATTCAAATTTACCCGTACTTGGACAATTGCCTTATTCAAGCAAACTCTCCACAGCAACTTCTAAAGGATTTGGACTTTGTAAAGAACCTTCTCACCTCCTTGGGCTACACAATCAACGAAAAGAAGTCAAAATTGGTACCCAGCAGGGAGATTGTATTCCTGGGAGCGAGTCTGAAAACAGCTGCCCAGATGGTATCCCTCCCTCAAGAGAAACAGATGGTTCTTTTGAATTACTTCAAGGACTTGGCAAGCATGACCCAACTTTCTACAAGGCAATTCCTGCAAGCCCTGGGGTTCATGACTTAATGTATTCTAATGATTCCATATGCAAGACTGCATATGAGGAAAATACAGTGGTATCTCAAAAACCTTTGGTGTCAACACACACACGATTTAGACTTGATTCTTCCTCTGGTTCCCTGCCTGCAAATGGAGTTCCTTTGGTGGGCAACAGC
This sequence comes from Protopterus annectens, assembly GCF_019279795.1. Classification (NCBI taxonomy): domain Eukaryota; kingdom Metazoa; phylum Chordata; order Ceratodontiformes; family Protopteridae; genus Protopterus; species Protopterus annectens. Next base: position 40,419,380 of record NC_056725.1, on the reverse strand, counting down.
CTGTGCACAGAACAAAGGCCTACCTTTCTGTCCAGCTCCTGCCAGCCAGACTCTCATCATGGATACCTCGGACTACGCTTGGGGAGCACATCTAGAGGGCTCATGCATTCAGGGAACTTGGACCTCTCAACAAGCTCAACTGCACATAAATCTGAAGGAAATGGCAGTTCAGCAGGCTTTGATGGCTTTCAAGCATCTTCTCTCTCTTGGTACTCTTCTAGTCAGGACAGACAACACTACAATCATGTGGTACATCAACAAGCAGAGAGGGACTTACTCTTACCCCCTGTGCAGACAAAGCATGAGGCTATGGTCCATGGCAGCTTCTTTGGGCATTCATCTGATAGCCCAATTTATTCCAGGAAGGCTCAACAAATTGGCAGACCAGTTGAGCAGGCAGGTCCTGGATCCTCACGAGTGGCAACTAAACAAAACCATCTTCCATTGCATCATTCAGCATTGGGGCACTCCTCAGGTTGGATCTCTGCTTCTCCGACCAACCACCTTCTTCCAACATTTTGCACCAGGGATCATCACAACAAAGCTTGGAAAGTGGATGCTCTGTCCTTCCCCTGGACACAGCTATCGATCTATGCATCCCCTCATCTGCCTCTTCTTCCCAGAGTGCTGTTAAAGATAAGGGACAAAAAAACAAGGGCCATCATCATAGCTCCAGACTGGCCCATGCAACATTGGTATCCACTTCTTCGCAGTCTCTCCCAGTCTCGGGCTTGGCATCTTCCCCTGATACCAAATCTCTTGGCTTAGGACAGAGGAAAGATTCTGCATCCTCACCTGCAGACTCTGCATTTGACTGCCTGGCTCATAATTTAGACCTTTGTCAACAGGTAGTTGAGGTCCTTCGTGAGGCCAGGAGGCCTAGTTCTAGGAAATCTTATGCAGATGAGTGGAAAAGATTCCCCATTTTGATGCAGACTAGAGTAGAAGACCCATCTCAACCTACTCTTCCTCTAATTCTTGATTGTCTGGTAGGTTTACTTAATGGTGGATTTTCCTTCTCTTCTATCAAGATTTATGCTTCAGCTATTTCTGCTCACTGTTCCTTTGAAAAACCCATTTTCTCTCATCCCCTGATGAAATAGTTCCTCAGGAGAGTTAGCAATTTAAAGCCCCCCAGAAGGGCACCTACTCCGGCTTGGGATCTTAATTTTGTGCTTGAGAAACTTACTCTGCCTCCCTTTGAGCATGCTGCCTCAGCAGATTTGAAGTTTCTTTCCTGGAAAACTGCATTTCTTTTGGCCATTACTTCAGCTGGAAGAGTGTCTGAGCTGCAGGCCTTAATGGCAATAGAGCCTTTTATCACTTTCCATGTGGATCGGCTTTCTCTTCGGACTAATCCTTCTTTTATTTATTATTTATTTATTTATTTTATTTATTTTATTTTACATTTGTTGACCGGGCTAGTCCAACTGGATATATATCCGTTTACAGTAGCGGCCCGGGGAGAAAAGCTCCAGTACATGCATAAACTAACACTGGTATATCACAAAAAAGTTATCTTGAAACAATATAAAAGTTTAAAAAGTTTAAAAATAGAATTGCAATATAAAATCTAAAAACTTATAAGATAAGCTCAACAAATTGAAAAAAAATCGGTATACTTTTAAGAAGTAACTCTCAACAATAGAAAGTGTAAGTTTGGAGCTCAGGAAGGGGGAAGGGTAGCAAAAATTAATGTGAGGAGACATACTTTCAGTCGGGATTAGTACAAGGACATAGCCATTGAGTTTTAAGATGTTCTTTGATATGTTTTTTGAACAGAGAGGTAGAGTCTTGATTAGTTATATCTTGAGGGAGTTGATTCCAGTGTTTACCTATGGAATTTGAAATTAACGCATCTCCAGCTTTATTGTAAGATTTAGTTGAGGATACTAGGAGTTTATTTGCAGAGCGAAGTGTGACTAGATTTTTATAAGGAGAAATCAGTCTTGCCAGGCTAGGAGTATTGTCAGGGAAGTGAAGGGTCTTATGAATGACAAGTAATTGTTGGTAGAGTAGGTGGTTGTTAAGCTCTAACCAGTTTAGTTGTTTGAGGTTGCTACAGTGGTGAGTTCTGAGGGGATTAGCAGTAATGAATCTGGCTATGCTATTATAACAGGTAGAGAGTTTGGTAATGTTATTTTTAGATAAGGTAGTATATATAGCTGAGGCATAGAAAAGGGTGGAAATCAGGTGGGTCTGTGCAATGCTTTTTCTGGCTGCTGGGGTAAGGAAGGGTTTAATTCTGTAAAGTGTCCCAATTTTTTTATTTACAGCTTTAATAGTAGTGTTAATATGGTCATCAAAGTTGAGATGGTTGTCAATGGTTACACCTAATATTCGAGTGGTTTTTTCAGGGCTAATAGATGTAGAATTATTTGAGGAGATAGTAAAGAAAGGTATAGGAGATTTGTTAGTAGGAGTAAAGAGAAGTAGCTTAGTTTTTTTGGGGTTAAGGAGGAGGCAGTGTTGCATAAACCATTTTTCAACGTTTTGGAAAGTTATTTGGGTGATAGACTGGAGGGAGGAAACACTTTTAGCAGTGCAGATCAAAGTCGAGTCATCTGCATATTGGATGCAGGTAGCTTGTGGCACATTCAAATAAAGGTCATTGATAAATAATGAGAAAAGAAGGGGTCCTAGGATTGATCCTTGTGGAACACCAATATTTACTGGAAGTAAGCACGATAGATTATTCCCCCAAAGCACTGATTGTTGCCTGTTTACGAGATAGCTTCTAAACCATTGTAGAGAATGTGAGCTGAGAGAGAAAAGGTTAAGTTTTTCAAGAAGTATATTATGGTTAACCATATCAAAAGCCTTTGATAGGTCTATGAATAGTGCTGAGGAGAAACAATTATTATTTCGATTATTATTTATGGAGTCAGAGAAGGAAAGGAGGGCAGTGGTAGTGCTGTGGAAAGGTCTGAATCCATGTTGACAGTCAGCTAGAAGTTTGTTTTGAAGAAGGTAGTTAAGAAATTGTTTGTGTATGCATCTTTCCATTATCTTGGCTAATGGGGACAGTAAGGCAATAGGGCTTAAAGTTGGAGAGCTCAGTAGAAGAGCCCCCTTTATGGAGAGGAATTATATGAGATATTTTCCAAATGGTGGGGATCTTTCCTTCAGAGATAGTCCTATTAATCAAAATAGATACAGGGAGATAAATAGCTTTTGCAGCTATTTGTAAGTATTCAGATGGGAGTTGGTCAGCAGATGGGGTACAAGGTTTGAGTTTGATGAGAAGCTTATAAATAATGGATGAAGAGACAGGTTGAATTTGAAAGGCTTTAGATGAGACTGGAGAGGTATTTTGCGGGGATGCAATAGGAGTGGGTAATGAATTAGCTAGGGTTAGAATAGCTTCTTTAAAGTACTTATTAAAGGCATCTGGGATCTGAGAAGCATTGTTGAGGTTAAAGCTACAGAAGGGATGGGGGTGGGTGAATGTCCTGGTTTAAGAAGTTTATTTACACCTGACCAGAATTTTTGAGGTGTATTTTGACTAGCTTTTTGTAGGTGAAGATAGAATTCCTTTTTATCTCTAAGAGTATCTTTCTTGGTGGCATTTCTTAATTGTTTGAAAAGGAGATGATCAGATGGACATCTGGTAGCTCTCCATTTAGCCCAGGTTTTATTTCTAAGGATCATTTTTTCTTTAGTTTTGTTAGCCATGGGGCAGTCTTGGCTCTTAACCTAGTAGAGCGTAATGGAGCATGATAATCAAGAATTTGTAGAAAGTTTTTGTTAAAATAGGTAACTGCTTCATTAAGTTCAAGGTGTGTCAAAGGTGACCAGTCACATGCCTGCAATTCAGCAAGGAAGTTATCAGGGTTGAAAAATCTTTTTGAACGGCATGTTCTTAGTTTATGGGTATTAGGATTATTTAATTTTTGTCTGAAGACATATGTAAGTGTATGATCACTAATACTGTCAGGAAGGGTTCCAGGAGTATAGCTGTTGGGGGGGTGATTAGTAAGGATCCAGTCCAAAATTGTCTCTTTATTATTTGGTTTATGGATTCTAGTTGGAGTTGTTATTAATTGCGAGAAACCATAAAGATTAATATGGTTAGTAGGCTGTTGGGATGAGCAGGTTTTCCAGTCAATGTTGAAATCACCAAGTATTATGGTTTCTTGGGGTAGGTGGTTTGAAAGTGAACTAAGTAAGTCTTCTAGAGTTTGAATATTATTACCAGGGGGAAGGTACATGCAAATTAGATAGATAGCTTTATTGTTGTTAATCTGAAGTTTGGTTGATAAAATTTCAGCTTTGTTATCTGTTAATGGAACCTCATTATAAAGGGTAACTTGTAGATTAGATTTATAGATTATGGCTATACCGCCACCTTTCTTCTTCATGCGGTCATATCTAAGTATGTTATAGCCAGGAGGGGTAATTTCCTGGTCTTGAGTAGAGGGTTTTAACCAAGTCTCTGTTAGACATAATATATCAAATGCATGCAAGTGAAGGAGTGCATGTAGGTGGTGAATTTTGTTGTTGACGCTTCTAATATTAAGGTGAGCTATTAGAAGGGAGTTGGTTGCTTTGGTACATGAAGAATGAAGAGGTGAAAGATTAATATTTGAATCATATTCATTCATGATAGAGGGACCAGGATTCGGATGTACATCACCATGTAGGAGGAGGTGGTGATGGGAGAAAGATAGTAATTTGAGAATTTTAAGTGAGATATTAAGAATCTTTTTATTAAAGCAGAGGGTCATGTGAGATATTCTATGATATTTTGGTAGTAGATATTTGGAAGAACAGGTAATGTTACTATGATTAAGGGTGCTGAAGAAAGAGGAAGGTAGAGTTTGTTGCAGATGAGGGTTTTGTTCAAATAAAGTGTTAATTTCAAAAGAGGTGGTGTAATAGGATAAAGAAAGAGAGGCTGTAGCAGTAGTAAAGAGAAGGATATGTAAGCAAAAAGTTTTAAGTGATGGTGACATGGTAGTGAATAGCTGAAAGGATAGTAAAAGTTGTAAAAGATGTTCAGATTGAGAAGAAGTAGATCAGTATTGATTTGTGAAGTAGGGAGTAAAGGAGTTTAGTGATTGAAAATTACGATAGGAGATAGTTAGATCTAGTCCAATATGATGTAAATGTTAGATAGGTAGTAAGTGAAATTTAAAGCAGGGCAAGGTATGATAAAATAATAGAAGATGAGGATTCAAGAGACAATGTTAAATAGAATTTGAAAGTAGATATGAATCAGATAGTTTTAGAGTTGGAGGTTAGAGATGGGTGGATAAGATGGAGGGGAGGGAAGAGAGAGAGGTATAAGTTAAGGGGAAGGGTTTAGTAAGATGGCTGGTTATAGGTTAGGAGGATTAGTGGGAGTGTATAGTGAGGTATAAGTTAAGGACCCCTGGGGGTGGGTGGGATATGGGGGTAGGGAGAGGAGCATAGCGGGGCAGACACAAATAGGGTGAGAGCAGTGGAAGAGAAAACAATCAGGAAGTAATTAGCCAAGGTGAGTAGGCTGGAAACAAGAGATGAGGTGAAGATAAGCAGAAATAGTTTGGGTATAGGTACAAGGGAGGTTTAGAAGTAGTAGAAATGGTATGGGTAGACTCAAGGATGGATTGATATAACAGTAGGAGGTAGATATAAGCAGGACTCAAAAAGGAAGAACTACAAGGAAAAAGAGATAGTCAAGGAAGACACATTTTATGCCTAAGGTGGTTTCTAGCCTGACTCTTAACCAGTCTATCCACCTGCCTACCTTCTTTCCTAATCCTCAGAATATAGCAGAAAGGTTGCTACATTCTCTGGATGTGCATAGGCAACTTAGATTGTACCTAGATAGGACTAAGTCTTTCCGAAAGTCAGATCAGTTGTTGGTTAGTTTTGCTCCTGGAGCCCAGGGCAAAGCTATTTCTAAACAAACTATTTCTAAGTGGATTGCTCATTGTATTCACTTTTGTTACTTACAGCATGGCAAGGTTCCTCCTCAGGGCATTAGGACCCATTCTGCTCGAGCTACCTCTACCTCAGCAGCTTTTCTTAGAGGTGTACCTACTAAGGACATCCTGGAAGCCGCTACCTGGACCTCTTTCCACACTTTCACCAAACATTACAATCTGCCCATGTTTTCTAAGTCCAGGGCTGGTTTTGCCACTGCAGTGTTGCAGGGCATTTTTATCAACCATTAATCTTTGGTGTTCCTCCCCCCTTTTTGTTTTTTCCTGGGCTTTGGGAATCAACCCATTTGTAAGGACTGCAACAGTGAAACACGATGAACATAGTACAGTTGTGTACACGTACCATAAATGTAGATGTTCGAGTGTATTCACTGTTGCAGTCCTGGTCCCCCCCCCCTTCCATCCCCCTTTTTTTCCTGGGGCACAGACTGGATTTTTTCTTTACCTGGTCTTACTTTTTTTGTGGGGGCTCCTGACAGTTATGGCAAGAAAAAGTGAGGAAATGATGGCTGCCTGCCTTTATACCTGATGTCCTGGTGTCAGGCTTATTCCGGAGGTAGCCGATGTCATATACCAAGGACTTTGGTATTCTGGCCGACTGCGGGCTACTGGGAGCCGGATAACTCATTTGTAAGGACTGCAACAGTGAATACACTCGAACATCTACATTTATGGTAAGTGTTCACAACTGTAGTTTCTCAATGCTCTAATATGAATAAGGAACGAAAGTGCTAAACTTTTAATAAAGCAGTTTTTGTTTATTGCCGTTGTCTTGGTCACTTGTACCTCACAGCAGTTTCATTATTTTATATAATGGCTAATTTAGCCATATTATTTTGCAGTATGAATGGCCTCACAGGTATAGACAAAAGGCAAGAGTAGTGAATTATATTAAGAAATGCAGAGTGCAAGTACCAATGCTACATGAGGCATATTTAGAAAGTCAACATGTGAAGTTGATAAAGGACTTTAGGATGAATATTCAGCAGAATATCAGGGACAAGGGAAAGAGGGGAGTAATTATAATTTCTAGAGGAGCTCCAATACTGATAGGATGAGGTGGGAGTAGGATTATGCTGGCTTGTATTTGTATTGCTCCTAAAGCTGTTGCTATGGAACTTAAAAAAACTGGGGAAGAAATAATCAGCTTTAAGTAGGTAGGGAATATTACTTATAGGTGGGAACTGGAAATTAATTTACAACAGTGAAGATGTATTTGGGGGACATAAAGGGGAAAGTATAATAAAGATGGTAGATTTTTGAAGAAATTTATGAAAATATTTAGTATGGAAAACTTGAATTTAGTAGTATGACCACATAAATATTTATGGAAGCATTAAGTATGTATAGAATAGAGTTAGAAGAGGCTCAACGAGAAGGAAGTGATGAAGATCTAGAAGATTGTGTTTAACAGTATTTTAAAAGGAGGGAGGCACTGGCATCCTGGAAGAAAGCTGTAGTGGTAGTAACACCTAAAGATGGTTAAGACCCAGGTTCATGTAAGCCCATTTCAGTTTTTAACCATGATTATAAAGTGTTTGTCTATAATAGCTGTATGAATGGCAAAGGTATTGCCTAATTTGACAGATATGGATTGATTTGGTTTGGTGGAGGGGAGACAAACATTTGGCAACATTTAACAGAACAGTGATTATTTAGTGTGAAGTAGAGTGTAAGAAAATACTGCTGCTGTTGGTGGGTCTTGATGTAGAAAAAGAATTCAACAGAGTATGATGGGATTTTTTTACACTGGGCAATGGAAGCATTTGCATTCCCTGATACAATAATAAGGTTAATTAGGTGGATGTATGATGGATCAAATACAAAAACTGTAGTAGGAAGGTTTCTCTTTGACAAGTTGTACCTGAACAGAGGAACCAGGCTGTGGTGATCTTTCCCCTTTGTCATTCGCATTAAATTTAGAGCCATTACCAAAGAAAATATGAGACTCAACAATTCAAAGGTATAATTAATATAGTAATCAAAAAAGGATGGCTTTATTTGCAGATATTTATTTTATTTATTGACTGGGAAAATCCAACTAGGACAGAGCCTATCTTCAGCAGAGGACTGGGGAGAAAAGGTCCAAACGCATGTCTTTGGCATGTGGGAGGAAACCCATGCGAATGCAAGGGAGGACATGCAGACTCTGCACAGAAGGCATCCCAGCTGAGAATCGAACTAGAGAACTACTTACTGTGTGGTGACAATGCTAACTGCTGCACCATGCCACTGCCCTAGTTTGTACCTGATAAAACCAGAAAAGGGCAGCTCAGTGTTGTGGAATGTTTTGAGACACTTTTGGGGATGTAAAATTAATGACAAAGCAAAGGCTGCAGCTGTTAACTGTGTACTCACATACGAATTGGTTCATCATTACCAGTATTTATGAGGACATGATAAAATGAACTATTTGAGTATGAGTTTGAAAGGATTAAGAGACCAAACAAAAGGTCATAGAAAAACTGAGAAACTTGAACCTCTTGTTTATGGATATGGATAAAAGGATACAAACTGTAAAAAATCTTTAGTCCTTTTAATTTTATTTGCAGGTTTGGCATATTTTTATCAAACAGAGAAGTTGTGGTTGGTGATTAATAAAAAGTTGAAGGATTTCATTTGAGAGAGGAAGAGGGCAAGGTCCAAGTGGGATAATTTAATCCTTCCAATAAACAAGATGGTTTAAAATGACTTGATATGAAGGGATGTTTTAGAGCTACACTGTTAAGCGGTTATTCAGAAGTGGAAAGGAATGATGATGGGTGGGAAATTCAAGAAATAGGAAAAAAAATGGGGTTCCAGGTATAGATCCGTATATAATACATAGTGTGTGTGTGTGTGTGTGTGTGTGTATATATATATATATATATATATATATATATATATATATATATATATATATATACATACACTAATTCCTTTCATGGTATTAGAAACCCAAAAGACTTGGAGAAAGTAAAAAAAAATATATCATTATTGTTATATTCATAAAGTAGCAGAAAGTATTGTAAGAACTAAGTCAACACAAGAATGGAGAAAAAATTTCTGCTGATAGGGATGACTACAGTTAGTGGTACAGAGAGTGCACAAGAGTGGCTGGAATTTACTGGAGAAAATGGGCAAAGAAACCAAGGTATTGGGAGAAAATAACTAGAGAGAGGAAACATAGTAAAATGGGAAGAGGCCAAGAAGACATTTGGAGTGCAGGCTAGAGAGCTGTCATCCCTATCAGGTATTATCATTAGAGTATGGGAAAGAGATAGAGGAACCTTAAGTGAATGACCTGATCTGATAGAAGTTTTAGTTGAATCTAGAACAGAAGTTGATAACTTTTTTTTTTTTTTTTTATTGTTAGGGGACATGAAATATTGCATGGTATCTATAGGAGTCAAGGAAGAAGAGAGATTGGATAAGCAGCTCACAAGGAAACAATAGGAGAGTATTTGTATGGCTCCCAAATATGTAACAAAACCTGGAAGATTTAGGATTTGTGCTTGGAAGTCTTTGCATAGATATTTTTCTATCCCAAGTAAACTGCAAAGAATTGTTCCTCACGTGGATGGAAAATGTTGGAGGCATAATAGGGAAACGTATGATGTTTGTTTGTGTTTCACTGTTGCAGTCATCACACTTGGTTATCCTGCCAGGGATAGCCCTCAGTCAGCCCGAATACCAGAGGCTTAGTATTTCTGCTTCGGTTACTGTCACTCCAGGACTGACGTCAGATCATCAGTGGTATAAAAACAGGCAGCCAACGCCATTACATCAGTCTTTCTTGCTGAGGAGCCCAAAGTAGAAGCAGTTCGCACAAGTGCCGGTCGGCCGCTACCTGAGTTTTCATTTCTGAAATTTAAGTTGAAGTCTTCTAAAGCTAAGTACCCCACTGGGGATCCTTTTTTCTTGTTCTCACCTGTTTAAGCCCAGACCACGACGTCCCTCGCTGCTGGTTTTGTGCTATGTTCAACACCCGAGCTATTTATCATCGGGCCCTTATTGTAGCTAAATACTTTCGCTCTCAATCTCTGTATTCCGAAATGGCTTCGGTAAGCCATCTGACTACCGATCTTCCGAAAATGTAAGGATAAAGACAGAGACAGACCGCACAGGTACAAAACTGCAGACGGTGCTTTCGTTAAGCTAGTCGCCAGTTTGCCGGTACTCAGTGAGGTGCTTTCACAGCCTCTCATGCCCGCATCGATGGATTCTCAGGCTGCTACCGAGACCTGTTCGGAGTCCGGTATGCCACAAGTCTCTTCTTTCACTACAGATCCTGCAAATGTCTCTACCTTGGATGGGTCCAGAGCCACTGTGCAAGTCTGAGGAAGTTCTTCTCACTACCAAGATTCGGCACAAACCGACGACTTCTTTCGCGTCTTCAGTTCTTTTTAAAACTACTGAGGTTTCTAAGGCCCAGAGTGTGAGCTACTCCTAAAAAAACAACAACCAAACTCATGAGCCTGCTTCCTTGCCACAGTCATAGATGCTTAAAATGGCAGAAGACCTTATCATGCTGATTAGGGAAAGCCAGCCTTCTCCTGCTAAATGAAAGAGACTTGTCCCCAGCAGTTTTATCTGACCAAGATTCCGACGACTCTGACGTTTCTAATTATGAAGACATGCCCTTGTCTGTTTATGAGGATTCAGATGCAGAGGAATCCATTCCTTCTGCCTCCTCTAGAGGATTTTTCTTTTGGCGAAAGCCCACATACTTTGAGAGAGCACTTCCATTGGGAATGCTAGGATTATCCTCAGTCCAAAAAGAGACTTAGGGAATTTTTAGATTTATCACAGCACAGACCCTTAGCTTTCCCTCCTGTTCTGGATGTTGTGGATGATGTATTTATGGAATCCAGTCTAATGCCTGATACTTTACCTCCTGCTTCCAGAAAACCTGACTTGTATTAGAGAGTCCCTGACTGACACAAATTTCTTTTCAAGAATCCTAATGCTGACCCAGAGGTCATCTCCCAAGGGCCTAAAGAAATAAAAGCAACCACAGCTAAGAATCCCACCACCTCGGACAGTGATTCTCGAGCCTTAGACAGATGGGGTAAAAAAGTATATACCTCTGCAACTGTTGCCATTAGAGCATTAAATTGTCAGTTCCACATGCTGAAATACCAGCAACATACCATGGAACTCATTAAGCAAAAATTATCTACCTTTCCTGACTGTGCAGAAAATAAAGATTTACAGGAACTTATGCATTCTGCAAGCCAAATCAGTAAGCATACCCTGCAATGTGAGTTTGATGCCCTAGAAGCATCCTGCAGGGCAGCAGTCACAGGTTCGGTACTTAGAAGGCATGCTTGGCTTAAGAAACAAACCTTGCCAGATCGTGTCAAATCAAAATTATTGGATGCACCACTGAACAAAGACAATCTGTTTGGCACCAAAGCAGAAGAGGTTTTAAAAAAGATGGAAAAAAAGCTAAGTCTATGCAGACATTTAGACTTTTTGCAAGTTCAGCCGCCAAGATTCAGTAAGCATTGCCCCACAAAACATTGGTCCTTTCCAGCCCCCTCAAGGCCACCTCCGACTAGACCTAGGGGAAATAGACCCCCCAGACAGCAGGTTCAGGGTATGCAGAGATCAAAGCAATGGAGTACTTCCACTTTTAAACCATGGAGTGCTAAGCCCTACCCCCTTATGGAAAGAATTCACAATGACTTCTCAACTCCTCTTCTCACCTCTGCCCATCTGCTCGTGCCCCTAGGAGGAAAACTTGCCTCCCATGCAAAAAACTGAGCCTCCATCACCAACGATCGATGGGTCCTCAACATATAGTGTCCCAGGGGTGGAAAATTTTATTTCCACACAGTGCCAACCCCAAAGAGATTCCCAGATTTCCTCTAAACCAGTGGGCAGAGGCACAAAACCAAGTTCATTCCATGCTCTCCATGAGGGCAATTCAGACTGTTCCTGCAGATCAGATAGGCCAAAGTTTCTATTCCAGACTTTTTCTGGTACCCAAAAAAGGGGGCACCTGGCGCCCAATCTTAGATCTTATCTACTCTAAACACCTTCCTGGTGGTACCAGAATTCAGAATGCTCACACTGCAGCAGCTTCTCCCTATGCTGTCCAAAGATGCCTGGTTAGCCACTCTAGACCTCAGAGGCCTATCTGCATATGCCAATCAGAGATCCATGCAGAAAATATCTACATTTCAGGGCAGGAACTATGCATTATCAGTTCTCTGCACTTCCCTTTGGCTTGTCCACTGCTCCCAGAGTTTTCACAAAATGCCGGCTCCAGCCATTGCTTTTTGCAGACAAAGAAATATTCAAATTTAACCTTACTTGGATGACTGCCTGATTCAGGAAGACAGTCGGGAAAAGCTGTTACAGCACCTAACATTTGTAAAGGACCTACTAACCTCACTGGGGTACACTATCAATGAAAAGAAATCCAAACTAGTCCCCAGTCAAACAATTGTATTCCTGGGAGTAAGTCTAGACACAGCATCCCAGATGGCATTTCTAACTCCAGAAAAACAAGCCTATCTGACAGGCTACTTCTCTCAGCTGGCCACCAGAACCCAGTTATCCACAAGGAAAATCCTGCAAGCTCTAGGGTTCATGGCCTCCTGCATTCTACTAATTCCATATGCCAGACTGCATATGAGGAAATTTCAGTGGTACTTAAAAAGCCTTTGGTGTCAACATTCTCAGGACCTGGAAACTATTATACCTATGATACCTTGTCTAAGGAAAGATTTTCTTTGGTGGGCAGCATCATGCAACCACAACAAGGGACTTCCCTTTTCACCACCCCAAGCCGCCCATACCCTAACCACAGACACATTAGACTATGCCTGGGGTGCTCACCTGGACGGCAGGTGCATTCAGGGCCACTGGAGCCCAAACCAAATTCATCTGCACATCAACCAAAAAGAGATGCTAGCTGTTCAGCATGCTCTGACAGCTTTCAGATCCCTGCTCTCTCCAGGGCCTCTACTAATCAAAACTGACAAACACCACAGTAATGTGGTACATCAACAAGCATTGGTGGACCCACTCTTACCCAATCTGTAGGCTAGCCATGACCCTTTGGAACACGGCCTCAGCCATGCATATTCACCTGCAAGCTCAATTCCTCCCAGGCAACCAAAATTCTCTGGCAGACAACTTAAGCAGAAATCTCCTGGACCCAAACAAATGGCAATTAAACCACAACACCGTCGGCCTTGTGACCCAAAAATGGGGTACCCCAAAGGTTGACCTATTTGCCTCCCCCTACAACCACCAGCTCAGCAAATTCTGCACTGGAGAACCTCACAGCAAGTCCTGGAAAGTGGATGCCCTATCCTTCCAGTGGGCAAACCTCTCAATCTATGCATTTCCCCCTCTACCTCTTCTTACCAGAGTATTACTCAAAATAAGGGAGGAAAGATCAATTGATTTCCCCAGACTGACCACACCAACACTGGTACCCACTACTGCGCAGTCTGTCCCCGTTGTCTCCTTGGCACCTCCCCCAGATTCCAACTCTCCTGACTCAGCAAGAGGAAGAATTCTTGCATCCAGAGTTGCACACCCTGAACCTAGCAGCCTGGCTTATTCCTTGACTTCTCCTCCGGTGGCCAGCCTAAGCAAACAAATCCTGGATGTCATATGTGAAGCCAGATGTCCCAGTACTAGAAAATCCTATGCTGACAAGTGAAAAAGGTATTGTTCCTGGATCCAGACTTAAGGAGCTGACCTAGCACAGCTGTCCTTACCTCTCATCCTGGATAACCTAGCAGAACTACTCCACAGGGGCCTATCCTTCTCTTCCATTAACATCCATACCTCTGCCATCTCTGCACATTACAGCACTGAGCCACCTCTCCTCTCACACCCTCTCATCAAACAGTTCCTGAGAGGGGCTAGCAACTTAAGGCCACCAAGAAGAGCCCCTACCCCTGCTTGGGACCTTAGCTTTGTGTTGGAAAAGCTCACACTCCCCCCTGCAGCTTCAGCAGAGTTAAAATTCCTCTCTTGGAAAACAGCCTTGCTTCTGGGCATCACTTCAGCAAGAAGAGTGTCTGAGCTACAAGCACTTGTGGCTGTGGAACCTTTAATCATTTTTCATGCTGACAGGGTCTCCCTCAGGACTAACCCAACTTTCATGTCTAAAGTGGTGTCCAGCGTGGCTCTCAAGCAATCTATTCATTTGCCCACCTTTTTCCCTAAACCTCAAAATAAGGGGGAAAGGATCCTGCGCTCTTTAGATCTGCACAGACAGCTCAGATTCTACCTGGATAGAACTAAGCCCTTTAGGAAATCTGACCAGTTACCAGGGGCAGAGGGCAAAGCCATATCAAAACAAACCATCTCCAAATGGATAGCACACTGCATCCATTTCTGTTACAAACACCATTGGAAACCACCCTTACAGGGGGTCAGAACACATTCTAGTAGTGCAACTTCAACCTCTCCAGCCTTTCTCAGAGGGGTCCCCTACCAGGGACATCCTGGAAGCTGCAACATGGAGTTCTGTTCATACCTTCACCAAGTGTTACCACCTGCCTATCTTTTCAAAATCTAGGGCAGGCTTTGCAACCACAGTCCTGCAGGGCATACTAGCCAACCCCAACTCTTCTTGACTGCCTCCATTGGTTCCTCAGCTTTGGGAATCAACCCAAGTGTGATGACTGCAACAGTGAAACATGAAGCACATAGTACAGTTATGTACACTTACCATAAATGTAGATGTTTGAGTGTATTCACTGTTTCAGTCCTGGTTTCCCACTCTTCAATCCCCTTGTCTCTCTCTCTCTTCCTCACCCTTACAGGGCTATTGGTATTTACTTTCTACTGGTGGTGTTACTCCACCATAACTTATCTCCCTATTGGGGGCTCCTGACATTTGGAGCAAGAAAAACTGGCATTGGCTGCTTGTTTTTATACCACTGACAACCTGGCGTCAGTCCTGGAGCAACAGCAACCAACGCAGAAATACTAAGCCTCTGGTATTCGGGCCGACTGAGGGCTACCCTGGCAGGATAGCCCAAGTGTGATGACTGCAACAGTGAATACAGTCGAACAGCTACATTTATGATAAGTGTACACAACTGTACTTTTCTGAGAATATAATGAGTCGAGTAAATTCAAAAAATTCCCTACAGAGTACTCTGTCAGAAGTTCTATTTGAGCTAATGGGTGTAGTTAAGAACTTTTTTTGAGCTGGAATATAGCGTCTGAATGAACTGGACTTAGTAAAGCCTTGTTAAATTCAATTCTTGTGGCTGCCAAAATGGAAATCAAAATCTAAACCAACTGTAGTTTGTTTTTGTTTTTTTTTTTAGAATTATCACTTGTGATGCAGTGGTGGTGCTGGGGGTAGCGTTGTCGCCTCACAGTAAGACGTCCGGTTCGATTCTCAGCTAGAGCGTCATCTGTGTGGAGACATGCGTGAATGGGCGTACCTTCTTTGAAGGTTGTGCGTCAGGGCTGGCAACTCGGCACGTAAAAATCTACTGCCAATCATTAGCGGACCGGAGTTCCGCTGTGGCGACCCCTAACCCGGGAAAAGCCGAAAGACACAACAACTTGTGATATAGGCAAACTTTGGTTTATATAAAAATCTGACTGTACTAACAAGTTCATATTTACAAACATTATATATAACATGCATTGTTCTATAAAATATAATCAATCCAAGATTACATACATTGTTCAGTTTCTGCCTTCTCTTAAACCTCATTTCTCCTCTAAAACACAATTTCCATTTTTGTATGTAATTTTACTCCTACCCTTTCCTAAAGATCCAACTTCATGTTTTTGTTTTTTATCTCTGTTACAATGTTCAGTAGTTCAAGTATGGTTGGTTTAGGCTTTGATTTCCATTTTCTAGAAATTGTTTAAGGCATTACAATGTTTAAGCAGTTTAGATCCTGTGACCCAGCTCAAAAAACAAAATCATTTTTTTATTTATTTATTTTACTTTTGTTTACAGGGAGTGGGTAGTAGCCTATTTTCAGTGGAGGCCTGGGAAGAAAAGGTCGAGAACAAGTCCAAATAATTGTTACAAACATTTGGAGATTTTTACAATAAGTAGTAGAAGATTTTACAGAAACAAAACTTTTACATAGAACAATATTAAGGTGGTTTTACAAAATACAAGTAAAAAGGCTAGTAAGGGAGCATTTTCCAGAGAGTGAGACAAAAAAAAATAGAACATATAATAAGGTACGTTTTGTGTGCAGCAGTTGAATTTTTGTGACATATAGTAGCTAGAGGCTGAAAGTATAACGAGTTGAGCCTGAGAAAAGTAATGTATAGCTTGATAGTTTGATCCTGTAGTCATTTGGTAAATCTGCTGTATGTGAATTAAAGGATTCTAGGATGGGGAGACGAGCTTGGAAGGGATGGAAAGTAGCCAGACATGTAGAGCAGGTAGGAAAAGTTGGAGAGACAGTATGGACTGTGAAGTTGGGAAGGAAGAAATTTGTAACTGAAGCAGGAAACAGGAGGTGAGAAGGAGAGGCGTTATCATTTGGGCAGAGTGTGGATATACAGAGGGACAATAAGTAGAAATAATGCTGAGAATGAGAGATTACGGAAGGAGTAGGTGATTGTCAACCAGGACTAGAGCATGAACAGATCCAAGTTGTTCACTAGAAAATCTTTTAGTAGTTTCTTTGAAGTGAGATGGGTTGGGAGTGGCTGTAATAGTGTGACACATGGAATTCCATTTTTGGCAATGTAGTTAGAAAAGAGTGTGTCACCAGCCCTGTTGTGGGATTTGGTAATGTGCAGGAGAGATTTGGTGGAGGATTGGAGGTTACAATTACTAGTGTAGGGTTGAAGCGTGATATGAAGAGCGGGTGTTTCATCAGGTTAGTGGATGAGTCAGTGTGTGAAGGAGAGTTGTGTAAGTAAGTTGGTGGGGTAATTCTAGCCAATGCAGTTACTGTAAGGCTGATCAGTGGTGTGTTCAATGGGGAGAGTTGGTGGGGAATTTTGCGATTTTGTTGTAACAGGTTTCCATGGGAGATGTGTATAGAAGGGTTGAGAGAACATGGTTCCTGGCTGTGTCTAGTCTTGTGGTATTTGTAAGGAAATGCTTAATTCTGTATAGAGAACCTAGCTTAATGTGTGCTTTTTTGATGGACTGTGCTAGGTGAACATCAAATTTTGAGTTTTTATCAATAAGATTCCTAATAATAATAATAATAATTTATGACTCCAAGATGGCCGCTGACAACTAGACATGCATTAAGCTGCAGCTCCATAAACTAAAAGTTTAATCCGCAATAAAGCCTAAACATCCTGTGTCCAAAAGGAAAAACCTGCACAACTCTGGCACAAACAACATCTAAGAAGTGAGAAAACAGCTTTATCAGCAAATACTAAGCTAATTTTGAACTTTTAAAGTACCTTTCTAAGTCAGCAGGGAAGCAGTGACTGAGACTGTGTGGCAAAGCCTGCTCAGTTCTACAGCTCAGCAGCATCTGGAAAAGACTTCAAAACAAAAAGAAAAATCACTATGGCTAACAACCAGGACCAAAGTAAGGAACTAATTGAAATACAAACGTCCATATCAAAAATATCTGCAGCCCCGACTCCTGAAAAGGACACAGCAAGCAAGAGATAGAAAACGTCCAAGTCACAACAGGGAACAAAGTTTCTTTCAGAGCAAAAAATGAAAATTCATACTCTGTAGAATATATAAAAACAGTCCTTCTACTACTCCATGGTGACATTCGTGAGTTTTCTGAAAAGCTTAGTTCTGTGGGAAACTGCATTGAACAAATTGTGGCAAGACTAACCTTAAATGCAACTAAGACTGAGGAAAATACAGCTGAAATCAAAGCCCTGAAGACTACAATTAAATCCAATGACAGACCATAAAGGAACTCCAATCAAAAATGATAGACCTTGAAGCAAGAAGCAGAAGGAACAGTATAATTATAAGAGGGGTACCTGAAGTATTTGATCAAACACAACTATAATACAATAAAGAGATTGTGGAAACAACTGTTGAAGATAAGAATGTAGCAAAAGAAATTATCATTGAACGTGCACACAGATCTCTTCGGAGATTGCAGGATGAAACTGTAAAAGACAAATTTATGTAAAAATATTCAATGCAATACACACCTACATGATTCTAACGGCTGCTAAACAAAAAAGGAATATAACATGGAGGGGCCATAAAATAAGCATTACACAAGACCTACTTCTGCCTATCAAGCAAGAACGCCAAGAGCTAGCTCCCTTCTGCTCTTATCAAATTAAGAAAAATATCAGATTTCAAATGCGCTATCCTGCAAAACTTGTGTTCAGCTACAATGATCAAAAATACTGTGTTCAAAATAAAACTGAAGCTAAAACCACATTTACGAAAGCATTTGGAGAAACCCCTGAAGCAAAGAAATAACACAGCAACATAGCCGACAAACTAAAGCTTAAACCAGCTGTTTTTAAAGCTATGCTTTAAGGCTATAGAACATTATTATTATAAAGTTCTGCATGTGTCATTATTTAGCCCCTGCATTCCAGTTGTACAACATGCTGTGTAATCAGCAATCATCACGGTTAAATGTCAGCTTAAATCTATAATGCAGTCATATGGTCAAAAAACATAGCAAGTGTACTACCATGTAAAATCAATCTATATACCTCTAGGTACTCTGCCAACAGTTACTTCCGCGGTGGTGCAGCGGTAGCGTTGTTGCCTCACAGCAAGAGGTTCTCCCATTTGATTCTCGGCTTGGGTTGGGAGGGGCTTCTGTGTGGAGTCTGCATGTCCTCCCCACGGTCGAGTGGGCATTCGAAAGACATGCGTTGAATGGGCGTGCCTTCATTGAAGGTTGGGTGTCGGGCTGGCAACTCGACACCATAAAAAACAACTGCCAATTATTAGCGGACCGGAGTTCCACTGTGGCGACCCCTAACCGGGAAAAGCCGAAAGACAACAACAACTCTGCAAACAGTTAAACTTTTAAACAAATCTAATTCTAACTACATAAGAAGGCTCCAAAATTTCTACACATCTTACTAAATAAACCTAAAAATGTTTTGCTGAAAATCGCAAATAAACAAAAACAAAGCTAGTAAAGACTATAAAAATGACTTCCAGCCACAAAAAATGCTTATAGAAGCTTTAATTAAAGAAATTTACCACTTTTGATGATCTGGAGAACTGTCTCTGCAAGCGCGAACCAGAAGTAACAGAACTTAGATCTATGCAGTGCTGGGGGGTCAACAGACAACATCCTGTGAAGGTTTAAAGGTCAGGAGCCGCAAAGCACCACTGGGAACGGCAGAGCTCCAATGTACTGTAGTAAAAGAAATCGGAATTAAAGAAACTATGAAAGCAAAACAAGATATAGCTTCTCAAGGTAAAAAAAAAACAGGACTTTTGCAAGTGCAATTAAAGGATTCTTAATAAGTGTGAGGCAAATGTCTAAGAAAAGTAGTTTTTATTTGTTACTGTTGCAAGTTTCTACAATGTTTTTGTGCTAGTATTTTAATGTATATAGCAATTGTAATTGTGTAATGATAAAGAAAACTGCTTATTTAAATAACTAACTTTGCATGAAAGTTATATCTGTTCAAAACACAAGTTGATGAAGGTCTTCAGTAGTCATCTATTTTAGTTTCAGTTCTGGTCTATATGTTAAATATGTAAAGTTCTTTAGTTCTAAGTAAAATCAAAATGCTGCCCCATGCAGGGGGACACTGCTTGTAGATTTAGCAGGATGTTTTTGTTTGTCTTTCTAAAAAGTGCACTTTTGATTTTAAAAGTAATGTTAACTAAATGTCTTTGTGTTATGTTTATATGATGGTATCCAAAACTGTGGCTGAAGACTTACAGTTCTAGTAGAATTATTATTTAAATGTTTCTGTTTGCATGCAGCAGTACACTGCAGTTAAAATGTGTTTAGTTGGTCTGCCAGAAATGCAATAGGTGTAATATGCACACTAAGCATCAGGCGTCTGAATGTCACTTTCTGCAAAAAAAAAAAAATAAATAAATATATATATATATATATATATATATATATATATATATATATATATATATAAAAAGGGTTCAGTGTAAAATTACTTAATGTTTAAGCATATTTAGATAAACTTTGATTAACTGTGCACAAACAAGTGTCTTTAGTTAAAATTAAAAGGGGGCTATAATATTTTAAATGGCTTTCTCACAAACAACCCTCAAATGGAAGATAGTCCTGTAAACTGAATGATTGTAATCAAAATCCAGGCTTTACATAATGTTTTTTCTCTTCATTTATTAAGATATTAACACACTACTGCAAAATAATCTGTAAATAGTTTCAACATGTTTAGAGCACACACTTCATTAGGGAGCATGCAACTGTGTGTCAGGTATGATTAGTTTCACTTGGAACGAAGTAAAGTTTCTAGTTATCTCCCTTTACCAGCAATATAACAACACTCCCAGATGGTATTCAAACAACACACTAATCATAAAATGTAATACCACAAAAAGGAAGGGAGATAGGTTGGTAGGCACGGGGGGGGGTGAAAAAAGGTTGGAAGCCATCCTGTTCAAAAGTATGATGCCCATAAACAATTTTTCTTCCTCACAGCAATGACGTAATTCGCTACAAATACAAAAATAACCTAAGGCCACACTTTTATGTGTATGTAAACAACAGATAGGCAGCCATGTACACAGTTGATACCTGGAATGTTAATGGGTTAGGTGATAGCAAAAAGCTAAATCTAATCCTGCACTTAATCTAGCAAGCTAACTAAAATATATTCTTACAAGAGACGCACCTTAACAAAGCACAACAGTTAACAATTAGCTCAAGAAAATGGATCAAGCAAATTATTTCATCAGAGGACAGCTCTGCTACAAAAAGAATGGCTATTATTATCAAAGAATCCTTTCAAGAGAACATGACTTTTAGTTATGTACTCACCATAACTTCAGATGTTTGGGATCCATCTCGCCTACATTCTGACTGATGGGCTCGGAGCCGATCCCTCGGCTCCGACTCGGCACGCTTATGCTATAGAGCGAGGCCTCTAATTGGCTGAGCTATCTTTATCCCAGGATGCACCACCACTAATCCCCCAGATCTTGTTTGTCCGCATTCATGCACACATGCACAGCTTGATATATAACATTGTTAGATGTTTCAAGATGAAACAACAGGATTCGGACCTTCTGATATCCTCTGATCTCCAAGGAAGGGGGAAGGAGTGTGGGTTATTAGAATGTGGCAGATGGATCCCAAACATCTGAAGTTATGGTGAGTACATAACTAAAAGATGTTATGTGATCCTATCTCGCCTACATTCTGACTGATGGGACAGCGTCCCTAGCACCTAAATCCCGGGTGGCTCATTGGAAAACACTCCTGAGCACTGTGGAACCAAATGAAGCTCGTCCTCTAGATGCCACATCTAATTTGTAGTGAGAAATGAAGGTGTGCGGGGAAGACCATGTAGCCGCAGCACAAATGTCACCAATAGCAAGCTTAGAATGAAATGCTACCGAAGTAGCCATAGCCCTTGTAGAATGAGCCTTGACAGAGGTGGAAAGCTCTTTGTTAGAATAAATATAAGCTTGAGTGATACAGTCCCTGATCCATTTGGCAATGGTGACCTTTGTGACCGCGTTGCCCAATTTGTTTTCTGCAAAGGACAGAATCAACTAATCTGTCTTCCTTGATTGTTTGGTCCTATCCAAATAAAAACATAACTGCCTGTGGACATCTAGTGTGTGGAAAATGAATTCCACTTTATTGGAGTATTTTGGGAAAAAAACTGGGAGCTCTAATGACTGTTGCAAGCATAAAGTAGAACAGACTTTAGGAACAAAAGAAGGATTTGGTCTGAGGGAAACCCTGTCTGTATGAAAAACCAAATACGGGGGTTTCACTGACAAAGCTTGAAGTTCTGAAACCCTTCTGGCTGAAGTAATTGCCACTAGAAAAGCTGTCTTCCATGATAGAAACTTTAGATCACAGGTAGCTGCCGGTTCAAAGGGGGAAGAAGTCAAGGCACGTAATACTATATCGAGATCCCATGGAGGTGCAGGATGAGAAATCGGAGGTCTTAATAGAGCAGCACCTTTCAAGAAGGTCTTACACAACCTGTTGCTCATTAAAGGTGGGTCTATGGATTCATGAAAATTAGAAATTGCTACCAATTGTACTTTGATGGTAGAAACAGAAGAGCCTTGGTTGAAAAGAGAGGTCAGGAACTTGAGTACTTCTGCCACGGGAGTAGAAATGGGGTCCAGGCCCCGGAGTTGAGCCCAGATAGCAAACCTTTTCCATTTGCTAGAATACAGTTTCTTCGTAGCAGACTTGTGGGCTGAAGACAATATGTGTACTACATCTGGGTCTAGTGCATGTCTCCTGACTATGGTCGGAAGAGGAGGAGCCAGGCCATCAATTTTAATGTGTGTAGGGACTGGTGTAGCAGTCCCGACTGATGAATCAGTAGGTCTGGGACCTGGTCCAGGAACCATGGACCTTCCAGAGCATGTTTCCGAAGATAGGGAAACCAAACTTGACGAGGCCAGTAAGGAGCAATTAAGATCATCTTGCTCCCTAAGAGAGATGCCTTCTGAATTACCCTGGGTAGGAGAGGAACTGGAGGGAAGGCATAAAGCAGGCCGGTGGGCCAAGGATGGACTAACGCGTCCATAGGGCTCTTCCCCGGAGCCGGGGTTAGGGAGAAAAATTCTTTGCACTTCGCATTCAGAGGAGTCGCGAAGAGGTCGCAGCACGGAACCCCCATTCTCTGAAAATCTGTCTTGTAATAGTCATGTTCAGAGACCATTCGTGAGGAGAGAGGATGATTCTGCTCAACCTGTCGGCTATGACATTGGATTTGCCCGGTATGTGAGTAGCCACTAGGAAGCATTTGGTTGAAATTGCCCATTCCCAGACCCTCATCGCTTCTCTGCAAAGAGGATAGGATCTGGTCCCTCCCTGCTTGTTCAGGTACCAGACAACTGACATGTCCGAGTGAACAGCAATTACGCCCTGAGGGAGGTAACAGTGAAGGGCTTGAAGGGACAGGAGTACTGCCCTCATTTCTAGGATGTTGATGTGGAGAGAGGTCCCTTCCGGATGCCATTTGCCCTGGACTGACCTGCCCAGGGAATGCCCCCCCCACCCCGTCTGGGAGGCGTCCGTGGTCAAAGTGGCCGCCGGAGGAGGAAGAACAAAGGGTCGTCCCTGATCCAAATTGGAGGACAATAGCCACCAGCGAAGGTCCCGTCTGCAAGATTCTGTGATCCATATTAGATGATTGAGAGGGAGTTCCTGAAAGGACCACTGAGTTGAAAGAAGCCATTGGAGGATTCTCATGTGTAACCTTGCCAAGGGAACTAGCAGAACTGTGGCAGACATCGATCCCAAAAGTTGCATGACCATTCTGGCTGGGGCTAGCAGAACTGTGGCAGACATCGATCCCAAAAGTTGCATGACAATTCTGGCTGGGGCTTTGGACCTGGGGAGTAAGGCTCGAGCCTGATTTTGTATGATTTGAATTCTGTCTGCAGGTAGATAGACCCGCATCTGGTTTGAATCTATCTCTGCCCCTATGAATCTTATTCTTTGAGATGGCCGTAACACAGACTTTGGCCAATTGAAGGTGATTCCGAGGGAATTGCCTAGTGATGTTGTGGCTTGCAGGCTCCGTAGAAGTAGATGCTTGGAGGTGGCAGTTAGAAGCCAGTCGTCTAGGTACGGAAACACCTGGAATCCTAGACTCCTCAAGTGAGCAGTCACTACTGCCAAGCATTTGGTGAACACCCTGGGGGCTGTGGTGAGACCAAAGGGCAGCGGACGGAACTGAAAATGACTGCTTCCTAGGCTGAAGCGCAAGTGTCTCCTGGAAGTTTGATGTATTTTGATATGGTAATACGCGTCCTTGAGGTCTATGGAGCACATCCAAATACCTTTCTCCAACAACGGGAGAATGGTTTGTAAAGTGACCATTCGGAACTTGGACTTCTTGCTGAACGGTTTAGGTTGCTTAGGTCCAAAATGGGCCTCAAGTCCCCGGTCTTTTTTGGCACTAAAAAGAATCTTGAGTAAGTCCCTAATCCGATCTGGTCTGCGGGGACCGGTTGGATGGCTCCTTTTTGCAGCAGTTTTGAAATTTCTATGGCTGCGGTATCCCGTTGACTGGGTGGCGGGTCCGGGATTCTTTTGGACTGAGGGGGGGGACAACAGAATGGGATGGAGTAACCTCCGGCGATAATTCGAAGCACCCATCGATCCTGAGTGATCCCTTCCCAGGCCTTTAGGTGCTTTGAAAAACGGCCCCCGACTGGCTCCGGAGCAGCACAGTCTGGCAATCCCTCAGGGACTATGAAAGGTTGAAGAGCCACGAAAGGACTCGAGGTCTCCAGTGTTGCGGGGGCCTCTGCCACCTCTGGGACGGCGTCTTCCTGATGAATTTCCCCCTCCTCTGCCTCTGGAGGGGGAACCTTCCTGCTGAGAGTGGTAAGACTTCTGCGATCTCCGGAACCACATCTTCCCTCCTCTTTTAGCCTTGGGATAAGGCCGAAAGGGAGTGGAAAATCGTGCCCCTACGGCAGTCAGAGTCTTACCCTCCTGTTCACAGCGGGTAAGTGTGTCTTTCACCTTGGGCCCAAACAGGAGGACCCATCAAAGGCGTCGTGAATGAAGACTTGAAGGCCTCCGCGAAATGACACAGGCGGAGCCAGGCTTGTCTCCGTAGAGCAATGCCTGTACCCGCCGCTCTACACGCCCCTTCGGCCGCATACGAGATGAGCCTCATGGACGAGTTCGAAATGGATGACATTGTAGCCAGCTGAGATCCAACCGTCTGGGCCAGTTCCTCAGGCAGGTTACCTAAGAGGGTATCAGACAACTCCTTAATCAGATCCCTCTGGAATCTCGTAAAGTGCGTTAAGTAGTTCAGAGACCTCAAAGTAAAGGCCGCTGAACTTAGGGTGCGCTTGCCGTACCGATCCATGCTCCTAGACTCCTTATTAGGAGGATGGACGGACGTAGAAGCCTCTGCTACATCCTGCTGTGTAGCAGATGCCACCACCATAGCATCCACAGCCACACCTTTTGTGAGGAACTCTCTATCTGGGGGTGCAGAAAGAAATTTGTTTGGACGAGTGGGCGCCGGTTCCACAGAGTCCGGGTGTTCCCACGCCCTTCGACAGATCAAATCCAAGAGCGGAGACACCCAGGAGGCGGAGGGCTGAGCCCCGAAGGCCTTCAGGAACACCGACTCATCAGCAGAGGGAGGTTTGGACTGCCAGCCGCCTCGTTGTTTTAGGGCTTCTAGGATGTCTGCAAAGGAGACATCATCCGAGGACGACTTAGGGGACCCCTCTGCATCATCGAGATCGGTGTCAGATGTCAAAGACTCGTCAGGGGAGTCAACGTGCTTCCTCTTGCACGTTTTCTTCCTGGGAGGTTCTTCCGAAGAGGCTTCAGAAGGACCTC
Source organism: Protopterus annectens (assembly GCF_019279795.1). Taxonomy (NCBI): domain Eukaryota; kingdom Metazoa; phylum Chordata; order Ceratodontiformes; family Protopteridae; genus Protopterus; species Protopterus annectens. The sequence goes on along the minus strand of NC_056725.1, from coordinate 40,394,029 downwards.
TAGGAGGGGGAGAAACCCCAGCGGAGGTAACCTGAGGCCCAGGGGCTCCGCTGTCTGCTGACAGGGGAACTGCCAACGACCCAGTCTCCAAATGTAGGGAAGGAGCTGGGGAAACCGTGGAGGTAGCCAAAGAAGATTTGGCTAGAGCACTCCTCATAGCCCTGAAGGCGGGACCACCAGAATCCTGGAAAGGACCCCCCTCCATGGCCACGACAGTGGACAGTACTCCCGCCGCCGACGATCCAAGAGGGAGACTTGGGACCGAAGGAATCAATCCCGAAGCCTCCCCCCCAGGGCCGAAGGAGGAAGTCCGTGCACTGAACTCCGACCCAGGAGCCGGAGTTGGAGCAAGGGTTGGGCCCGACCCTAACACCTCCACTGGTTCCACCAACACCTGCTCCAACGGTGCCGAAGCTGTTGGAGGAGGAAGTACTGTAAGGGAGTGGACCATCGGCTCCGAAGCCAAATGGGCTGGAGCCGAAACCATCTTTTGGAACACTGGAGACTGGAAGAGTCGAAGGAGTACCCTGCCGATGTCCGAATCAGACATCCTAGAAGATCTTGAGGATACCGATCGGGCCCGAACCGATTTCTCCATCGGCTCCGAAGGGCTCGGGGACCGGCTCCGAAAGGACTCCACAATTATCGGCTCCGAGGAAACTTTCAAGGAAATTTCCCTCGGCGCCGATAAGGACTTCGGCTCCGAGAGGGAAGTGTCTGAGCCGATGTCCCTTATCGGCTCCAATATCAGTGAAGCCGATGAGGGAGACCCGCCTCTCGATGCTCCAGACCTCGGCTCCGAAACCAGAGGGGTCGAGGTAGGAGGCATCGAGGCAGACCGTTCCGACCTCGGCTCCGAAGTCCGTGGAGCCGATGGAGAAGTCTGCTTACCTTTTTTAGCTGTCTGTTCCGACTGACTGGTCGGAGCCGGCGCTTTCCTCTTCTTAGAAGGAGACGGAGAGGAAGATAAAGCCTCTTCGAAAGAAGGCTTGATTAATCCTTTAAGGATTAATTTGTTTTTCCTCTCCTGGAGGACTCGGGAGGAAAACGCATGGCATACACTGCACGATTCTTGGAGATGTTTGGCGCCAAGACAGTAGACGCACGAGGAGTGGTCGTCCGTTATGGACATTTTAAACCCACACCTCGTGCACTTTTTAAACCCGGAGGGTTTATGTTCCTTAGACATTGTTATGCAGAAGAAACAGAACACAACAGTAAACTTTTAAACAGTTTTAGGACACAGGTACAAATAATATGCCCGTACTCAGAATATAAACTGAAAGAAACTTTTTTTTTTTTTTTTTTTTTTTTTTTAAGAACACACAGAAAAATAGGGAAGAAAAACAAGGAGGGTCAAGACCCTCTAACTTAAACGGGTACTTGACCCACACACAACCACTAAGGTAGTTAGTACAGGGGGAGGCCCCTCTAACTGAAATGGAACCTTCTCTGACAGGAAAATTAAAGCAAAATTTAATAAAATAGCAAGAGACACACTCGTACACAAAAAATAGCCGTTAAAACAGCTTTTGGGTTGAAAAGAGAGAACTACTGACAGGAAAAGAGACTATTAATATAGTACTTAGCCCAGCCAATGTTGAGACCACGTCCAAGCTCTGTAAGCGGCAAACGAGATCTGGGGGATTAGTGGTGGTGCATCCTGGGATAAAGATAGCTCAGCCAATTAGAGGCCTCGCTCTATAGCATAAGCGTGCCGAGTCGGAGCCGAGGGATCGGCTCCGAGCCCATCAGTCAGAATGTAGGCGAGATAGGATCACATAACATCAAATAGTAACTATCATACTAAAGGAAGATGGTGTTTTTTCACTAGCATGCATCCACAAACAAAACACAATACTCTCTTCTTGAATATATATGGCTCATGTTCAAACCAGCATCTCCTTTTATACGAAATATACAACCTGCTGTTAAACTTTGCCAATCATTGGGGGGGGGGGTGGAATTGTTTAATCGACCCACTTACAGATAGCTCAAACAAAACAGAAAACAGCCAGCCCAAGTGACATCAGCTCTAAATTGCTTCATACATAATCACAACCTTGTTGAGCCCTACCTAATTTTGGACCATGACAGATAAATAAGCAAATACACTTTTATTCCCCTCCACATAAAGTATGGTCAAGATTAGATTATTTTCTGATCTCCTCAAACCTTGCTAGGTTTTGCCAAAAATATGTAATTAATCACAGAATAATCTCAGATCATTCCAGAATCACAGTTACTCTCAATAAAAATCTCAGTTCTCCTAATCAGCGAGGCCCTTATAACTGGTCCTTAAACAACAACCTTTTAAACCATAAAGAGTTAGTTGAGGAGTTAGGTAAAACTATAAAACAACTGGACCAAGATAATTCACAAAGCAAAATACCATTAGACATTCAATCTGCAGCCACAAAAACTGTAGTAAGGGGAATCTTAATACAGAAAGCTTCACTGTACAAAAAACAAGAGCAAGAAAGGATTAGTCTGCTTGAGTCGCAATACAAAAACACTGAATTACAGTTACAAACCAATCTCTCACAGGAACTCGAAAGGCAATTACAACAGATTCAGCAAGAACTCTACTCTATACAACTTCATAAACACACAATAAATGAACTGAAACTACTATGCAAGTATTCTGAATGGGCACAAACCCCTTCTAAGGTACTTGCAAGTATGATAAACATCAAAAAAATTCTCCATAATATCCCAGAAATACAATATAAAGATAGAAATCTACAGAACAATTTAGATATAGTCAACTTGTTCTGGGATATTTACAAGAAGATCTGTAACCCCGAAAAGCAGAAACATTTACCTAATCTGCAAGACAAATTCCTTAATTTAAAATTTCCAAAACTCGATGTAGAACAATATAACCTTCTGAACAATCCCTTATCAATCAGTGAAATAAAAATTGCAATCAAAAAACTAAAAGTCAACAAATCCCCAGGCCCTTATGGATTTACAGCCATGGTCTACAAAAAACTCAGCAATATACTAGCTCCAGTACTGCTAAGACTATACAACTTTATTATAGAAAATGGCTTTACAGACAAATGCTTAAATAATTCAAAGACAATTTTAATCCCAAAACGTAATGCAGACAAGCTGAATCCCACAAATGACAGCCCCATCGCCGTTATAAATCTGGACATAAAGATACTGGGCCAGATTCACGAAGCCTCCATGTAAGAGTTATAACTCTTACACGGAGGCTACAGTTAAACGGTGTGATGTCAGCATGTCATGCATATGCATGAGGTGCATGAGGCATGCTGAATCACACTAGTAACTCTTACACGGTCCGTGTAAGAGAGAAGGGGGCGTGTCTGTAGGCTAAGCCCTGCAAGCGGACACGCCCTGGAAGACTAGAATGGCTGAAAGTAAACAGCCACGAGAGAGGCCATGGAAATGTGAATAAACACACTACACAACACATGCCCTGACAGACCATCAGTGTATAAAGTGAAGAGATGTTATAAAATTAAATTAAAACCTGTTTTATTTTTTTTAAACCCCGTAAATGTTTGCTACTGTGTGCTTGCTGGGTGTGCTACTAAGCGCAATTGCAGTTAGCAGTCAGTGGAAAAGGATATAAAACTAAATATGCAAAGTAAGCCAAGAAGTAATAGCTTAGCGGTAGAGTTGCTGGCCTAAGAGTAGGCAGGCAGGGTTCGAGCCCCCACAACAACCTTTTTTTTTTTGTAAATAAGCACTAAAAAGCCCCCTGACAGTATTGTACAAATGTAAAAGTATTCCCTTTTGTAAAATGGAATGAAATGGAGCATATATTTTGAAGTAACACAATAATAAAAATAGTCAAAAATGTACTCATAGCTAAGCTGCTGTGAGACAGACTGCCCGTAGCTGAGTAGGGTTTAAAAAGCTGCAAACTGCGTGCCTGTTGCTAAGCACCGGTTTAACAGGCTGAAACTGTTTGCAACTAGCTGTGCTTAGCTGAACATGTGTGTCACTAGCCAATTAAGGTTTATTTCAGCGCACACCGTTTGCGCGCCGCTCCCACAAGCTAACTGCCAGTGCACATGTGTTAGCTCCGCTCAAACGAGCGCAGACCTGCTTTTAAGTGCTTAAAAGTGCTTTTGGCATGTTTGATTGACAGGTCTCAACTCATTTCTTTCAGGAAAATCAAAAATCAGTTGCCAGATTTGAACCCAGGATACCATGCACTAGAGTCAAGGTACTAAACCACTAAGCCATGACAGCAATACCTAGAAATGCAGAAATAGCATATATATGGGATAAAATCCAGAATGGAGCATGATAAAGCATTTTCAGTGAAGTAGATACAATTCCAAAACGGCCAATCAGAGAAATGTGCGGGAAAAACGGCATATATAAGCCCCATAGATGGGAATACACAGCAGAAACGATTGTAGAACAGACCTGCAGTCAGAATGAGTGGAGTAGGTGAGGGACGTTGCTTTCGAGCACAGCGTTGGGGCGTTGAGGAGTCCAGATACTTGGTCTGGCTCCTTGTCCATCATCACGAGGCCCAACTCATGCAGGGCCAGGTCTCATGGGGAGCGTATAGGGCAGAGGCATGGGACCAGTTGGCTCGTGATCTGACCAGTGCTACTGGCATTCCACGCACTGGTGAGCAGGTCCGCCACCACCATGCGGACCTGAAGCGACGCAAGCAAGACCAGTTGACCGAATGGATCCAGGAGGCCCGGGATATGCCCAACACCCCACTACTGAGTAAGTTACATTTTGCTTATGTATGTAAGGATTTCATCTGGCTGATACCATGGAGATGTGTAGTCCAATATTACTTCTTTCGTATTACAGCTGCAGGTGTCCCGCATGAACCGCGAGATGTATGCCCGTAGGCTGGTGCGGCTGCGCCACCATGCAGGTTAGTAACCCCACCCATTACTTGTAAATAAATATTGTACTGTAGCATGTATCAGAACACTGCAGTGTATTGATTAAAAGTAATATAATGTGCAAGCAGGAATTGAAAGTCTGCAGGTATGGCTGCAACAAGTTCATCAGTATGCAAGTGTAACTGGAAATATAATTGATAGAATGAAACAGTGCTGTAATACAGATGTCCCACCATGAATTAAATATAGTGTAACCTGCAGTAGTCTCAAGAGTACAGCTTCAGAATCTGAGGTAGTCATATGTGAGATATATCCCCTGTTGAAATGCTGAAGCATGACAGAAGTGAGGCTGTTGGAAAGTGTTTGAATCACCACCAGTCTAACATGTGAACAAAGCCTAGAAGTACCAACCTGAACTGTGAAGTTGCAGGATGTGTGAGAGTGACAGAAAGGGTCATGTATGAATAAATAAAGTAGTAATAACCCCTGAATATAGTAACCCCAGTGTGTTTCTACAGAACTAAATGCATGTGGGAAGTACGTCTTAATATCCCAAACTGATTTCAGTGTGTCAGAATCTGGAATGTCTAGGCCAAAGTCTGTATATGGTGATCACAGTAAACAATTTGCAGATAGAATGAATGATTATCTGACAGACTAAACAGCCATAGTTGTCCCCTGTCCTGTCATCAAAGTGTAGCAGGATGATGTATCTGATCAGATTCAAAATAAGTAGGATAGTGATGTATTTGTAACAGGTGTAGCATGACAGTCAAATAAAAATTATTTTGAAACATCAGCCTCAACTTAATTGTGTACCTATTACAAATGTAAATCAATGTGTAACATATGAATGTGTCATCACTTTCTATCTCCACCCAACCCTATAATTCCATATAACAACACCCACTAAATAATGGTATGTGAACATTTCATTAATCATGGACATTTGTCCGTTTCAAAAATATATGCATGTCTGTTTGTGCATGTGCCCTGTTCATACCTGCAAATTTGATGGCCTGTTGCCATTAATCAACCCTGCATGTTGTTTGACTGTGTATTTCTGTTCAAATAATGCATGTGATATTGATATGGCCCTTGTTCATTGGTGTTAATATCTGGGTGTTTGTTTGATGGGAATACCAATGCATGCTGTTACAACTAATCTGAATGGAATAAAATGCCACTAACCCAAACTAACATAACTACTCACAAACCTAGAACGCTTGGGAAGGCAGGTCCCAGCGGACCCACCTCTCCCACCTCAGCTGGCGACTGCACCTGGCACTAGTGCCCAGGCCGGACCCCCCTCCGGTGGCCCTGTGCCACCTTTGGGTGGAAGCGCTGCAGGGGATGGGGCCTGTCCCCCCTCTGCAAGTGTGGCCGGAGGGGTTCGTCCACTCACCCTCCAAGGTGTCCGGTCTGTGGTGCGAAGGGAGATGCAAGACTCTGTTCTTGGGCCCCTATGCCAGCTCGAGGCTCGTGTGGCACAGCTAACGGCCCTGGCCGTTGCCCCGCCTACACAGCCCCCAGCACAGCCCCGTCCTGGGCTGTGAAGGAACAGTGGCAACTGCCTATGGGTGGGGATATCAGTTCCACTGTTGCCATCTGTTGGCTCATGCATCTCGGATATCCCAACCTCTGTCCCCGTCAATTGTGTAACCCCCCCACGTGTGTCATACACCGCCCCTGTATGCGTCTTGTCTGTCTTGTCTGTTAACCTACCCAACCTACCTCCCCAGCTATACCGACTACCTTCACCTGACATACCACTCTCACCTGAAAAAAAAAAAAAGGGCACTCTGTACCCACAAAAAAATTACGCCCCATACATACCTGTCCATGTTGCACACATGTCTGCTTGACATTGAAACAGTTAATTACAATTGGCTCTACAACAAATATTAATGTTGTCCTGACACCTCTCTCAGGGGTGAAAGGTTTCCAATGTCTCACCAAAATACATGGAAATGCACAGCTGTTGCTGCCAGAGACATGGGCATCTATGGGCCTTACCTACATCCCTCCTGCAAATCCCACGCTTGTTTCCCTACTGTCTTACCCTCTTTGTGACCCCTTTTTCACCACTTTCCTGTCACCCCTTTTTCTTTTCTTTCAAAGAAATTAGCACGGGTGTGCGCTTGTGTTAGTGGAGCTCACCATCAGTGCAAGCGTGAGCTCAGCAAGCAGCGCAGACCTGGTTTTAAGTGCTTAAAAGTGCCTTTATGGCACTTTGATTGACAGGTCCTGTAATCAGTTTGAAAGCTTGCAAATAAAAATAAATTCCCACTGTCAGTCTCGAACCCAGGACCTTGGTAACATTAGTCTGTATGACCTACCACTAAGCCATGCCTGCCTTACAAGAACACAGTGCTAAAATAAATATAACATGTAATAGTAGGAATCAGTATAAAAGCAATATAGGAGATGTACTATCCGAAGCATGTCAGGCAGAGTTTTAATGGCCAAATTACTGGATTCCCATACTAGTTCAGTGTTAACAGAAACAGCCCTGCTACTTGTTAGCTTGTACATAATAAAGTAAGGTAATGTACATATATGAAGGTACGTATATCTACACATACATATATATAAATATATATAAATACATATGAAATATAGTTGTAGTTGTCAGTATCCATACACACTCACTACAGGAAACAGTGAACATAAATGCAGCAACCTGAATCTGCAACACAGCCTGACCCCTGTGTGACCTACTTACCCTTCTAACTGCTTAAAGGTGGCCTCAGCACTTTGATTGACAGGCCCTGTACTCAGTTTGAAAGTTTGCAAAGAAAAATAAATTCCCACTGCCAGTCTCATCATAACATTAGTCTGTATGACCTACCACTAAGCCATGACTACCTTACAAGAACACACTGCTAGAATAAATATAACATGTAATAGTAGGGATCAATATAAAGGCAATATAGGAGATGTACTATCCAAAGCATGTCAGGTAGAGTTTCAATGGCCGAATTACTGGATTCCCATACTAGTTCAGTGTTAACAGAAACAGCCCTGCTACTTGTTAGCTTGTACATAATAAAGTAAGGTAATGTACATATATGAAGGTATGTATATCTACACATACATATATATAAATATATATTAATACATATGAAATATAGTTGTAGGTGTCAGTATCCATACACACTCACTACAGGAAACAGTGAAGATAAATGCAGCAACCAGAATCTGCAACACAGCCTGGCTCCTGTGAGACCTACTAACCCCTTTAACTGCTTAAAGGTGCCTCCAGCACTTTGATTGATAGGCCCTATACTCAAGTCAAAAGCAGAATATAAGCATACTAGTAGGCCCTACCACAAGACCATTGTAACACTAGTCTGTATGACCTACCACTAAGCCATGACTCTCATACAGGAATATAGTGCTAAATAAGTGGAACATGTAATAGTAGGAATGAAGATAAAGGCAATATAGTATGTCTACTACCCAAAGCATGTCAAGGCAGACTTTTATAGTCCCAATTACTGGATTCCCATACTAGTGTAGTGTTAACAGAAACAGCCCTGCTAATTGTTAGCTTGTACCCAATAATGTCAGCTAATGTACATATATGAAAGTATGTATATGTACACAGATATATATATATATATTTATATAGCAATACATATGACATATAGTTGTAGATGTCAGTATGCATACACACTCACTACAGGGAACAGGCAAGAGAAATGCAGCAACCTGAATCTACAACACAGCATGAAGCATGGGAGATGTACTAACCTTCACACTCACAGAACACTGTCAACAGCATACCAGCATGGTCCACGCCCTACAATCTGAAAGGGCAATGCCTATCTCACATACCCTTTTATAGCAGTGTCCTGAAATCACAGTGAGACATGCAATCAGTACACACCTGGCTGCATGCAATTAGCAAATGCTGCCTTACAGTTGGTGCAGAGGCCATCACATGGACCTATGCAGATGCCTACAAAAGCATTGAGTACCCACACTACACTCATGCAATACATTAATTGCACAAAACCTACAGAGAAAGAGAGAGAGAGACAGAGAGAGAAATCAAACAAATATAAGGACAGCCAGCAGCAAAAGCAGCAGCAAGCAGCAAGGAGCAAGCAGCAACAAGCACCACTGGCACAGCAACAGCTGCCACAAACACAGGTAATGCAAAGTAGCAGGTTAATCCTGTGTATACTGTGACACCTCCAAATGTATCATAGTTCACTATCTATAGGTATGTCCATGAGATAGGTTGTGTGTACATAGTCCTGAAATATAAACATATGTAATATTGCTGTACATGTTGCCCATACTTAACACTTCCATAGCTTAGAACACAAGGCCAGTTGTGCATATGATGCAGTAGTTCCCAGGGTCAGTAGAGGTTCCTCCTCATTGGTGTGGGACCACTGTGTATGTATGGCACTGTTCAGGTACATATCCTGTAGTATGGCCAGGGATTAATATCAGTCTGTCATGTGGTGCTATGTCCTCCAGGGGTGAATGTAGCACACATCCAGGGATACCATTTCATAACAGTGATGCTATGTGTTCTGCAATGATGAGGGTGGCTCTCACCTGGACATGTGAGAGGATAGGGAGGTGACAGTCATCTGGGATAACTAATACCACATGTGTAGGAGAATGGGGAGGGGGTACCTGCACCTAAACTGTCTGCAACAATGTTGCCAATATCTGTGCATTTGGTGAATGTGAAGCATCTTAACACTGCTGACCACAGATGCCTTGCTGTCATGTGAATCTGCCCTGTGCTGCAGTAGCCTCCTACTATTGTTATACAATATGCCTGTATCTGTAGTCCACTGGACAGGATTAATAAGTGGTGTGCAGTTGTTCTGGGTTAGATATGTGTGTGCACAGTACATGCAGTATGTGGGATGTCTGTGGTAAGCATATGCAAAGGTGCTGGCGGTGTGTGTTGTGGCTTCCACTGGCCCAATGGACTGCATGGATAGCATCACTGTCATAACTAGTGAATAACTGTGTAATTACATGCATACATAGCAAGGTAGTGTACTGTGTTTGTGGTGGTGTTCGGATATGTATATCCAGGCTGAGTAATGTGTGTCCACATCACAGGGTTGGATGGCAACACACATCCAGTATGTAGGGATGAACACCCAGAATGTGTCAGACGTGTCGCCTGTGCAGAAGTATCCGGCCATTACCTGTGCATCCCCCACAACACACACACATGCAACATATGGCAGAAGTACTATAGCAGTACACACATGTTCATAGGTTCATACTAGGCTATTTGCCCTAGGGCATTGGTAAGCCTAGTAGAATGTGTTTGTCTTTCGCCACCCAATTACAAGTTATGCTGCTATGCCCTTGTCCGACGTTAGTATAATGTGCCTCTGTCTAACAGTGACATAGAAGTGATACCTGGGGTACAACTATGATCCCCATCCACTCATCCAGATTCCTATGGAAGAGAGTCAATGAGGGACTCTGCCTAACCAGTAGTGTGAGCTCATTACAGAGTGAAGGGAGCCTCGGTTAGGAATATGCCCTCCAGCATGTCCATGTATGTCAGTGCTGAGGTCCAGCTCTCCTGAGCATGTGGCTGTATGGGACTCTGATTGCCTGAGGTGCAGCATGTTCATTACTGCTGGGTAGGACATGGCTGTATATGGCACGCACAGATTGCCTCTGAACAGGCAGTATGCCACTGAGTCCAGCTGGATTTACTTTACCTGGGCAGCATATGACATCTGTGTGGGCCATTGCATCCCCTTGATGAGGTACAGTTGTCCTGTACCAGTTGCTGTAGGTGTCTGGTTAGGTACATCCCAAAAGGTGCATTGTACGCAATTATAGGCCTGATGATGGATGAGTAAAGAGGCACAATGACCTCCCTGCCATACATGTGAATCCCTCATGATTAGCTGGGCTATATAACATGTCTTTCAATCCACGTTGGCCATGTGGTTGACAAATGACAGACCGCTACCATGTTTCTTCCCCAGGTCCCCAACTACGTCTTCTGTACTCAATGGCCTAACACCTATGTTGTACTGTGCCACCAATGTGGAGGCGTGGGAATCTGCATTGAATACTGATACCCCCTCCCTTGTTCAAGTGTTGGGGCCGACAAGAATGGTAACAGCTATAACCTGGTAGTACTGGTGTGCTCCTGTGAAACCTGAAACAGGTTCATGTTACTGCACAGATATCGATGTCCAGAATGTTTAGTAGGGTTTTGAGTGCGTGCATCCTTAGGTCTAGACTTCCGGTGTTGAGTAGCATCACTCTTACTTCCTCATCCTTTGTGATGCAAATGGATGTGGGTTTGCCTTATGAGCCTTGCCTAATACAGGCACTATGGGTGTAGCAAGAGGCTCCGCCAAATTCCAATAGGACAGGGGTGACAGGTGCAAGCTGTCCCTAGCAAAGCATACCACCCCAAGATGGCAGGCATTGGCACACCTGTGAATGACACCAGTATGTCAGTCAATTGTTGGAAGGGATCATCGTGCCTTGATATTGTGGCATGGTTCTAGGTGAGGGTAGGATGCTACTCAAGGTCAGGGTCAAACTGTCTTTGGCTACGTGCTCAGAGAGCTCTGTACTGTCTCATGTCATGTAGTCCAGGGAGGAATGTGTCAGGCCATTCACACCAGCATGGACATTGACTGAGTCATACCTGTACTTGCCTTGGGGTTACCTGAGTGTTTGTGTTATGTGGCGGGTCATAGTGCCCGACAGGCTGCACACCGTGACCCTCACCTCGTTAAGCCTGGTGAACGTGATGTTAGTGTGCCTGATGATAGAGGTACCTAGTACAGGTGTATGAGGTGTGTTGTTTACTGTTAATGGCTGTGAGTGTTCAGCACATTGGCTTTGTGTGATATGTGTTGCACATGTTTGTTTCCGTGGTAGTGGTTGCCTGGATGTCTGCTTAGGAGGTCTCTGCTGCATAGGCATAGCTGTGGTCCGAGCCTACAAGTATGTTCATGTGTGATCATGTGTTAGGTCCGCTGTTGTGGTAGGTCTATGTGAGACTGGAAGTGTAGTGTGTGATCTCCTTCGCCACCTGACTGGTTATGGCGGTATTGAGTAGACAGAGCCTAGCCTCCAGTTTGGTATATGGTTGCATCACTCACATGAGTTTGAATTTATTGTTAGGAGGAGGGGGTTGTCTGTGTCCATGCATCTGTTCTAACATTGTCTCTGGAGTACCACACTCACCAGCTGGACTGGGGAGGGAACTGACAACTGACCTCTGGACATGCTAGAATACTATTGTGAATTCTGTAATAATTAATGATTGAAAACAAGGTCCAGTGGGGAGTGAGGGTGTACTGACATTACCTACAACTGCTGACTGATATAAAAGCGTCAGTGAGCAAGTGCCAGGTAACCTAAGTGCAATGTGTCACAATTAAGTAAATGCAACAATGAGAAGCAGTCACTTGCTGTCATGTGTAACATGGAAATACGTACAGTAAGCAATGCAGATATCAGTAGTGAGTCACAGACGTGTTGAGAAGCTGTGTACTATGTGGAAGTAGCATACCAGTGAAATAACAAGCTAACAAATAACAAGCATATAAACAAAGGTAGATCCAGGAGGCCTGGATGCAGTAGTTGCTACAGCAAACAAGGTGTAGCAATGTCAGTAAGATACAGCTCAGATATGCAGGCACTATAAACCTGAAACCAGATGTCCCCAGCTATGAATGGCAGAGTACAGCCTATTGTCACACGAGTGCAGACCACAAACCTTGTTAATGTTAAATAACTGGCCTGAAGGCCAACTGCCCATACCAGAACTAATACACTTGTACACTGGGCCCTCAATCAGCAGTTCCCAACTTCAATGGATGAAAGATATGTGTCCTGCCACCACAGTGCTTGCCACCAACCTCCCTAATGTAAAACAACTGGTCTGAAGGCCAAGTGCTTAGTACAAATGACATAGAATGATAGCTACACTGTAATCAAGTTTTAACCAAGCAGTAATAAGTAGAAGTTAATACTCCCTGTATAGAATGTGTACCATGTATTGTTGAGATACTATGCTGATAACCTGTTTGTGTACCTTTCCAGCTTGACATGGCTCCAAAAGGGAACCCATCATATTCTGCTGCAGAGGATGACGTGATTCACCAGAGCCTGGTGCGTGACTATGCCATCCTGTTCTCACGCACCACCCAGAATCAGCAGGAGAGGTCTGCACTGTGGCAAAACCTCGTTAGCAGGATAAATTATGTTGGCATGCATGATAGGATATATGAGCAGGTGAGACATCACTGCAGTGATTTGATTAGAAATGTCTGCCAGCGTGCTGCAGATATCCGCAGGCAACAGGTTGCCACAGGTGGGGGGGTGGCCACACATCCCCCCCTCAACAGACAGGAGGGGCTACTGCTAAGTGTTGTGGATCCAGCCCCAGAACAACAACAGCAACACTCATGCATCATGATGGAGGTTGGATCCACACAGCAGCAAGACACCGAGTGTGCAGGTAAGATGCCATATTCATTTATTGTTATTACTTTTACATTTGTTGACCCAGATAGTCTAGCTGGATATATGTCCATTTTCAGTAGAGGCCTGTGGAGAAAAGCTCCACACATAACATAATAAAGGCAGACAGACAAGTTGTTAATACAGACAGCCAACATGATAGAATTGTACACCAGCCTGTTAATTAAATCAACATACATGTAAGGAACTCAAACAGTTTAGAGTCATACACAATGTACCGTTGGTTTCAAAGCAATCCTACCTAAAGCATAACGGTTATGCAATAAGGCAAAAGCCATATACATAATAGTTAGGGCTCAGAAGGGTAGAGAAGTAGAATGAGTATGAAAGATACAATGATATGGAAGAGGCAGGAGTCAAGAAGGGAAGTGAGGAAAAGAAGGAAGACAGTCAAGAGGAGGTGGGAGGGATGGGAGAAGTAGGTCAGAGCATAGAAGGACATCAAGGTGAAAGAAACAGGGTAGAAGCTAGTTTCTATGCACAATGAGGGGTTAAAGGTAAAGAGAGGGTAGGGAGAGGGACGTTAGCCTGGACTCCAAGAAGAGCAAAGCCAGTGGTTTTGGAAGTACAGTTTGAGTTGTCGTTTGAAGAGAGGTAAGGGTGAGATTAGAGTTAACCCCTGGTATGTACATATGACTGTTCTGTACACTGTTACTTCATGCACGCATAAGGTGTGCATGTGGTATGTATCTGTCATCATGATATATATACAGACATTATGTGCAGCTGATGTGTATAAGGGAACTAGTGTACTACTGTACTGTATCATGTGCAAAACAAATGGCACACATGTGCCCACTGACATTACTCTCTTCACACTTCCAGGTCCCTCCCATCTAGCAACGAGGCAGGCCATACATGCTGGTGAGTCTTTTTAACATTATCTGTAAAACAATTTATAAAACTAGGAAGAGTAGTGTAACTCTGTAGTAGACATGCTGGTGACTGTGTTCACAATACCCGTAATACACAGTTGTAGTAAACTGAGTAGTGTAACACGGTACTGATGTGTGTTTACTGTGGGGTGTGCATGTGTGCAAGTGTGCCTGTGCCCAAGTGTGCATGTGTGTTAGTGTCCATGAGTGCATGTGTCCATTTCTGAATGTGTGCATTAGTATTGAAGTGCATCTCTGTCAAATATGTATTGAGACTGTAATTTGTGTTCCATGTTTTCCTCCCATAGGTTCTGGTGCTGCTCTGGTGACCTGCAGCAGGGAACCTGAATCTTGTGCCCCAGGTACTGATGATGATGAAATGTCTGTAATGGTGTAGGAAGGTGTGTCTGGGTCCACCATTGGTCAGCCAATTGACAGTACACAGCTTTCAACCCCGTCAATGCGCACAGTCATCCTGCCGTTACATCCTTTGTCACCATTGTCCCTAGGTGATGGACAGTCTGCAGTGGGCATAGATCAGGGTAATGTGGTACCTGTGGTACATGCATCCCCACAAGGCAGCCATGAGCAGGGGCCTCCAATGGTACCACACAGACAGTCGCCCATGGGTTCTCGTGGGGGCATCCGTGGCCGTACTGCCTCTGGCCGACGTGCCCAAGGAGGTATGTCAACCTCCACTATGTTTCGAACTGTCATGCAGGCACAGGCACATATGGAAAGGAACACCAGACAGGGTCTGAGGGAGCTGAGAGCATGTCGCACAGCCATGACAGACGGCATGCGTGACGTTGCGAATGCTATCCGTAACTTCACAGATGTCGTTGACAGAAGTTGTGGGGGCATAGAACAGCTGCTCCACAACCAGATGTCCATGGGCCAGGGCGATGGTGTGCGTTTGCGATGTCGACGTGGCCGTATGCCAGCAACAGCACCAGCTGGCAGTGGCCGCGGACGACAACAGGCCCACTCGCGCACCTCAAGTGCCAGCACCAGCCCCAGCAATGCTGGGTCTGTGCTGTCATCTAGACGCCCCAGGAGACCACGTGCACATGGCTCTGGACAGTCCCAACAGGGAACTGTGTCCAGTCAACACACCCCTGCTTCCGATGACAGTACCCAGTCTGGGTTATTACCAGATACGGCCCGTAGCACCCCTGCCAGGCACAGGTACCGTGTCCGTGCCCACAGACACTGATCTGGATGACCTGACAGGTGCAGTCTGTGGCTGTCCACAAAACCCTGTACATGGCAGCCATTATGTGGGACTGTGTGCGTGCTTGCACACATGCAGAAACCTAACACCTAGGGCAAACACATACACACACACACTGCACCAACACCGGTCCACCCTGTACTGCTGCCCTCACAAACACACATACACACACATGTCAATTGGTGTTACCAGTGGCTGGCTTGGGCATACCTAACCCACACCCTGTGCATATGATGACACTGTGCCACCTCCTGCATACTACAACATCGGTGCAGGTAAAGGTAAACACGTTGCTGATGCACAGGGTGACTACATAGATGTGTATAAGTAGTAACATGTTGGTAACTGTTCACTGTTCCAGTATAATTGTGTGTATATCCCAGCAGTCCTGCTGCAGTAACTGTATGAATGTCCTCAATTGTTATCTGCACCCATACTACTTACCAAAGTGTACCAGCTGCACACCATCACATGCTACCATTGACTATGGGAATGTGCATCATGTGCTGTATTGTAGATTCAGCTGTATGTATCTGTTCTGTCACACATGCATTTATACACACCCTGCTACCCACACACATGCACACGCTCACCTGCCATTCCCATTATTTATCACCCTACATGAATAGCTGTTGATACATGACAGGTACACATTTGAGAAGTGCACTATGTTGTTTACTACTGGCGTCCCCTTCTATACCTGTACTCACAGGGTGCAGGCAACCTCATCGGTTGAAAGATGTAATGTGCATCAGGTACTGTAGTACCCTGATTGCCACATCAAACATGTTTCCCATATGGAAATGCACACACAGACACATCCCACATCCACACACTTGCCACATTCAGGCTTCAGAGCACTATCTAGGTATATTCGGGTACATGTGCGTGTTACAGTAGCATGTAACACTATACTGAGTACTGGCAGTTGTCTGTTGTCATGTTGTCTGTATAGAATAAAATAATTGTTTGATTATCCTACTCCGATTTGTGGACATTACTTGAAGAAGTGTTACCTTACATGTGTTATTGGTACCACCACCTTCTCTTTTGTAGTTTTGTTTGTATAGGGTGCTATCAACATCACTGCTTGTTAAGGGTAATGACCACCATGCAGTGCATAGCCCCATGTGGCAAAAGCCACATCCCACCCCATCATTGTGCACACACACTAACCCCACCAACAGTAAAACACATACTTTCCATTTGCAAGATTCAAACCCATACCTAACTGTGTTATGACAGTAGAAACAGACACATTAGCAGAGTGTGCTATTTGCAGCAGTTGGAGAAATCCTTACTAATGCTGTACTTAGAGGGTGCTGACATCATCTGTGTGTAGGAGGAGGGATGTGCACCCTGTAGTGTGTTCTCCCAGTTGGCAAAAGGCAGTTAACCCTCCCAGCATAGTGCACACACATAAACCCCACTCATACTAACACACATACATTCCCTTTGCAGGATTCAAACCCCTACCTAAGTACGTTATGACACTGGAGAAAGACGCATTAGCAGAGCGCGCTATGCGAAGTACTGGAGGACTTTACTACAGGTAATATAGTTATACAGTCCTGACATTATCAGTGTTTCAAAAGGGGGATCTGCATCCTGTACTGTACTGTCACAGTTGCTAATAGGGACATTTCCAACACACACATCGATGTGTTTGAGGTTTGCATATGTGGGGGATCCAGTACTCCAGTGTGATTAGTATATGGTTTGATTGCAACAATGTGGGATATACTCCCAGTGGTGAGCAGTTTGTACTCATGGTTGTGATGATCAGGTCTAGTATATCTGCCCCTCTTGTGGGAAGGTTGGTTACCTGTTCCATAGCCAAAGAATGTCTGATCTATGGGAACCCTAGAGCTTGGGTATTGTGGCTTGTGTAATGTTCACAGTCTATGTTTGGGTAGCTGACATCACCCAGTATGATGGTGTTTGCAGAGTAATCTAAACTGTCCTGTGCCAGCATGAAGGCTGTGTGGGAGTCCTGAGTTTGAGAGGGTGCTGTAAGAGCTCCTCTGTGTCTCTTTCCATGTGGTCCAGGGAGGTACGTCTCAGGTTGTTTGCACCAGCATGGACAATGTCTGCCTCATAGCTGTACTTGCTGTGGAGTGACCTGTGTGCCTGTGTTATGTGGCACATGCTATCACCCGACAAGTAGCTAACTGTGACCCTCACCTTGCTCTGTCTGGAGGGCGCACGCCTGTCAACAGCTCATGTCAAGCAAGTTCACACCCCTCATAAATGATGTGGAAACCTTCAAAGGCCCAAGGCCTGTTGAAAATATGGACCAGACTGCAGATACCTGTATAAAGGCATTCTATGGACACATTCAGGAATGCATGGATCATGAAGCCACATATGAAAGCATGACCCAATTCTCCAAAGGCAGATGTCCTGGGTGCCGGACACCAGCCATAAACACACTGTACAATAGAAGGATGACGCCACTACATGATACAACAACCTCCCAAAATGTGAAGGCACCACTGATGAGTATTGGAAGACAACTACAGGCACCCATATGATTGTCTAAGGCCATCTTTGAGAGAGGTTCCACAAGCCACTGAGGATAATCACAAGGCTGCCTGTAGTTATGTTAGTAACCTGGGTGGTACTACCCAGATATGCTCAGAGGTAATCCAAGATGTCACACAAAATACAAAACACACAGACATTGCCATCATCCTAGTGGACAGGTTCAATGCTGCCTTCTCCCCCCACCACACCAAAAGGGCAAATATGTCTCGCAGCACAGTGCTGCCCCCCCTGACATCACAGATGCTCAGGTAAGAGATGCCCTTCCCAAAGCAATAAACACTGCATCAATGGGACCAGACAGTGTCCCAGGCTGTGTCCTACATGAACCACAAGAAGAGCTACACCCAGACATAACACCACTGTTCAATCCCAGCCTTAATACACGATATGTGGCCAGAGAGTGGCATACAGCAACAGTGGTCCCTCAACATTCAGGTGGTGCCTTCATGGATCCTGGACACTACTCGACCCATATGTCTGACTAGCTTTGTCTGCAAAGCTATGGCAAGGATCATCATGAACCTCACATATCTAGATATTGTGGACCTACAGACATGTCACCATACACAGTTTGGCTTTGTCAATGGCAAATCCTGCCTCTCCAACCTATTTGATTTCTTTGAAACAGTCACCAAGGCCACTGTCAAGGGGAAGGAGGTCTACACAGCCTACCTGAACCTTGCATAAGCCTTGGATACAATACCCCAGTTGTGCATTCTAGGGAAGCTCACCAGTGTACATATTAACCCCTATGTCACTATGGGTGTTGCACAGTGGCTCAAGGGCAGAACACACTTGGTAGAATTGCTGGAGCCTTGCCAGCCTCCAACCTGGTACAAGTGGTGTCCCACAAGGCACAGCCCTGGGAGCTGTCATGTTCATTATATATTTATCATAGGTACAGGCCAACATGGAAGCACTGTGGCTCAGCAAGTCGCAGGTGACTGCAAACCGGACACCATAATCAACTCACCAGCTAACACACGCATCCTCCAAAAGGGGCTCTTGCAAACACACAACTTGTGCCACAGCCATGGCCTCAACGTGAATGACAGAAAACGTATAGTCATCCCCTTTGTCAAACACAAAGTGACCACATTACGCATCACATATGTGTTAATCCATTAAGTGCAGACGAAGGAATTATGGACCTTGGGGTACACAGGTTGATAGCATTCTACCATTTGACAACAACATGGACAAAGTGGTTAGGTAAGTATGTTATATGGGCCACATCATCATGGGATCCACATGTAGATCAGGGGAGGACATTGTGCCCCTTTACTCATCCCTTATCATGCCCATAATTGACTATGATGAACCTGTCGGCATGCACCTTACCAGACACCTGCAGCAACTGGAGATACCACATATGTACCTCAACAACGGGATCAAAGGGCTCAAACAGATGCCACATACTGACTGGTTAAAGTAACAGCAGCTCTACTCAGTGACATACTGCCTCTTCATAGGCAATCTGTGCCTGACATAGAAGGCCAGGTCATACCCTCGCTTAATGGCCATGCTGCATCTCAGAATATCCAGATCCCACCAGGATACACGCTGGAAGTACTTGAACCTCAGGAGTGATATACAAAGGACATGCTGGAGGGGCAAATTCACAACTCAGAGGCTCCCTTCATTCCTGAATATTATCCCAATAGAGGTTAGGCAGACTGACTCAGTGACTATCTTCAAGAGTGATATTAATGACAGGATGTGACATTGTAGGGTTACCCTGGGTATCACTTATGTGTCACTGTGAGACAGAGGCACAGTATACTAACCTTGGAAAAGGGCATAGCAAGACAGATTCACAATGCATGTTGAAAGGCACACGCATTCTGGCTAGGTGGATACATGCCCTGGGCAGACATCCCTGTACGAACCTATGGACCTATGTATCTTTATCACCATTGGCCCTATGTGCTGTTAATCACCAATGTAATCTCAATACTATGGTAGCATGTGCAAAGGTCAGTTGTCAGTCACCTCTATGGTACAGTTGTGGAATATGTGTGTCATGTAGTAATGTCACAGCTGCCACATGTACACAGTCAACCCTATCCCCTACCCATGGATGTACATCACATGTATGAGATGGAAACACATGGCCAAACTGTGGACTAAGCACTCTGAACCCAGTACTGGCATAACCTGTCTGGTGGCATGAAATACTACAGTGACAGCAATACCAATCTGATGTGGACCTACACGGACAGCAATACAAGCATGGAAACACAACAGGTCAGTTGTGAAGCCTAAGGATAGCATCCTGCATGACTGGCAGACATCTCTGCAGCTGGCACACAGGCATACATTAGGCCTGCACACAGCACGCATAACACATAGCACACAAATCCTGTGTGTCAAACAAGCACAGTCTGTACAGCTATACAACACTACTGCCGCAGTTGTGTTAGGTACTTTTATTGTCCAGTACAGTGAGACAATGCTCACCAGGCTGGAAAAGGTGTAGGTCACAGTGATATGCTCATGGGGCACTATGGTTCACCACATAACACAAACAGTCAGTCAGATGCATGGACACATATGACTAAGTCATTGTCCATGCCACCACAGCTGATGTGGGATGTCCCTCACTGGGATACATGATAGGGAACATGGAAGGGATCACTGAGCAAGTGACACAGGCTGGTAGACCCCTGACCTTGGTTGGCATCGGACCCTCACCAGGGATTCTGACAAATTACTGAATGCTAATGAATTAGTGTAGCTACAACACCCTAGCTGAATGGTTCTTAGCATGCAGTCACTGCATTGCTATGGAATACTGTCTTACCACTCCCACAACAGGTGAAAACATGCAGCTCCTGTACATCAACAACATGTAGACTATATGCCCCAGACCAGGTGTGCATCACTCACTACTAGGCTGATAGCATCTACATCTCACACTGTATATACACATCCCACATGCTGCACCTGCACAGAAGACCACGGTCATAATGTTTACCTGTGCAAATACCATGTATTCACATGTGGCAGGCATCACACATGGTAACTATTGAAGGTCACAGGTACATATGTGTATTTGGTACACACATACATCATGTGTGCATTGCCATAACTGGTTTAATCAATGTCATGCATTATTGTGAGTGACAACCCACACACATGGGTATTCTGTGTGTGCAAAACACACGTGGCATGTCTGTAATCAAAAGCCATACGTAATTGTGATATCGTTTAGAAAGGGGTATGTGCATCCTGTAGTGTGTTTTCCCAGTTGCCAAAACGGATATATCAATCATACACACTTACCCCCCCCCCTTCGCACACACTTGCCACTTGCTGGATTCAAACCCCCTACCTAACTATGTTATGACACTAGAGACAGACGCATTAGCACAGCGCGCTATTCGCATTACTGGGAGATTTCCTTTCCCCTGATATACTTATAGGGTGCTGACATCATCAGAGTTTAGAAAGTGGAATGATCATCCTGTGGTGTGTTTTCCCAGTTGCCAAAAGGGATGTTTCTTTCATACGCACTTACACACACACTTACCCCCCTTCACACACACTTGCCACCTGCTGGATTCAAACCCCTACCTAACTGTTATGACACTAGAGACGGACGCATTAGCACAGCGCTATTCGCATTACTGGGAGATTTTCTTTCCCCTGATATACTTATAGGGTGCTGACATCATCAGAGTTTAGAAAGTGGAATGATCATCCTGTGGTGTGTTTTCCCAGTTGCCAAAAGGGATGTCTCTTTCATACACACTTACACACACACTTACCCCCCTTCACACACACTTGCCACCTGCTGGATTCAAACCCCTACCTAACTATGATATGACACTTGAGACGGACGCATTAGCAGAGCGCGCTATTCGGATTACTGAGAGATTCCTTTTCTCCGTTATACTTATAGGGTGCTTACATGATCAGTGTCTAGAAAGGGGAATGAGCATCCTCTGGTGTGTTTTCACAGTTGCTAGGAGTAACATTTGGACCAAGTGTGTGAGCATGCCCAGTTCAGCCTTCCCATGGCATGTTGTGTGAAAGATGTCTCATTTATCTAAGTGTGTGAGCATGCCCAGTGTGGGCTTTACATATGTTGAACTCTGCAGCCCATCACATTTGTGGATGAGTGTGACCTTCAACAAATACCTCCAGTTTGTGGTTGTGTGTTCTGTGCCATGTTGTGTAGTTACTGTCCAAATGCTTTGTGTGAACAAAACAGGGAGTATACTGTGCCTGCAGGTTTTGCATGGGATACTTTGCACACAATTGTCAACATCCGTTCATACTGACCTAACACTATAGCACTGTATAGTGTAGTGTTTCAGTACTTTCACTGTGGTGGTCAGTATCCTGGGCTTTAGTCCTATCACCGCTTTACATTTCCATAGTGTGCACAACAGCCTGGTTAGGGTCCAGTTGTGCACATCTGCACAAAGGCGGTGCCTCTACAGACCCTGGTAATTACTGCCCCATAAGCTTAACAAGTCTAGTCTGCAAAGCTATGGAGAGGATCATAATTGAGCTCATAAACAAAGATATGGGGGACATGCAGACATTGTACCCATCCCATTTTGGCTTGGTCAAGGACAGATCATGCCTTTTGTACTGGGGTGACATCTTCAGAACGGTCACTTAGGCCATTGTTGGGGAAAGGCAGTCCATACAGCCTACCTTGACCTTGCAAACACTTTCAACACAATACCCCACTCAGGTATTGTGGAAAACCCTAACAACTGAAATGTAAACCCATATGTCACAAGATGGGTTGCAAACTGGCTTAAGGACGGGACCCACAGGGTTAGAGTTGCTGGCACTATGTTAGACTCCAGGCTGGTCACAGGTGGTGTCACACAGGGCTCAGTCCTTGGACCCCATTGTTTGTCATGTACTTCCCAGAAGTACAGGCCAACATGGGAGGTCTTTGGATGACAATGTTTGCAGATGACTGCACACTGGGCGCCATAGTGGACAGTGCATCAGACACGGATATCCTTCAGAAGGGACTCACAGTAACTGATAGCTGGTGCCAGGGCCATGGCCTGAAGTCAAAGTGCACAACATGTGTAGACATACCCTTCAGGAAAATCAAGATAACCCCAAGCGACCATATAGGTGGCAATCCTCTAAGCACAGAGGAGGTTATCATGGACCTGGGGACCCAGGTTGACAGTCGCTGTTCTTCTGAGACTCACGTTGCTAAGGTGGCTAGAAAGACCTTCTACATTGCCCACCTGATCAGGATGGGATTCACATCCAGATCTGGTGGGTCATTGCTCCCCTGTACTCTTCACTTATCAGACCGGTGATCGAGTAGAATTCCCTATTCTGGCTGTATGTCACCCAACATCTGCAGCAATTGGAGACACCCTGAATGTCCCCCACCTAAAGGATCAAGGAACCCCAACAGCTGTCATATGCTGCCAGATTGAAGACACTCCCACTCTATTCACTCACATACCGTCTGCTTAGAGGTGACATGTGCCTGACATGCGAGGCCATGTCCAAACAGGGATTAATGGACATGCTCCACCTCAGAATCGGCAGATCCACCTGAACCACTAGTGCAGGTGACTTACACCTTAGCAGGGATGTACGTTGGACATGTTGGAGGGATGGAGTTATCACCCGGAGACTCCTATGCTGTGGAATACAATCCCGGTCCATGTGAGGCAGAGCACCTTGCTGGCTGTGTTCAAGAGGTATCTTGACCTGTGGATGGAAGGTCATACGTTTAATCCGAGGATCGTCACTGCTGGAGAGAGGCATGACATAATAATGGGCACAGTACTGTTTCCATATAAGGGGTGGTGTATGCCAATGAACTCTGTGCTAGGCTTATACCTGCCTTAGGGAAGATAGCCTAGTAGAAACCTATGTACCTATGAACCTATCTGACCATGTTGCATTATGTTCAGATGTGAACTACTTACAACAGCCTCATCCAACATCAGTTGTGTATTCCACAACATGGGTGTACATTGGCAAACACTACCGTTGTGCCCTAGGCCATTTCTAATGCTAGTCGGGGAGTGTGTTTGTCCATCAGCACATTGTAAGTGTAGTTTGCCATGACATATGTCTTGTTTAGTATGCTGTGCCTCTGTCTACCTGTGATATAACATTGATACCCAGGGTAAACCTCCCATCTCCCATCCACTCATTAGGATTCCTGTTGAGGGGGCTCAACGAGTGTCTCTGTGGACAACCTGTACTGGTAGTTTACTCATGCGTGGGGGTGGCTTCTGTGTTTTGGATAATGCAGTACAGCCTGTCCTAAATATGTCAGTGCTGGGGTTCAGGTCCCTCATGTGCATAGCTCCCTGCCATTCAGATTGTACAAGGTGCAGCATGTGCATTGATTCCAGCTTGGACATGGCTTTCTACATCAGGCACAGCTTGCATCTGGGTGGACAGCATGGCAGTGTGTGGAGCTGCACTCTGTTGAATCAGGCTACACATTACATGTGTTCCAGCTCTGTCATACTCCTGGTGAGGTACTGTTGTGGACTTTACAGGTGCTGGATGTGTCTGCATGAGGTACACCCCACAGGGGCTGTTGTGGTCATTTCTAATGCCGATGAAAGATAACTGCAGAACCACAATGACCTCCCCTTAGCTAGATGTCAGACAGCATGGACCATGCAATCACAAATAAAAACAGGACCCTCTCCACAAAGGGAAAGTGTCCTGTCTGGTGGACCCCAGCCATAAACAAACTGTATGACAGATGAGGGTTACTAATGCAAGTCAGAGCTACATCTCCAAAAGGGAAGACAGCTGTGATCAGCACTAGTAGAAAGCTACATTATCTCATAAAGACATGCAAGGTCAACGTGGGGACATAAATCACCAAAGACAATGAAGGTAACCACACTGCTTTCTTCAGTTATGTCAGACACCTGGTTGTGAACCCTCAGATATGCTCAGAGTTGGTACACAACAACATATATTCCAGTGACCTGACAGATATTGGCAACATTCCGGTAGGACAGCTTCAGTGCGATTTACCCCTCCCTCACCCCCAAAGAAGATAGTTATCACTGCTGTATGTAACCTCACTGTCATCTTGGATGTCCATGTGAGAGCCGCACTCAGCAAAGACAAGTACACAGCATCCATGGGACCTGCTGGTATCTCCGGTTGCATGCTATGTGAACTCCAGAAGGGGCTAGACCCGTATATACAACTGCTATTTAACCTTAGTCTTGCTACAGGATATGTACCTGAACACTGGCATACGGCAACAGTGGTCCCACTCCACAAAGGAGATGCCTCCACAGACCATGGCAACTACCACCACACAAGCTTAACCAGCCTTGTCTGCTAAGATATGGGAAGAGTCATTATGGAGCTCTTACACAGACACATTACTGACCTATGGACCCTTGTTCCCACCTAGTTCAGCTTTGTACAGGGCAGATCCTGCCTTTTGCACCTAGTTGACTACTATGAAACTGTCAGTAGGGCCATCGATGAGGGCTACGCAGTCCACACAGCCTACCTGCACTTGGCTAAGGCCTGTGACACAATACCACACTCAGGCATCATAGCCAAGCTCAACAGCTGACATATAACAGCATATGTCGCAGGATAGGTTGCAAAATGGCTAAGAAACAGAACCCATAAAGTCAACATTGCAGGTGCCTTGTCAGATTCGAAGCCAGTCACAGGTGGTGTCCCACAAGGATGTGTCCTGGGACCCCTCTTAATTGGTATTTACTTTTCAGATGTGAAAGCAAACATAGGGGGGTTGTGGCTGACACAGTTTGCAGATGACTGCAACCTAGGCACCATAGTGAGTACATCAGCCAGCACACACATACTACAGAATGCCGTCACAAAGGCGGATAGCTGGTGCCAGACGCATGGCCTGAAACTGAATGCAACTGATGTGTATTCATCCCCTTTGGGGGGAACAAAGTATCCACAGATCAATACATAGACAGCAACCCACTGAGCACAGACAACAAATCAGACACCTGGGGACACATGTAGATAGTGACATCTCTTTTGACACCCCTGTTGCCAAGGTGGTTAGGAAGACTTTCTATCTTGCCCACCTTATCATGGAGGGTTTTCCATCAAGATCATAGGAGGTCATTGTTCCACTATCCTTCTCCCTTATCAGGCCCATGATTGAATACAAAGCCCCATATGGTATGTACCTCGCCCAGCAATTGCAACAGCTGGAGACACCCCAAAAGTACCTACCATGAAGATCAGGGTTCTTCAACACATGTCATATGCTTCCAGAATAGAGGAAATCCAGCTTTGTTCAGTGTCATACCGCATACTTACAGGTGACCTATGCCTGACATACAAGACCATGTCCAATCAGGATTTGATGGACATGCTCCACTGCAAGCAATCCTAATCCACCAGAGCCATGAGAGCTGAGGATTTGAACCTCAGCACATACATGTATAGGGCATGCTGGAGGGACAGAGTCATAACTCAGAGGCATCTCACACTCTAGCAGAGTATCCCAGTTCATGTTTGACAGAGTCCCTCACTGACTCTCTTCAGGAGACATCTGGACAACTGCATATGAGACGGAGGCACAGACTAGACAGAGGCACAGTCATGTTATTCAATTACGTAAGGGGGTCATAATGTGTCACTACTAAGTCAGAGGCACAATATTCAGAATCTATTCTGTACACTTATTACCACTATAAGGGGTGGCAATATCCACATCACTATGGTTAGGCTTATACATGCACTAGGGCAGATAGCCTAGTAGTAGACTATGACACTATGAAACACCAGTGTATGTGTAGGTATTATCAATCAAACACTATGATGTGGTTTGGGGGGCTTGATATCTCCCTGTATTCCAACATTGTTTTGTCTATTCCTTCTAGCATGTCTAGGGATCAGTTGCTAGTGTCCTCTCCTGCTCAGCTGGTGAATCTGGGAATATTGAGGCAATGTTACACTTGCTCATGTACACTGACAACCCTCTCCTTCTCCCATAAAACACACATACATGTGAGAGATGCAACTATATAGCCAAAGTGGAGGCTGAGCTCTCTCAACATAGGACTAGCAAGACCAGAGAGAAGGTGAAGGTAACCACACACATCACAAATCCAGTCTCACATGGCACTATCACAACTTAAGATCATACACATAGACACACAGAGACATACTCGGAGGCTCTGATCAGAATTCTACCAAAACGGCAGTGGCCACCACAGCAGACACTCACACAACTGCCTCCACAGGGCACAGCACATGCAACACATTGACCACAGAGTCGGTGTGCCAAACAGTCACAGCCCTTAAGGCCAAACACAATGCCAGACACACTTGTCATAGGTGACTCCATAGTCAGACACACTGGCGTCCCGCTCACCAGATCGGTACGGAGGAGGTCACAGTAAGCTGCCTATCGGGCACTGGAATCCACCACATAATGCAAGCACTCAGGTCACTCAACTGCAAGTACAAGTCTGACCCAGTCATTATCCATGCTGGTGTGAACAACCTGAGATGTACCTCCCTGGACTACATGGAAAGAGACATAGAGGATCCCTCTGATTATGTAGGCCAGGCAGGTGGTGACCCTGAGCTTCAGCAGTATCCTACCTTCACCAAGTATGATGCCACATAAACAGAGACAAGATGATCAGCTGTAATATTTTGCTTAAACTATGGTGTCATTCAAAGGGGGTCTAATGTCTGTCTGCCTGGGATGACATGCTGGACAGGCCACGGTGATTTGCAAGGGACGGCTTGCACCTGTCACCCCTGGGCTTCCGGATTTCAGATGATGCTCTTGCCACCCCCATTGTGCCTTTTTTATGCAAGATTCAGATTCTACACCTACCACCCTAGAACACAGTAAAGGAAAGACACTAAGGGTAATGCTGCTCAATGCCAGAGGTCTCAACCTCAAGCTGCACACACTGTATGCCCTTCTCAGTCTGTAGCACATTGATGTCTGTGCTGTGCCTGAAACCTGGTTCACAGCTTCTGACAGCACCCCGGCACTATCGGGTGTTACCTCATATCATGCGTTCCGGCACCGGAATCCGGACAACACCAAGAAGGATGGTAGGTGTCCATATTCATCAAGGACACCCTCACCTCATGGTTGGTGGCAACACACGATGCATCGGAGACCATCCAGGTGCCAGTGACCGTAGGCAAGGCTGCTCTGCAGTTTGTAGCATGTTACATGCCACCCTCTCAAACTCAGGTACCTCACACAGCTATCCTGCAAACACTGAAGTGGATAAATGTATCTCCAAACACCATCCTACTGGGTGATTCCAACTATCCACATATAGACTGGGATCACTAATCAAGCCACAACACTGTAACACAAAGCTTCCAAGAGTTCATACACTCAAATGCCATGGAACAACTGGTCACCATCCCCACAAGTGGAGACAACATACTAGAACTCATCATCACGAACATGGGGTCACACTGTTCAACACCAGAAGTATACCCATCATTGGTGAGATCAGATCATGGACTACTCTCAGTGGGAGTCCACATCCCACCCACACCCCAGATAGAAAAACAAACAGTGAAGACCTTCTCAAATGCCGACTTCACATTTCTAAGGACTGGTGTGGTCTCTTTCAAGGCCCCCAAGCCAGTGGATACCATTACCCAAGCTGCTGTATCACTTACAAATGCCTTCTACCAGCACCTCCAGGACTGCATGGATCAGGCAATCCCAGACAAAACAAAGACTCTTTGTACCACAGGCAAGCATCCAGTCTGGTGGACCTTAGCCATAAACAAGCTCTACAAGACAAGGAAGGAGCTACTACGAGATAGAGCGTAATCTGTAGGAGGGAAGACACCCCTGCTCATTGTGAGTAAGACACTGGGTTCCCCCATACAATCATCCGAGGCAAGTTTTGTGAGTAAACCCACTCAGGACTCAAGGGACAGTCATGAGGCCTTTTTTACCTATGTTTGAAACCTGGGAGGGAACTCCCAGATATGCTCAGAATTAGTTAGGAATGATACGAATTTCACTGCACCTACAGACATTGCCAACATACTGGCTGACAGGTTCAGTGCAGATTTCTCCCCCCCTCCCCCCAACTGGAGGAGTATCTACACCAGAGGATTGTAGCCCCCCAAACATCTCCAATGCTGGGGTGGGAACTGCTCTATCCAAGGCGGAAAACACTTTATCCATGGGACCAGATGGTGTCCCCAGTTGTGTGCTCCATGAACTCAATGAGTAATTACACCCACAGTTAGGGCAGCTGTTTAATCTTAGCCTCACCTCAGGATATGTGCCCAAGGAGTGGCATACGGCAATGGTGGACCCACTTCACAAAGGAGGTGCCTCCACCAATCCCGGAAGCTACCATCCCATCAGCTTGACAAGCCTGTTCTGCTAAGCTGTGGAGAGGATCATAATGGGAATTATAAATGAAGACATAGGGGACCTGCAGACATTGGATCCAATCCACTTTGGCTTTGTCAAGGGCAGATCATGCCTTTTAAACTTGGTTGACGTTTACAAGACAGTCACCCAGGCCATTGACTTGGGCAAGGCAGTCCACACAGCCTACCTTGACCTGGCAAAGGCTTTCGACACAATACCCCACTCAGGTATTATTGAAAACATCACCAGCTTAATTGTGAACCCATACATCACAGCATGGGTTGCAAACTGGCTAAGTGACAGCACACACAGGGTCAAAGTTGCTGGTGCCATGTCACACTCCAGAGCTGTCACAAGTGGTGTCCCACAGGGCTCAGTCCTGGGCCCACATTTGTTCAGCATCTACTTTTCAGAAGTACGAGCAAACACAGGAGGATTATGGCTGACAACGTTTGAAGATGACTGCAAACTGGGAAGCATAGTTGGAAACCCATCTGACACAGACATCCTTCAGAAGGGTCTCATAGACACGGATAACTGGTGCCAGAGCCATGGCCTTACATTAAACACTAAACAATGCATAGCCATACCCTTCAGGAAGAACAAGGTTACCACTAGTTCCCATCTAGGTGGCAATCCTCTAAGCACAGAGGAGGTTATCAGGGACCTGGGCACCCAGGTTGACAGTAACCCTTTGTTTGACACTCACATTGCCAGGGTAGTTTGGAAGACCACCTACATTGGCCACCTCATCATGCAGGGATTCACATCTAGATCAGGGGAGGTCATTGTTCCCCTGTACTCATCAGACCAATGATTGCATACAATGCCCCATTCAGAATGTATCTGACCCAACACCTGCGGCAATTGGATGGGCCCACAAATTCCTCAACAGGAGGTGAAAGGGTCTCAAACATATTTCTTATGCTGCCCAACTGAAGGAATTCCTGCTGTATTCAGTCGCTTACCGTCTGCTCAGAGGTGACCTGTGCCTGACATACAAGGCTATGTCCATCACAGAATTAATGAACATGCTTCACCTCAAGACCTCTACATCCATCAGGACTACAAGGGCAGGAGACTTAAACCTCAACACAGATATTAATAGGATGTGCTGGAGGGACAGATTCATCACCCAGAGAGTCCCTATGCTGTGGAACAACATCCTGGTACATGTGAGGCTGAGCACCTCACTGGCTTTGTTCAAGTGAAATCTTGACCAATGGATTGGAGATTGCAGGTATACCCCAGGGATAACCTCAGTATCACTGCTTGACAGAGGCACAGCAAAATAATGGGCATATTATCCATCAAATTGAAGGGGTGGCAGAAGCCACAAAACTCTGGGCTAGGTTTATAAATGCCCTAGGGCAGATAGCCTAGTATGAACCTATGAACATAGGCCTGGGGCAGTTCCTGCTATTAGGACAGTGGTCTGTAGCAAGCTATATAGTAGTAGTCAGTTTTAGCCATTGGTTTTTGACCTTGGCTATTCCATGTTGCTTCTTGTTGTGGTACAAACATGGGTGTGTGGTTATCCATGCCATTTATTGCTAGTCACCCTCATTTTTATCTGGTTCCATGTTTTTGCACATGTACATCACTGTATGAGGTGTGACCTGGTAGTGTCAGGGTGCTGATGTGGGTTTGACCCTGTTTTCTATTACAGCACTGATATCTACATTCTCTATACTGTGTGTGTTTACACTGCATGCATCTTGATGTTTATACTTCTGGCATTGGGTAGCATTACATCTAGGTTCCTATCCCTTGTGGTACCCATGAGGTGGGTTTGTGTTTTGTGGTTTATGATTGTTGAGGGTGGATGTTAGTTGGGGTCCTCAGGTGTGCATATGGTACATGATATTACATTACTTAACACATGGCATTCATGCCTCAGGTGGTGCTGCAGGGCCGCCTCTGTCAGATGCACATACTACACTCCCTGTACATGTTTGGAAGCAGGTTGTGTCATGTTAGGCATCCCTGTTACTGTATGAGTGAGTCAGAGCGGGTATCAGTCCCAGTGTTCCTACTGACCAAGTGTATGTGCTATGCGTTGCCTCTTTGCCAAGGCCAGGGCATACTGGGCACGCCTCCTTCTGCCTATTGGGACAAGGTCAGGTTGTTCCTCCTCCGAGTCACCTCCTGCCTGTGATGGCCTTGGCAATGGTGGGGGGATGTTTGGCCCAGCCCTGTGCTGGTCCTGCTGCAGCTATTTCTGCAGGATCATATTATGTAGCATAACACATATCATGATCATTTGGGTACATGTACTTGGTGTGTACTGCAAGGCTCCACCAGATGTGTCCAGACACCGGAACCGTGACTTGAGCAGCCCAAACACACGCTCTATGACATTACGTGTTTGTGCGTGTGCCTCATTATGGCGTTCCTGTTCAGGTGTGTGTGCATTTCTGATGGGTGTCATCAGCCACGGCTCAAGTGCATAACCTGCATCCCCCACTAGGTGTCCGTGTGGGAAGTCCCCATTGGCAAATGATTGGTACAGCTGCGTCAGATGCCAGATATGGGAATCGTGGTAGCTCCCAGGGCAGCCAGCACACACATTCATTATTATGCCCTGGGCATCACACACGACCTGGCAGTTGATGGAGGGGTATCCCTTGCGGTTAATGTAGGCTCTACCCCGCTCACCGGCTGGTGCTTTCATGCATATGTGCGTGCAGTCTATTGCACCCAGCACCTCAGGGTAACCCGCTATTTGCTAGAAGAGACGCATATTGCTGGCCACAACCTCACGGTCATTAGGGACATATATATGATCACCGACATGTGCTGACATGGCATCCAGGAACTGGTGCAGTACTCTGGAGGCTGATGCCTGTGATATCCTCATCATATCACCAGTTGGTCTCTGGAAGGTACCTGTTGCTAGTATTCTTAGGCCAACACATACCTTGGTTTCCACTGGGATGGGTTCCCTTCTGTTGGTTCTGTTTGTGAGATGTGGCCTGCACAGCTCAACAATCTGCTGCAGAAGGTCTCTGTCCACTCTGTAGCGCTCTACTATCTCCAGCTCATGTAACCCATGGTAGGTGACCCTGGGCCTGTATACTCTTCTCCTTCTCCTCACTCTGGGTTGTCTGTCAGCATCTGCATTGTCACCACCCTCAGCAATTCGCCTATGCCTGATTATAATAGCTATGGCAGCCCCTAGCATTTCTGCTCTGAGTTCAGTTTTTTTCAGTTTTCAATTCTGATAGCTTAGTTTCTGGCAGTATCTCTTGTGAGAAACAGCCTGCACTGCTCTTTGCAGTGTTTTAAGTGCTGGGTTGGGCTTCTAGTCTGCTTGTGTAATTGCCTGCTTCTAATTGTTTCCACCAATTAACTCCAGCAGTATCTTCTGGCAGTTTCCCTGTATTTTAGTTGTTTCCTGTTTCCTCTCTGTTTCCTGAGGAGGAGCAATGTGCACACCAGCTTAAACACGCTCACAGTCACTTAAACGCGCGCACACATCCTTACATGGTGTGAGCTTGGCTGATTCATGCTAAAACGCGCACACTGCCTTACACACGTGCACGCTCGCGCAAACCGTTGTAAACGGTTTGCAACACGCTCCCACATGTTGAACCTGCCTTACACGCGTGCACACGCGCGCATGCACGTATTTCAAGAAACTTTGAGTGTAGTGATAGTGTATACCCTCAGTTTCTTGACTTTCCTAGTGTTCTGTTGGGACACACCTCCCTCCCTGATGTCTGTCTGTCATCTCTTACCTTACATTGCCCTCCAATCTGGTACATTTATTGCTATCCTTCCCCCCCGTGATGTCACCTACCTCTTACTCTGTTCCTCCCCCTTCTCTAACTCTTACACTACTCAGAAAGTGCTCATTACCTATGTGGCAGTGTGATTCAGTATTGTAACCCTCATTTACATAGGATTGCCTAGTAATGACTAGTTACATGTCTTACACGGAGCTTCCCCTCCTTGACAACCACTAAACAGAGGCCATATTGTTTTTGGTCTGCAAGTCCCTCCATTGACATTCCATGTAATACATAAATCCCACAATTGTGGGCTTATAAGCTTCGGTTTTCAGTTTTAGGTAGCGCACCCGTTTGCTGGTGTGCTGCAGTTAAACCCAGAAATCCCGTGGAAAAAAAAAAAGTTATATAACTTATTTTTGCAACACTTTTTCATGCCAATGGCCACATATTTGGCCATTGGCATGCTTAATGAAACATATGCACCCTTTATTTGGAGCTGACATAGCTTCGTTTTAATTGCAGAAATGTACTCAGTTGTCAGCTGAGTACATTTCTGCAGCTAACACGTCCGTTACACGGACTGGTTTCAGCTTCGTGGATCGCTCAAATACCTCATTTGCATATCTTTAAGCTGCAAATGAAGTATTGAGCATTTCCACGCCCAGTCCGTGTTAGAGACGTGTTAGCTGTCTCTTACACGGAGATTTGGGCTGTTCCTGAATCGGGAGGCTTACACGGAGGCTTACACTACTCTTGAACTCCGTGTAAGCCTTCCTGAATCCGGCCCACTGCCTTCAGTGTTAGCTAATGGATTACAAAAAATCTTGGATAAAATAATTTCCCCAGAACAACTAAGCGATAATACCTATATGTTAGACACGTTAATTTATTTCTTAACTAAAGATAATCATCCAAGATACGCACTTAAAATAGATGCCTCAAAAGCATTTAACAATCTGGACCAAGATTTTCTTTTCTCAACAATGTCACACTTCAACTTCCTCACTTCATTTATAACGGCCATCAAGATGATTTATAACAATGCCACAACCATGCTAAGCATTAACAAGTGGTATTCTAAACCTATTAAAATCACAAATGGCACTCGTCAGGGTTGCCCACTATCTCCATTCCTTTTTAATATTTATCTAGAACCGCTACTACTCCATATCTCCCAAAACGCACAGCACCATTTCCCAAAGGTATAGAACACAATAGTAAAATACTCTGCTTTTGCTGACGACCTAAACTTATACTTCGAACTCCCTAATACAGACTTACCAAAAATACTTTCCTCAGTAGAACAGATGTCCTTCAAGGATGCATCTGCAGTCATAACATATGGGTTGTCCTGCCTCAGGCAGCCCTTCGGTTGGCCGGATTCCAAAGTCTGGGTCTGCCCTCAGCTGATGTCGCACTTTCCCCGACGTCAGAGCTTCTGGGGTATAAAAGCATCTGCTGACGCCATTTTCCTCAGTCTTTCTTGCTGCGCGGTGCCCGAAGCAGAAGCTGTTCGCAAGTGCCGGTCGGTCAGATCCAGAGATTTCAGCTACCGAAGACTTCGAAAAAAGCTAAGTACCCCGCTGGGGACTCTTTCTTACCTCAGCCGATGTCAGACAAAGTAAATAATTGTTTAACTTGTGGGAAACAAATACCTCATAAGGATTTCCATTCTTACTGCCTTCCTTGCTTAGGCCCAGACCACGACATATCAGCTTGTTTAGCCTGTGCCTCCTTCAACCGACGGACTCTTAGACATCGGTCGGAGTTCGCAGAGGAATATTTTGGTACCGCTTTTGCTTATAAAATGCCGTCGGAGACTCCGACTACGCATATGGTCAAAAAACGCAAGGAAAAGGACCGACACTCGCGGCCCATGGTTTTGGCTGAAACCACTGCTAGGCCTTCCGCGAGTGTCTCGGTTTTGGCTGAAACCGAGTCCACGGCTATTCCTATTACCGAAACTTTACCTCCGACCACCGAGGCCAGAGAGGCTCCGGCTGAGTCGGCTTCTGAACTCCCTACCGAAGCTAGCGTTCAGGAATTGTCCGACACCATACCCTTGGACATTTCTACCCCTGCACATGGGGCAGCTAGGCCCCCAGCTTCTATGTCTATTAAGGCCTTCTCCAGGGCTAAAGCTGCCAAACTCTCTAAAGCTTTGCCTGCCAAATCTACATCCCAGAGGCCTGCCTCTAGTTCACAAATTCTCAGTCTTGCTGAGGACCTTATATCCTTAATTAGGGGTTCCCAACCTCACCCAGACAGGGCCTCCCAACCTCCTCCAGACAAAAGGCCCAGGACTGACCCCTCTGAACCTCACTCCTCTGATTACTCCTCGGATGGATCTGATTTGTCAAACCACCAGGAAGGGGCCTACTTGCCTTATGAGGATTCAGATGCAGAAGATTCTATCCCTTCGGCCTCCCCCTCTGAAGAATTTTCATTTGGGGAGACTTTACACTCCATGAGACAGCACTTTCAATGGCAGGGTCAGGATTTCTCTGAATCTAGAAAAAGATTAAGGACCTTTTTGCATTTGCCCCAGCATAGGCCCTTAGCTATACCTCCTGTTCTAACTGTAATTGATGATGTGTACAATGATGCCAGCACTGCTCCTAACTCTCTTCCTCCGGCCCCCTCCAAACCTGACAGATATTACAGGGTCCCTGATTCTCACTTCCACCTGTATAAAGCCCATGCTGCAGACCCAGAAACTATTTCTCAGGGCCCTAAAGGGGTTGCAGCCGCTACTGCCAAAAATCCCCTACCCTCTGAAAGAGAATCTAGAGCATTAGAGAGATGGGGAAAGAAGGTTTATACATCTGCTACTCTTTCTGCCAGGGCATTAAACTGTCAATTCCATATGATACAGTACCAAGAATTTTTGTTAGATCAGTTGAATAAGAAACTTTCTTCTCCTGAACCTTTAGACCGTAAATCCCTTCAAGATTTGGTACACAACTCACAACAGGTCAGTAATCACTTCTTAAAATGTGGCTATGATGCACTGGAGGCTTCATTTAGATCAGCTATGACTGGAGCAGTAATTCGCAGGCATGCCTGGCTGAAGGAACAATCTTTGCCAGACCATGTCAAAGCTAAACTACTCGATGCTCCAATGGAAAAACAAAATTTATTTGGCTCCCCTGCACAGGAGATTCTAAAGAAGGTTGAAGAAAAAGCAAAATCTGTGCAGACAGTTAAAGATTTCCTGCAAGTTCAACCTCTGAGGTTCAGCAGAAACTGGCCTACAAAGAATTGGTCCTTTCCAGACACCTCCAGAGCACAGAGAGGCAGGAACAGACGCCCTAGAGGCAGAGGTCAATCCAAGGGTTCCTACATGGGCCGTCAGTGGCAGCCTGCCAGCCAGAGGGGTAGTGCAACAGCTACAACTGCAACCACTACCACAGGACAGACCCAATGACTTGACTCTGATACCTCCTACCAGGGATCAACTAGAAGCACCCTTGGGCGGAAAGCTGGCTTTATTCTCCAAAAACTGGCATTGCATTACAAAGGATACATGGACATTGCAAATAATAGACAAAGGATACAGGTTTCACTTCCACACTTTACCCAAAAGAGGCGGAATGCCAAACCTTCCACCAAATCAAAAGGCAGAGGCTTTAAGACAAATCAGCAGTTTACTTCAGATGAAAGCTATAGAAAGGGTACCATCTACAGAACAAGGCCAAGTATTTTACTCCAGACTATTCCTTGTACCAAGAAAAGAAAACCAATGGAGGCCTATTCTCGACCTGTCCGCACTGAACACATATCTCATTGTGCCAAAATTCAAAATGTTGACCCTACAGCAACTTCTTCCCATGCTGGGCAAGGAGTCTTGGCTGGTGACTGTAGATCTCAAGGAGGC
This sequence comes from Protopterus annectens, assembly GCF_019279795.1. NCBI lineage: Eukaryota > Metazoa > Chordata > Ceratodontiformes > Protopteridae > Protopterus > Protopterus annectens. Next base: position 40,357,033 of record NC_056725.1, on the reverse strand, counting down.
ATACCTGCATGTCCCAATCCGACCAGATTGCAGAAGACACCTCAGATTTCTTGCAGGATCAGAGAATTATCAATTCTCAGCATTGCCCTTTGGCTTATCTACTGCGCCCAGAGTATTCACGAAATGCCTGGCATCAGTAATTGCACATTGCAGACTTCAGGGAATTCACATTTATCCATACCTGGACGACTGCCTACTACAAGCGGACAACAAGAAAAAATTGCTAAAGGACTTGGCCTATGCCATACACCTGTTACAGGCCTTGGGATACACAGTCAACATCCAAAAGTCAAGACTAGTACCATCCCAAAGGATAACTTTTTTGGGTGCGGATCTGGACACAATCACTCAGATGGCTTTTCTCACAGCAGAAAAACAAAAACAACTTCCAGATTACTTCATGACTCTGACAAGACAAACTCAGCTTACTGCAAGGAGAGTCCTGCAGGCCCTGGGTTACATGGCATCCTGTATAATCTTGATTCTACATGCCAGGCTACATATGAGGAAATTACAATGGTACCTAAGGAATGTATGGTCTCAACACAGTCACAGTCTAGAAACCATGATACCAATCATTCCATGCCTTCAAAAGGAATTCCTGTGGTGGTCTCTGGCCTGCCGGTCCAACAGAGGGTTGCCTTTCAACGAACCAAAAACAAAGCAGACCATCACCACGGACGCCTCAGACCGAGAATGGGGAGCACACATGGAGGACAAACGTACCCAAGGCATATGGCCTCAAGGACAGCTAAGCATGCACATAAACCAAAAGGAAATGCTGGCAGTGAGGCATGCAATCGAGACATTCAGTCCCTTCCTCCAGCAAGGACATCTGTTAATAAGGACAGACAACACCACGGTCATGTGGTACATAAACAAACAGGGAGGCACACATTCCTACCCTCTATGCCAGATGGCTATGGATCTGTGGGACCTATGCCTGAGTCTCAGTATCCAGCTGCAGGCCAAATTCATACCAGGAAAAGAGAATTCACTAGCAGACAGCTTAAGCAGAACTACCATGGATGCACACGAATGGATGCTGCATCCAGACATCTTCAAGCTCATCACCAAGAAATGGGGAATGCCAGAGATGGATCTGTTCGCCTCCCCACTCAATCACCAACTGAAGAAATTCTGCTCAAGGACATACCACCCACAAGCCTGGAGGGTGGACACTCTCTCTTTCAGCTGGAACGCCCTAACAGTATATGCCTTTCCACCTCTCCCATTGATGTACAAGGTTCTACTGAAGATCAGGGAGGAACAGCCAAAAGTGATACTAATAGCTCCGGATTTTCCAAGACAACACTGGTACCCACTATTGAGAAGCATGTCTCAGGAAAACTCATGGCCTCTTCCCCTATGGCCTCTTCTTCTAACGCAGAACAATTTCAAGACCCTACATTCCAACTTGAAAACATTGCAGCTAACTGCCTGGAAAATTCCTTAAAACCCAACCAAACTGTTTTATCTCAGAGGGTAAAGGACATTATCTTGGAGGCTCGCAGACCTTCCACAAGAAAAGCATACTCAGCTAAATGGAAGAGATTTCTCATTTGGAGCACATCAAAGGGCACAGATGTCACAGTGGCAAATCTAGCACACATCCTCGAATACTTAGCAGAATTGTTCCACAATGGCCTGTCTTATTCTAAGATTCATGCTTCAGCAATTTCAGCAGAATACAATATGGATCCACCTATCTTCTCGCACCCTCTTCTCAGACAGTTTTTGAGAGGAATCAAAAATGTTAAACCTCCAAGAAGACCCCCCCCCCCTACCTACATGGGATCTCAATTTTGTGCTGGAAAAATTGACATTACCTTCTTTTGAACCAGCAGCATCAGCAGACCTACAGTTTTTATCTTGGAAAACTGCATTCCTTCTGGCAATCACTTCAGCAAGAAGAGTATCTGAATTACAGGCATTAATGGCAGTGCAGCCTTTTCTTATTTTTCACAAGGATAGAGTGTCACTGAGAACCAATCCTACTTTCATGCCAAAGGTGGTATCCAGGGTATCCTTGAACCAAGCTATTCACTTGCCTACGTTCTTCCCTAACCCACAGACAAAGGGGAAAAACTTTTGCACACCTTGGATATACACAGACAACTACGCTACTATCTGGACAGAACTAAAACAAACAGAAAAACTGACCAACTTTTTGTAGCATATGCAACCGGGGTGCAAGGAAGAGCAATTTCCAAACAGACAATTTCAAAATGGATAGGAAATTGCATTCGCTTTTGCTACTCCTTTCATGGAAAGACAGCTCCTGAAAATATTGGGCCTCATTCCACAAGGGCCACAGCCACCACCACAGCTTTCCTACGAGGGGTGGCTACCAAGGACATTTTAGAAGCTGCTACTTGGAGCTCCGTGCATACATTTGCCAAGCATTACAATCTTCCTTTATACTCCAGATCCCGAGCAGGGTTTGCAACTGCAGTACTGCAGGGGATCTTAACTACACCATCCTTCTCATAGTACCTCCTCCCCCAGTTTGGCTATGGTATTCTACCCATATGTTATGACTGCAGATGCATCCTTGAAGGACATAGTACAGTTTTGTACCTACCATAAATGTAGATGTCCGATAGGTATGCATCTGCAGTCAGGATTACCCTCCCTCCTTCCCCTCTGCGGTTTTCCTAGGGTGCTTACCCCTCTTCTAGCTAGCTGGGGGAATCTATTATGGTGTATTTGTTTGTTTATTCATGTATTTAATTTGCAAATGTTTGGAACTTTTCAGCATTTATCCAAATTTAGCCTTCCTAGAGGGCACCTGGCATCTGGGGCAAGCAAAACTGAGGAAAATGGCGTCGGCTGATGCTTTTATACCCCAGAAGCTCTGACGTCGGGGAAAGTGCGACATCAGCCGAGGCCAGACCCAGACTTTGGAATCCGGCCGACCGAAGGGCTGCCTGAGGCAGGACAACCCATATGTTATGACTGCAGATGCATACCTATCGGACATCTACATTTATGGTAGGTACAAAACTGTACTTTCTCTACAGTTGCAAATTATATGAACCCCAAAAAATCCTCAATCTTCCCTCTAAATCACATGAACCATAGTACAGCATACTTCCCTTTAGTCAGCATATCCATAACATATAAGCTAAAATACCTAGGCATAAGCTTCTGTCATACTTACAAAGAAATGCATAGCTCAGATTTCCTAAACACATGGGATAAAATTAGGCAAGACATCTTAAGATGGGAAAACTTAAACCTATCGCTTCTCTCTAAATCTGCCATTATTAAAATGAACATTCTTCTCAAAATTCTATTTCAGCTAAACTCTATTAACTTCAAACTACCAAAATAACTACTCAAAGCAATGGAAAAGGCCCTTTCCAAATCCCTATGGCACCCTAAAACAACAAGAATAAGCTACAAAAATCTTACAATGCCAAATATAAAAAGCGAGCTGGAGCTACTAGATTTTGGCTTATATTACCTTATTATAAAAGCAAACAGGTTTATCCAAATTGCAGAATATGTTAGTGCAAAAAAGACTTGGTACCCAGTATGGGGAAATTTACTAAATTCCATAAACATAAATCCCAAAGCTGTTCCTTTCCACCAACCCAAACTAAATTTTTTTCACAAACTACACCCATTAATCAAAAGCATTCCAATCCCTTTTTCTTTCTATCAGTCTGCAGAATTCGTTAGTACTGTTACAACCTATACATATGAACCCGACTATTAAGTTAAATAATAAAATGATTGATCTCAAACCATTCCCAAGAATTAAAGAACTAATAGTATAGGATATCCTACAGTACACACTTGATAAACTAAGAGAAAAATTCAAGTCGCCAGCTTACTGTAATTACATTCTTAGACAAATGATATCAATAATAAACCTAAAATATTCAAACCACGAAATAGAAATACAAAAGTATAGAAAATACTCAAAACATAATCAAAGCTCTAAAAGCTAAAGAAAAAAATGTTATCAAATTCATATAAATTAATAAATGAGTTAAAACACCAATCTGCGTTATTATACTCAAAATACTGGGAAAACGTAAATAATAATATCTCTACAATACAAAAACAAGAAGCCATTAATAATACCCTAAAACTTGCACCTTTCAAAAATCTCATACACACAACTGATGATTAACAATAATGTGTATTATACCACAGCTGTTCTCAAACATTTGGTTACAAAAAAGCTCACTGTGCCCCTTCTGCATATGCAAAAACCACTCTCTCTTGGGAAACAATGATCCTGAATATTATTCATAGTTTAATCATCGGAATGGGCAAACATATCTTAGTTACAGTATGCGCACTACTTAAATTCTACACATCTGAGTTGGGTCAATAGCAAAAACAGCTCATGGAACAACTTTAAAGAAATGGCAGTTAAATATATCACCTCTCACAAACTAGCTAGCAAAAGTATTAAAAAAAGATTATACTTCCATACATACTGGAATTCTCTCCTAGAGACAATTTTGATTAACATACAGAATACTTAAAATTAAATGTCAGGTAGGTGGCTGATTTGAAATAAACCTCTATGCTATTGAACATAAATAGTTGTATCACTGATATAGAAAACACACATCTGTGATTCAACAAAAGGATGGCTTCCAACATTGTATATAATGTAAATATGTTTTTTTTCCTAGGTTTTGGAAAACTTTAAAGGTTTTTTTTTTCTTTTTCCTTTTTTCTTGTTTTTTCTGTTTTCTTTTTCTTCCAGTCTGGACAATTAAAGGTTTTCTGCATATACAATCATACTTCTCAACGTCCTCAGCATAACTCTCTACTAAGTATTCCCTAGATGTGGTGTAACCATGTCAATTGTTAATCATAAAGTTTCTTGCAAATGTTTAAATGTTTTTCTTTGGAAAGTTTGGATACCTTTACTCATTTATGTATTACATGCTGTATTGTCTGCAATCATTTTGTACTTTTATTTTTATTATGGATTTGTGGAAAATACAATAAAAAGGATTTTTCAAAAAAAAAAAAGAATGCCTAATAATTTTGTGTGGGATACAGCTGATATTAAGATGGTGTTGAATATATTTGGAAAGGGGTATGGGGGTCACTTGATTTACTGGGGAGAAAGAGCATGAATTTACTTTTAGAATGGTTCAGTATCAGGTGTGATTCATATAGCCATGATTTGATGGATAGGAAGGGCTGCTGAGTTATATGGAGGGGAGGAGTGGCACAAATTAGAGTTGTCATCTGTGTATTGCACTATGGAGGCTAAGGGGGTTAAAGACTGAGTCAGTTAGCGAATATACTAAAAATAAGGGGACCAAGTATAGAACCTTGTGGAACACCCAGGGTGACGGGTAAAAGTGAAGAGTGTTCCTGTTGCCATTTGACAGCTTGCTGATGGTCGGATAGGTAGTTATGGAACCAGGCTAGTGCAGAGGAGCTGAGTTTTAGAAATTCTACTTCATCAGAGTTTTTGGTGAGAAATCATGTCAAAGACTTTAGAGGGATCTAAGAAGATAGAAGAAACAAATACTCTTATTTCCGTGATGGTTGATGGTGTTGGTAAAGCTTTGAAGGGCAGTTGTGGTTCTACTGTGAGGGCAGAACCCATGTTGTGTGTTGGCTAAGAGGTTGTTGGATAACAGGTGGTTTAAGAGCTGCATGTGGATGCATTTTCAAGAATTTTTGAGGGGGTAGGATTGCAATGGGTCTGCAGTTAGAAAATTCAGTGGAGTTACCGCCTTTGTATAAGAGAAGAATATGAGATATTTTCCAGCTTGTGGGGATGTGCTGTTCTGAGATGAAGTGCTTAATCAAGATACAGTGGATATAAAAAGTATACACACACCTGTTAAAGTGATATAAAAAATGGGACCACAATAAATTATTTCAAAACTTTACCTACCTTTATTGTGACCTATAACCTGTACAATTCAATTGAAAAACAAACAAATCTGTTAGGGGGAAAAATATAAAAAATAAAAAACGTACAATAAGCTGGTTGGACGTGTGCACACCCTTAAACTAGTTGAAGCACCTTTTGATTTAATTACAACATTGTCTTCTTGGATAGGAGTCTGTCAGCATGGCACATCTTGACTTTGCAATATTTGCCCACTCTTCCTTGCAAAAGTGCTCCAAGTATGTCAGATTGCAAGGGCATCTCTTGTGCACAGCCCTCTTCAAGTCACCACACATATTTTCTATTTGATTTAGGTCTGGGCTCTGGCTGGGCCATTCCAAAACTTTAATTTTCTTCTGGTGAAGCCATTTGTTTGTTGATTTGGATGTATGCCATTGTCATGTTGAAAGGTGAAATTCCTCTTCATTTTCAGCTTTCTAGTAGACGCCTGAAGGTTTTGTGCCAAAAGTGACTGGTATTTGGAACTGTATATAATTCCTTCCACCTTGACTAAAGCCCCAGTTACAGCTGAAGAAAAGCAACCCCAAAGCATGAAACTGCTACTACCATGCTTCACAGTCAGAATGGTGTTCTTTTGGTGATGCAAAGTGTTTTTGCGCCAAACATACCTTTTGGAATTGTGACCAAAAAGTTCAGTCTTGGTCTCATCAGACCATAACACATTTTCCCACATGTTTTTAGGAGACGATGTATTGTTTTGAAAATTTTAGCCGAGCCTGGATGTTTTTCTGTGTAAGAAAAGGCTTTTGTCTTGCAACCCTACCCCATAGTCCAGACATATGGAGAATACGGGAAATTGTTGTCACACACAGTGCACAACCAGTAGTTGCCAGAAATTCCTGCAGCTCCTTCAGTGTTGCTGTAGGTCTCGTGGCAGCATCCCTGACCAGTTTTTGTCTCGTCTTTTCATCAGTTTTGGAGGATCCTCCAGTTTTTTGCAACATCACTGTTTCATATTTTCTCGACTTTTTGATGACTGTCTTCACTGTGTTCCATGGTATATCCAATGCTGTGGAAATATCACTGTTTCATATTTTCTCCACTTTTTGATGACTGTCTTCACTGTGTTCCATGGTATATCCAATGCTGTGGAAATATCACTGTTTCATATTTTCTCCACTTTTTGATGACTGTCTTCACGGTGTTCCATGGTATATCCAATGCTGTGGAAATTTTTTTGTACCCTTCTCCTGACTGATGCCCTTCAACAATGAGATCCCTTTGATGCTTTGTAAGCTCTCTGCGAGCCATGGCTTTTGCTGTAGCAGGCATCTGAGTAAATGTCAGAAAAATCCTACTTGGACAGCTGAACTTTATTTGGGGTTAATCAGTCTCTTTATTTGATGGCAGGTGTGTACCCAAGACAACTGAATGCTGTAGTTAAATCAAAAGGTGCTTCACCAAAGTATTAGTTTACGGGTGTGCACACTTATGCAGCCAGCTTATTGTATGCTTTTTATTTTTTATATTTTTTTCACCTAACAGACTTATTTGTTTTTCAATTGAATTTGTACAGGTTATATGTCACATTAAAGGTGGGGAAAGTTTTGAAATGATTTATTGTGATCTCATTTTTTATATCACAAAAATCTGGCATTTTAACAGGGGTGTGTACACTTTTTATATCCACTGTATGTAGCTTACTCTTCAGACATAGGATATACATTTAATGTATTTACTGATTAACATTTGATTACCAGGAAAGTCTGACTGGGTAGGAGTTCATTTTCAGCTAAGGTCTGGGGAGAAAAGTTCCAAAGAATTACAAAACATTTTAAGAAAAATAAATTGTATGGTCTTTAAAATAATACAAAAACTTGCAGTTTAAATAGATGTGCCAAATTAGACATATGAAAACATTGGTTAAGAATAGATACAAGTTATATGATGATTTAATAGATGGAGACATTTTAGTCAGTTGAATGCAGAAACCTGTAAACTAGGATAAAAGGACAATGGCCAACTTAGTAAGTGGTCCTTAGAGTGGAAGGATTGCTCTCTTGGAAGGGGGACATTAAAACCAATTTACAGCACAGATAGATATTTGACTAGTTGAATTTAATGTACAGTAAAGTTCAAGTTAATTTGCTTACATTATCCAAAGAGAACATTCTCAGTGAAAATGTTTGGGAGTTGGCCCTTATGGCAGTGCTCTTGTAGTATTAGGACTGGATGTTGTGACCACATGCTATTATCCAAAGAAAGTCCACTGTACATTTGATGTGTAGCGCAAGTATAATTTAGTATGCTGGCCAGACATGTGGCTACCCTTGGTGGGATATCCCAACAGTAAGGAATACTGCAGAAGTGTTAAGTTAGACATCTACTTGTATGGTAAGTTCTTACACAGCTTTATTTTAATTATTTATGTCTTCACACTAGGTTTACCATAGCTCCGTGGCTGTAGCATACAAGGCTGTGGCCTCCACCATTTCTGCTTATTGTTTATTCAGCAGTGTTATAAAGCTGTCTAGTCTCTCAGTCTTTTTTAATTTTTCCAACAGTTCCTTCCATGGCACAGACTCACTAGAGTCCAGGCAATTTACATTTACAGGGACATCAATCACTTCCATGACCCCCTCATTACATACCATGTGGCTGACTGTCAGATCCAGTGTTCTAAGACAAAATGTATCTGCTTTCCAGTTTTTGTTTTGGATTTTATGCCAAGTTGCAACAAGGGAACCATGCATTACATCCCCAGGCTTCACCAGATGGCAAGAATTCCTTCCAAGACAGAAAAAAAAAATACTGATGTGATAGTGTTCAATCTCGCCGTTTGTTCTTACACATGGGTTCGGAGCCGATCCTTGGCTCCGTGCCGGCCTCTTGCAAGCTCTGCATCGAGAAGAAGCTCGAGACAATCTAATACCCACAATCCCCCTCTGCCTTTACCTCAGATCTAGTTTGCCGCTGTTGCGTTCGCATCGTTGGGAGCTAGCTCGAGCGTCTAAAGCTAAGATATAACTTTATTGTTATATTTTATTGGAATTTCTTATTCTATTTGATTTTTCAGTGATATACTGTGTGATTGTGTTGTTGACTGTTTAAATTCTCGGTACCGTTAAGCTGTTTTATCGGTTAGAATTTTTCGGGGTCTACAACCCTTCTTAAATTTAATAGCATTTGACTTTATACCGGATTTGACAATCTTTTCTAGGACGATGGATAGGTATGGGAAGCGCATTTTTAGTTCAGCGGCTTTTTCCATGCGATCCCTGAACTATTTGACCCATTTTACACGTCTACAGAGGGATCTAGTCAAAGAGTTGGGAGATACCCTCCAGGGTACTACAGATGCTGCTGTCTCGGAGAAAGTGACAGCACAACTTAATACCCTTACATCCATTGTGAACTCGTCCATGAGGCTGATTTCCTACGCAGCCGAAGGTTCGAGTAGGGCAGCAGCTTCAGCGATTGCTCTTCGTAGACAATCCTGGATGCGCTTATGTCCCTTTGCGGAAGCCTTCAAGTCTTCCTTTACTAACGCCCCATTTGACGGTGCCACTCTCTTTGGCCCCAAAGTAAAGGAGACCCTTACCCAGTGTGAACAGGAGGGAAAGACTCTGCTGTCGGAGTCCGTTTTTCCACCCCAACCAGACCGTACCCCAAAGGGCAACGTGGTGGAAAAATGTGGTTTCGAAAACCCCAAGGAGCTTTCTCAGGCACACAGGGAGATGCCCCCTCTAGAGGCAGAGGAGGGGGCAGAGGTGGAAGACGCCATCCAGGCGGCAGAGGGGGTCCGCAACATCAAGGTGACAGGGATACACTCCCTGGTAAACCTTTCCAGCACTCCTGAGAGGAGGCCCGACTGTCCTGCTCTGGAGGCAGTCGGGGTCGCTTAGCTTTATACCCTCAGGCCTGGCAAAATGTAACTACAGACAAGTGGGTAAAAAGCGTGGTTACCAGAGGTTACAACATACCCTTTCTATCCCATCCCATTCCAAAGAAAAGACTCCCAGATGTACCCCCATCTGTAGAGCCAGCAGCTATAGAAATTTCAAAGCTGCTAGAAAAAAGAGTCATCCAACCAGTCCCAGCGGACCAGCAAGGATTCGGGACTTACTCAAGGTTCTTTTTAGTTCCAAAGAAAACAGGGGACTGGAGGCCCATCCTGGACCTGAGCTACCTCAATACCTTCGTCAGGAAAGAAAAGTTCCGAATGGTCACGCTTCAATCGATCCTTCCATTCTTACAGAAGGACGACTGGATGTGCTCAATAGATCTAGAGGATGCATACTACCACATCAAAATGGCCAGGGCATCCAGAGATCATTTGCGCTTCGGCTGGGGCCAGTCACTTTCAATTTGAGCCCTGCCCTTTGGTCTGACCTCAGCCCCAGGGTCTTCACCAAATGCATGGCAGTGGTAGCGTCTCACTTGAGACGCCAAGGATTCCAGGTGTTTCCGTATCTGGACGACTGGCTCCTTTCTGCCACCACCCAGCGTCAACTATTACAGGCCAGAGACTTTACTCTTCAACTGTGTGTTCACCTAGGGATTTCCGTAAACTTCGGAAAATCCTTACTTCAGCCATCACAAAATATCTTGTTCATAGGAGCAGAATTAAACACACGTCAGTTAACTCTAAGACTTCCCCCAGAAAGGATACTGTCACTTCAGACTCATATACGTCTTCTACTCTTGTCAAGGAAATCTCCAGCAAAGCTGGTACTGAAGGTGTTGGGACTCATGTCAGCCTCCCTTATTGCAATACCCTTGGGAAGGCTGCACATGAGAGTCCTACAATGGCTACTGTTTGCACAATGGTCGTTTCAACAGCTACCTCTAACACACGAGATTCTTATAACGAAGACATGCAAAACAGATCTAAACTGGTGGCTTCAAACGTGCAACCTTTCCAAGCGGAGACCATTTGTGCTACCCACGCCCACAGTTACGGTGACCACGGACGCTTCCCTGATAGGGTGGGGGGGCATCTTTCAGGGACAGACAGTCCAAGGCGAATGGACCAATTTGGAGTACAGTCTGCACATCAATGTTCTAGAGTTGAGGGCAGTGTTTCTAGCGTTGCAACACTTTGCTCCCTTCTTCCTCTGGGAACAATTGCAGTTCAGACGGACAACATGTCTGTAGTCTGGTACATAAACAAGCAAGGGGGAACCAAATCCTATCAGCTATGCAGAGAGGCCATGAGAATCTGGCAGTGGGCGGAGTCCACGGGTCGCTTTCTAATAGCAACGCACATCCCGGGGTCATCCAACGTCATAGCCGACAGGCTGAGCAGAGCTATTCTGTTACCGCACGAGTGGTCCCTAAAACAGTCAGTAGCGAAAGGATTTTTCGCGTGGGGCCAGCCTTCCTGCGATCTGTTTGCGTCTCCAATGAACGCCAAATGCAGGAGCTACTTTGCCCTATTACCCCCTCCAGGGGAAGTCCCCAGGGACCCTGGTTCACGATTGGCCCCCGGGACTCCTGTACGCATTTCCTCCATTTCCTCTGATACCAAAGTTTCTCCAGAAAGCCAGAAACCTACACAGGACAATAATCCTCATTGCCCCATTCTGGCCTCGTCAAATTTGGTTTCCCTTCCTGAAGACACACTGCATTCGGGGACCCTGGATTCTGGACCCAGAGCCAGATCTATTGACTCACTCGTCAGGGGCTCCCCATCCCGCTCCTGTCCCTCCATCTAGCAGCTTGGCTGCTCCAATTCCAACTTAGCCAGGTCTGATCTTTTGTCACCAGCAGTTCAGGATATATTGGTGGCTTCTCATAAAGCTTCCACTACTAAAACATATTCTAGTAAATGGAAGCGATTTGTATTCTGGGCGAATACACACCAAGTGGATCCTTTTATAGCTCCTTTGAATAAAATATTAGAGTTTTTAACGGACTTATTCCATCAGGGTGCTTCTCCTGCTACACTAAGAGTTCAATTGGCTGCCATTTCAAATTTCCATGTGGAAGAATGTGGGGCTCCTGTTATGGCTCACAGACTTTGTAAAGCCTTTTTAAAAGGGGTTTTTCATATTAGACCACCAGTCAGATCTCCTACGTCACCTTGGAGTCTAAACTTGTTATCTAAATTAATGTTGCCCCCCTTTGAACCTGCCTCTTCTTGCCCATTAAAATTTTTTGTCCTGGAAGACTCTCTTTTTGGTAGCCATTACTTCTGCTAGACGAGTATCTGAACTTCAGGCTCTCTCCATCAAGCACCCTTATTTGATCTTTCACTCTGACAGAGTTTCTCTTCGAACAAATTCATCCTTCCTTCCCAAAGTGTGTTCGATTAACAATATTAATCAGTCCATTGAATTACCCACTTTCTTCAAAAATCACTCCAACAAAATGGAGTATATGTTGCACAAATTGGATGTTCACAGACAACTAAGATTTTACTTGGATAGAACAAAAGATCACAGGAAAACTGATCAACTTTTTGTGGCCTTTGCTGATAGCAGGAAAGGACTGGCGGTTACCAAAAGAACTCTTTCTAAGTGGCTAACGGATTGTATAATCTATGTCTATGATTCCTCAAATCTAACTCTATCACACAAACCCAAAGGACATTCCACAAGGTCAGTGTCTACATCTCTGGCTCATGCAGCCCGCCTACCACTAGATGCTATTTGTGCGGCTGCTACTTGGTCTAAGCCACATACTTTCATTTCTCATTATAAGGTAGACAAGGTTTCTAGGGACAGGGCAACCTTTGGTTCCACTGTGCTCAAGAACGTCCTTCCGTGAGTTCCTCAGGAACAAGGAGCTAGGGACGCTACCCATGTGTAAGAACAAACGGCGAGATTGAACACTATCACATATAGAAGTTATGTCCTTACCATAACGTTCCATGTGGAGTGTTCATCTCGCCTTTGTTCTTACATTCCCACCCTCCCGCCCTAAAGAAGAACGTTCTTTGATGCCTGGCCAGGAGCATCCTGCTGCTGCTGGCAGATGTTATGTACATGGTTGACATATATATATATATATATATATATATGTCTGTTTCTTCCGTTATATATATAGTTATATATACACTTATTTCTGTGCATATGTGATGTAAGCATGAATGTGCTCTCTCTGGAGATTGGTTTGCTTGCAAACTAGATCTGAGGTAAAGGCAGAGGGGGATTGTGGGTATTAGATTGTCTCGAGCTTCTTCTCGATGCAGAGCTTGCAAGAGGCGACGGAGCCGAGGATCGGCTCCGAACCCATGTGTAAGAACAAAGGCGAGATGAACACTCCACATGGAACGTTATGGTAAGGACATAACTTCTATTTACTGTTTATCAGCGGGTACAATTCTCGAAGTAGCCAGTCATCCAAACACCATCACCAGACTTCTAGTGTCAGCCTTTTTGATGCTGTTCTCCCTGATTGTTTGTGGATTTTGGATTCTTATAATGTCTTCCAGCTGAACTGTAAATAACTGTTGGTCATCACAGCAGGACTTCTGCTTCAAGTAGGGTCTTTGCCATTTTGCCATGCTGATTTAAAAAAAAAAAAAAACACTCCTCTCTTCTCCTCTGTACCATTCTGACTCATTTCTGTCACCTTGACTAACTCTGGCCTCTCACCAGATTTCTACCCTGAAGTCAACTCTCCTCCCCTTAGAACTCAACAAATATATGTATATACTCATGTGTTTATCCAAATACATGGCATCACTACTTTCACATCTATAGCTGACTGTAATACATTACTGGCACTTCTGCCACTACCTTTCCTCTCATGTCATACTACTGCCCATAATACTTGATCCTACACACTAACACAGTTTACTGTTACATATAGTTAAGGGCTTTTGTATGTAATTAATGGAATGACATTGTCCTATGTTTCAACTTTGTTTTTACTTTTGTATGTATCAACATTGTTCTTTTACTTATGCATGTAATACTGTGGAGCTTTTCTCCTCATGCCTCCACTGAAAATGGGCTCTTCCTAAACCCAGTGGACTTTCCTAGTCGACAAATGCAATAAATAAAAAAGAAATGTGCTGTGGGAACAGCAACACTGATTAAGTGTGTAATTTTGGCCTGACTTTCCCATTAACAGCTGAGAAGGTAACAGTCTAGTGTCTTGCTGTGGAGTATTTCTGTGTTCAGGCTAAGCTGAATAGCATTCTTGCTTAGAGCTGACAACACGTTTTTTTCTTTGTTTTTAAGGACTAGAACTCTGGACTTGCATGTTTGACTGTGGATATCTAGAACTGTTTATTGTGTTGAAATTCCCATTTTTTTCTGAAAAAAAAAATATTTGATGTGGAAATTATAGATCATTGTTGCATACAAGGTTGTCTGGAATCCTGTAGCATAAAAATGCTTTAAGAAATATAATTGAACTAGATGGTGATCACATGCTTTGTTATATTCGGGGCACTGCAAATGAGATGCTAAGTGTCCTTAAACTGCAATAAATCCGCAGCTAATTTATTCCATGGCATACATGTTATTTCATGTAGTAGTAATGCATCTTTAGCATTACTTTTGTGAAAAATTTGTATGGAAAGCTTTCTGTTTGTTTAGTTGTTTAACTGGCTAAGCCCACTGGACATAAGTGTCTCTCTACAGGGCAATCCAGGATCATTGTCTGATTAAAGTTGACCAGAGGCTCAGTTTACAAGTAGAATTTCAGGGAATCAAACCAAGACTACAGGATGAAGATGTTGAACATCTCATAGTCTTAACTCTCTTAAGCTTAACTGCCAAGGCTGTCAGACTCTGCACTTAACTATACACAAGTATGTTTTGGGGATTCACTCTAGCATTTTGTTCTGCAAGTGACTTGGGGAAGTTAATTTAATGAATTTTGAACAATAGTACTTTAGATGTGAAATGGATTTTTTTTCTTCTCATTTCAGTGTCCTTATCTATGCATTGAACAAAATGTGGCATCACAGCAACAGGTTGACCTTGTCTCCAATACTTGGTAGACTAGCATCACATGCAATACAACTGGTTTTGTCACATCATAGTAACTTGTTTAAGACTGAAATTTTTCTTTCCAGTAGTAAGTCCTATTGCGATAGTGTGTCCTTTTTGAGCATTTTCTCAGTGACATGGGCACTTGTGAGAGATGAGTGATGAATCTGATGAGTGGTGCAGGAATTCAGAATGTTTATTACATTGTTTCTCCACATAAACAACTGCTGATGTCCTTCAAGAATGCAACTGCAGTCATAACATGTGGGTTGTCCTGCCTCACGCAGCCCTCGGTCGGCCGGATTCCAAAGTCTGGGTCCGACGTCGGCTGATGTCGCATTTCTCTCCGACGTCAGAGCGGCTGGAGTACATAAGCATCAGCCGACGCCATTTTCTTCAGTCTTTCTTGCCGCGGTGCCCGAAGCAGAAGCAGTTCGCAAGTGCCGGTCGGTCAGCTCCTGTATTCTACGATACCGAAGTCATCGAAAAAGCTAAGTACCCCGTTGGGGACCTTTTCTTGCCTCAGCCGATGTCAGAAATTACTGAAAAAGTTAACAATTGTCTTTTTTGTGGTAAACAAATACCTCATAAGGATTTCCACTCTTACTGCCTCCCTTGCCTGGGCCCAGACCACGACGTCTCGGCCTGTGTAGCCTGTGCTCGCTTCAACAAGCGCACTCTCAGGCGCCGGGCAGAGTTCGCTGAAGATTTTTTCGGCGATAAATTTGCCTACACCATGCCGTCGGATCTTCCGACATCGCAAACTCCCAAAAAGCGAAAAGACCAGGACCGACATCCTCGGCCCGCGTCTACCACCGACTCCACGCCAAAACCTAGCGCGAGTGCTCCGGTTCCCTCTGAGACGGTCTCCCCACCGCTCCGAACCGAAGACACCGCATTACCAACTACTCCGATTCCAGACATTACTCCAACGCCAGTTATAGACTTTCCTCCGGATACCGAAACCGAGGAAATGCCCAAGACCATTGCTGTAGACAAGGTCACTCCTGCACGTGGAGCTGCCAGGCCTCCTATGGCCATGTCTATTAAGGCCTACACTAGGGCTAAGGCAGCCAGCAAAACAAAGCATATTACTTCTAAATCCTTACCTCAGCCGACTCCGGAGACACAAATTATGTCCATGGCTGCTGATTTAATTTCCATGATTAGAGGTTCACAGGCCCATCCTGAGAGAGCATCACAGCCTCCTCCTGATAAAAGGCCCCGGGTTGACCCCTCTGACCCTACTCCTTCAGATGAAGACTCTGAGGGCTCTGTCCACTCTGATAGCCAAGAAGAGCTCTTCTAGACCTATGAGGACTCGGATGCAGAAGATTCCATCCCTTCGGCCTCCCCTCCTGAGGATATTTCTTTTGGGGAAGTTCTGCACACCATGAGGGAACATTTCAAGTGGCAGGGTCAGGAATATTCTGATTCTAGGAAACGCCTTAGGACTTTCCTTAAGAAGCCTCAGCACAGGCCCTTAGCTATTCCTCCTGTACTTGATGTTCTGGATGATTTGTATTCTGACTCTAGTGCTACCCCTGATTCTCTTCCTCCTGCTCCAGCCAAGCCAGACAGGTATTACAGGGTCCCAGAAACTCATTCCCATTTATTCAGGGCCCATACTGCTGATTTGGAAACTATTTCACAGGGGCCTAAAGGAGTTTCAGCCTCCACCTCAAAAAATCCTTTGCCCTCCAACAGGGAAACAAGGTCATTAGAGAGATGGGGCAAAAAGGTTTACACATCCACTACCTTATCTATGAGAGCTTTAAATTGCCTTTTTCATATGTTACAATATCAGGATTATCTCTTAGAAGATTTACAAAAAACATTAGCTTCTCCTGATCCTTTAGACAGGAAGACTTTGCAGGAAGCTGTACATAACACTCAGCAAGTAAGCAATCACTTCCTGCAGTGTGGATATGATGCACTGGAAGCTTCATGTAGGGCAGCTATGACAGGGGCAGTGATTCGTAGACATGCTTGGTTAAAAGATCAACCTCTACTAGATCATGTAAAAGCAAAACTTCTGGATGCACCTTTGGAAAAGAACAAGCTTTTGGTGCAAATGCTAAGGATGTGTTAAAGACCATTGAAGAAAAAGCAAAATCAGTTCAGACTGTGAAAGATTTCCTCCAGGTTCAACCCCCCAGATTCAGTAGGAATTGGCCTTCAAAAACTGGTCCTTTCCTAATCCAGAAAAGTTTCAAAGGGTAAGAACAGACGTGGCGAGGAAGAGGCCAATACAGAGGCCCTTACAGGGGCGACAATGGCAGCCAGGAAACCAAAGAAGTGACGAGGGGTTTCACCTGCCCAACAACCACAAACTCAATGACTTTCCTCTCCTACTGCCTACCAGGGAACAACTAGAAGCTCCCTTGGGAAACTATCTCTGTTTGCAGAAAACTGGCACAGACTGACAAAGGACAAATGGATTTTGGACATTATAGACCGAGGGTACAGGTTTCATTTTCATACCTTACCAAGAAAACAAGGCATGCCAAACCTACCACAAAATCAAAGGGCAGAGGCTATCAAGCAAATCACTCTGCTGACTCGAATGAAAGCAATAGAAAGAGTTCCACAACAAGAACAAGAACAGGGGTTTTACTCAAGACTGTTCCTTGTTCCAAGAAAAGAATCTCAATGGAGACCAATACTGGACTTGTCCGCATTAAACACCTTTCTCATAGTACCAAAGTTCAAAATGCTGACTCTACAGCAGCTCCTTCCCATGCTGGGCAAGGAGTCGTGGCTGATTACTCTGGACCTCAAGTTGGCATACCTGCATGTCCCTATCAGACACAGCTGCAGAAGATACCTCAGATTTCTTGCAGGGCCAGAGCATTATCAATTCTCAGCATTGCCATTTGGCTTATCTACTGCGCCCAGAGTATTTACAAAATGCCTGGCTTCAGTAATTGCTCATTGCAGGCTCCAGGGTATACAAATTTACCCGTACCTGGACGACTGCCTCATACAAGCGGGCGACAAATTGATGTTGACAAAAAACCTGGATTATGTCATACGATTACTTCAAGCTCTGGGATACACAGTCAACTTCCAAAAGTCAAGACTGCAGTCATCCCAGCAAATAATTTTCTTAGGAGCCAAACTAGACACAGCCTCTCGGATGGCTTACCTGACAGAAGACAAGCAAGAGAAGTTAACTCATTACTTCAAAGGTTTAGCAAAACTCACCAAGATGACTGCAAGGAGATTCCTACAGGCCCTGGGTTACGTGGCATCCTGCATTCTACTGGTTCCATTAGCAAAACTACACATGAGAAAGCTTCAATGGTACCTAAAAAGCATTTGGTCTCAACACAGCAACAACTTGGAGACAATCATACCACTCATTCCATGCCTACAAAAGGAATTCCTATGGTGGGCCTCGGTGAGCAAGGAAAACACAGGTATGTCATTCAAAAAACCACAGGTAACACTGACCATGACTACAGACACCTCAGACCTTGGATAGGCGGCTCACATGGAAGGCAGGTGCATACAAGGACAATGGTCTCCAAAGGAAACACATCTGCATATAAACCAAAAGGAAATGCTGGCAGTAATGCATGCCATCGAGGCTTTTCAACACCAACTCCAGCAAGGCCATTTAATGATATGGACAGACAACACCACTGTGATGTGGTACATAAACAAGCAGGGGGGCACTCACTCTTACCCCCTTTGCAGACTGACAATGCAGCTTTGGGAGAAATCACTGAGCCTAAACATCCAGTTACAATCCCAGTTTGTTCCAGGAAAAGACAATGTGTTTGCGGACAGCCTAAGCAGGAATTTCACAGATCCACACGAGTGGAGGTTACATCCGAAGGCCTTCAGACAACTCACTTCGACATGGGGCAAGCCAGAAGTGGACCTATTTGCCTCTCACCTCAACCATCTTCTACCAAAATTTTGCACAAGGACATACCATCCAAAAGCTTGGAAAATAGATGCCCTCTCATTCAACTGGAACTCCCTAGCAATCTGTGCATTCCCACCTCTGCCACTGATGACCTCAGTATTACTAAAGATCAAGGCAGAGAAGCCCAAGGGAATCATAATAGCTCCGGATTGGCCAAGACAACACTGGTACCCACTACTACGGAGCATATGTCACACCAGGAGGTGGGCCCTCCCTCAGTGGCCTCTACTTTTGACTCAACACAATTTCGAAACACTGCATCCAAACCTTCAGACACTGCAGCTAACAGCCTGGGAGATCCCCTAAATAACTTCAGCTTATCTCTCTCCAAGGAAGTTCAGCGGATACTAACAGAGGCTCGAAGACCATCCACCAGAAAGGTTTACTTAGCAAAGTGGAAAAGATTCAGCAATTGGAATACCAGCAAGGGACATGATGCATCATTACTGAACATCCCACTTATCTTGGAATATTTGGCAGATATGTTAAAGAACGGCCTCTCATATTCTTCCATAAAGATACATGCATCTGCTATTTCAGCTAGATACAACACTGATCCACCTGTTTTCTCTCACCCCTTACCAAGACAATTCCTCAGGGGAATCAAGAACATTAAGCCACCAAGAAAGGCCCCAGTGCCAGCCTGGGACCTCAATTTTGTCTTAGAAAAACTGACTCTACCTCCTTTTGAGCCAGCAGCTTCAGTTGACTTGCAATTTCTCTCATGGAAGACAGCTTTCCTGTTGGCAATTACCTCAGCAAGAAGGGTTTCGGAGCTACAGGCCCTAATGGCAATACCACCCTTTATTATTTTCCACAGAGACAGAGTTTCATTAAGGACCAACCCTACTTTTATGCCAAAGGTGGTATCTAGGGTTTCTCTAAATCAAGCCATTCATCTGCCTGCTTTCTTCCCCAATCCTGGGAATAAGGGGGAAAGACTTTTGCATACCTTGGACATTCACAGACAACTTCGATACTACCTGGACAGAACCAAGGCCAGTAGGAAGTCTGAACAACTTTTTGTAGCTTACGCCCCTACAGTCCAAGGAAAAGCAATTTCAAAGCAGACTATTTCTAAATGGATTGGACATTGCATCAGATTGTGTTATTCCTTTCATGGAAAGACTGTTCCAGCCAATGTCAGACCACATTCCACCAGAGCTACAGCCACCTCTACAGCATTTTTAAGAGGGGTGCCTACCAAGGACATTCTAGAAGCTGCTACATGGAGCTCCGTGCATACATTCTCCAAACACTACAATCTCCCTCTATATTCCAGATCCAGAGCAGGCTTTGCTTCGGCAGTCCTGCAGGGGTTGATTGCCACACCATCTCTTTCCTAGTGCATACCTCCTCCCCCAGCTAAGCTATGGTATTGTACCCACATGTTATGACTGCAGTTGCATTCTTGAAGGACATAGTACAGTTTTGTACCTACCATAAATGTAGATGTCCGATAGACATGCAACTGCAGTCGGATTTTCCCTCCCTCCATACCCCTCTATGCCTAGGGTCCACTCCTATCCCTGTTACTCTTAGCTGGGGATATCTGTTATGGTGTATTTGTTTTATTGCTCATTTATTTGTTTGAAATCCTGTTTTTGTCTTCCAATTTGATTACAGCCTTCCTTGGAGGGCACCTGGCATCTGGGGCAAGAAACACTGAAGAAAATGGCGTCGGCTGATGCTTATGTACTCCAGCCGCTCTGGCGTCGGAGAGAAATGCGACATCAGCCGACGTCGGACCCAGACTTTGGAATCCGGCCGACCGAGGGCTGCCTGAGGCAGGACAACCCACATGTTATGACTGCAGTTGCATGTCTATCGGACATCTACATTTATGAAAAGCAGAAACCTGATCTCAACGCAATGAGGTTAAAATACTGAGCGGTTGCTGTTAAACAGGCTTTACAAATCCACAATTCAAAAAAGTTCTCGGCAGCCGTAGCAAAAGTAAAACTCTTCTTTATTGTAATAGATATAGTTGAAGGGTAAGCGCTTTCGCGTGGTCACAGCCACGCTTCATCAGACAAATAAAAGTTCTGTATTGCAGTGCTTATATACAACATAAATTGGTTAGATTAAAACCAAGCCCTATATAATTGGGTGTCTCATTAACCATTTAAAGTAGCAAAGCATAGCTTCCAAAATCAAATAACAAACTGTTATAAGCGATGCTTTAATGTTGAATACAAATTCTAAAACGATGAATTTTTTGCACATAACTCATGTTGCAGTTTGCAAATTAAGAATACAAATCTATATATATATATAATAAATTAAACTAAAGAACAGTCATAAACCTTAATGTAGTTCTATTAAGACTCTGTGCTTAAATAAATAAAAACAATGCAAACGCTGCACTACTGAAATTGACAAGTATGGTTCTAAAAAGACTTGTTATGCGATTGTCAGTACATCTAAATGAATAAGTAAACATTTAGACCTTTAGAGAACTTGGTATAGTTCAACAATTGATCCATATTTAGACGAAAGGCAAAGAGAACTTTGCGTATCAAAATGTTAATAAAAATGATACTGAATGAGCATTTATGCGATTACCAACGTGACTAGAGCTTACATTCATTTAGCGCAAATTGTTTAAAATATATACTAGATTGTATATGTAATAAATAAAGCAAACTGTCATGGAACTTGTTATAAATCAACTATTGTTTTGTATTTAGATGAATAGAAGTAGTAAAGCACTGTGCAGCTGAAAACTGACAGCTGACAGGTATAGCCCTGGAAGAATTTGTTTGCGGTTAGCAATATAACTAAACAGACAAGTAAACGTTTAAAGAACTTGATATAGTTCAACAGTTGATTCATGTTTAGAAAAAGGGCAAAAAGCACAATGAAAAAGAACAATAAAAAGATAATGAAAACTTTAGGCATTAAAGTGCTGATGGATATAACACTGTATAAGCGTTTGAATGGTTACCATCGTAACCAGAGCATATATTCATTTAATATAGATTATTTATAGTAACTGTTTAAAATTGTGTAAAAATGTTCACTAAATTACTATAAGACATTTCTAAAAAAATATTAGTAGTTAAAAACCTTTTGTATATACATAATTAGTGTGAGTTCTGTCGATGTCTTTTTAAACCCAAGTAAAGTCATTTAAAAAAATGTTTTTATATATGCTTGAGTAAGTCTTGCTATAAAGGTATGTTATTAAGACATCAGAAAATGCAACTCGGAACTCAAATCAAGTGACATATAACTTTTAAAATATATCTCAGTTTAAATAGAGCCCAAAGCAAAATCTATTGAAATGTACTAATAGCTTGAAGCATAAACGTACCTAGTGGTGCACAAATAACTATGAGGTTGAAAAATATATAGCAATGCAAAAAAATATATATATAGCAATGCAAAAAATATAATACTAAGGAATGAGACCATACAGTTAAAAATGCATAAGTGGATAAATAAATAAATTTTATATCATAATATTTTCTTTGCTTTAAAGCTAATAGACAAAATCTATTTAGGTAAAGATAGTATGATTTAAATTAATATAACATAGCTCCAGGTATATAACTATGTGTTAAAACAAATAGGTAATTTAATATAAACTTGATTAAATATATTATTTACCTATAAAATACAAATCTTATAAATTATAAAATACATATATATAAATTTAAAATTATATAAAATAACATGTAAGGAATGTCTAGTTATAAACCAATATAAAATATGTAGAAAATATAAAAAATAATATTATAAGGTATTATAAAATATTATAAGATATTATAAAGATATATATTAGGTTATTTAACTAATATCATAACTTTAAGGATGAACATTAATAATAAGAAACATACAACTAAAATGTACATATGTAATAATTAAACAGTAATGTTAGCGTTTCCTATTATTTAGAATAGGTTTAATGGAGACTGAAGTATTCAAACCTGGATGACTATGAGCATTAAATTTCAGAATCCATTTTAATTCTGCCAGGGCTAAATTATTTAAATTATCTCCGCCTCTGGGGTTTATTTTTATTTTTTCAAGTACCCTAAACAGAAAATGATGTTCATTGTGTTCTATTATATGTTGTGCTAATGCATTAGTATCTATTTTTTTCTTTATTTCATATAAATGATCATATATACGATCAGTTAACCTCCTTTTTGTTAACCCAATGTAGAATGCTGTACATTTTGTACAGGTTGCTAAATAAACCAGGTTTTTTGTTTGACAGGTAGCAGCAACATTAATGTAATAGGTAAAACCTAGGGTGGAATGAGTAAAAGTTGAGTCTAAACAAATCATTTTACACCTGGTACAGGAACCACAAGAAACTGTTCCCATTGCTTGTGTAGATTTCATGGTATTTGGTACAATATCTTTACATAAAATTTGTTTCAAGTTGGGACAGTTCTTATATAAAAAGGAGGGAAAGTTTCCCACTAGATTAGATACTAAAGAATCTGTCTGTAAAATGTTCCAGTTATTCCGTACAACTGTCTCCAAACATTTTACATCACTAGTGTATTTTAAAATGTATGGTATTTTTATATTGCCATTGCTATTTTTATATTTGAAAGAAGTGTATTTCTTAACAGTGAGTGGTATAGATTCTGTAGTGTGTATAGTATTATTTTTAATGGAGTTGACAAGCTTAAAGTTGTATCCTCTATCTAAAAATAATTGCTCTAACAGGTCAGATTCTTTTTCTAAAACAGTGTTTTCCTGGCAAAGTCTAGTCAGCCTAGTGAACTGACTTTTAACTATTCCTGGGAACATATGCCTAGGGTGCATGCTGCTATAATGAAGTAGTGTGTTAGTCCAAGTAGGTTTCCTATATATAGAAGACATGATTTTTCCTTGCTCAGTGAGCGTCAAAGTGACATCCAGGAATTCAATTTGTTTCGTGGATGCTTCCAGTGTGAATTTCAGGTAACTAGTAGTGGTTTCTAGATGGTATAAGAAACATGTAAATTCCTCTAAGGTACCTTGCCAAATTAGGAGAACATCGTCTACAAAACGTTTGTAGAACTTGATTTTATTAAAGCCAGGATTGGTGAACAAATGCTCTTTTTCCCAATTTAGGACCACTAAGTTAGCATACGTATTTAGGCATCATGGGGTGCCCATGGCTACACCCCATGTCTGCAAATACGTCATGCTGTTAAACATAAAGATGTTATTATTAAGCACTAAATCCAAGAGCTGACAAATTAATATAATTTTATCAGAAGAGAAGCTAGTATCTCTTACAAGCAATTCTCTAATTGCTTCCAAACCCAAATCATTGGGGATGGACGTAAAAAGATTTTTTACATCTAAAGTTATCAGCATATATTCATCTGTCCCAGTATTCAATATTACATCCTCAAGGCTGCTTAGTAAATCATAGGTGTCTTTTAACAGAGTTGGAACCAAATCCACTACAGGCCTAAGAGAAATGCGACATCAGCCGACGTCGGACCCAGACTTTGGAATCCGGCCGACCGAGGGCTGCCTGAGGCAGGACAACCCACATGTTATGACTGCAGTTGCATGTCTATCGGACATCTACATTTATGGTAGGTACAAAACTGTACTTTTTTCAGGATCAGGTTGATTGCTTTGAGAACTTAGAATATGCCGTCTGCCACATGGCCTCACACAATTGACACTTGCCTTTGTTCAGATTTTGTATTTTTCTGTCTTAGTCACTTAGGTAGTCTTTTCCTTCTCATGTTACGCCAGTTTCTGGATTCACTGCATACCAGAATTTCATCAGTGATGTTCATAACATCTTGCATACTTTGTGATGTGAACCACAACTTTATGAAACATGTTTGTCCTAATGAAATTCCAAATGGTATCTTCAGTGATCTGTACCTTTCATGTGGGCTGTTAAATGTGCATGCCAAACACAAAAATAGGCCAGCACCTAGGAGGTTGTTGAGAATGTAAAATTGTTTATTGTGGCAACTCCAGAAATTATAGCAAACCGGTTTTGGCAATAATAATGGCTTCTTCAGTGTTAAAACACACAATGAAAAGTTAGTTATTTAAATACACAAACGCATAATTAGAATCATGTTCTTATTGGTTCATACCCAAAATTAGGTAAGCTCATTAAGGCCAGGCTTAAACAAAGACCCTAGCCTAACAATCCAGCTAGATTCTTTTTTATTAAGTTTGGTATGCCACCCTGTTTTACATAATCTGTTACCCTGGACTTTATCTATGACAGTAAAATTAAACCTAACAGTTGTGTGGGTCAAAGTATGTTTAAATAATGAATTAGAAATTCTCTTACTTCTGATGTCACTGAGGTGTTCGCTAATCCGGAACCACAGCGGGCAGGAGGTTTGTCCCACACAAAAAGCTGAGCAAAAACAAGTAGCTAAATGTATCACCCAGTCACTGCTACAATTACCAAAGGAGCGAATCTGATATATCTTGGAGGTCTTAATAGTGGTGAATTCTTTGGTCTTGTATACAAAAGCACACCACAAGGGATGCTACCCACCAATTTGTCACCAAATAGTGTAAGCTGGTGTTGTGTTTTGGAGGGTGAAGAATGTTTATAGTGGGTGAAATGAGAGTTTAATGTGGGGCCTCTACGATATGAAAACAGACAATGGGGTTATAATAATGCAGATAGTTTTTCATTGGCTAGTAGTATATCCCAGTGGTTGTCAGTGATTTGTCTAAATGTGTTAGTTACATCCAAAGGAAGTGACCAGGCGTATAGGTTGAGATGAGTTTCTTTCCAAATGTTTAGTGGTGTGTTGATACTGCAAAAGATTGGCTCTGGGTTGTTCTGAGGCAAATGAACAGGCCTTATTTATGTTTTGAGCATGATAGCCCCTGCTAAGGACTCTTAGTTAAATCCTGTTGTAAACAAAATGCATGCTTAGTGGAGAAAATGCATTTGATCCTCAAAAACTGGGACTTTGGAATGTTGTGGATGACGTGTTGAGGATGATGACTTATAGCATGAAGCAGGGTATTGAATTGGGGAAATTTACAAAAAACTTCTGTTCTCAACGTATGGTCACTCTCGAATGACACATCCAAATAAGTTATTCAATTGTAATCCCAATTCAATGTGAAATGGATCCCCCACTTATTTTCATTTATATATTGTACAAACTCCTGTATACAAGTTTCATCCCCTCTCCACACCATCCAACAATCATCCAAGTACCACCGCCAAATGTCCATTTCTCCCAAAAATATGTTATGACTAGCATCATAAATAAACTGTTTTATATATATATATATATATATATATATATATATATATATATATATATATATACACTTTTTCCAACCAAAACCGTATAGCTTCTAAGCCAGCCCAGTGGGGGATGTTAGTATATAAAGCAGTGACGTCTAATGTACACATCATCCAACTAGGATCCAACTGTGTATCTGTAATAATCTGAAGAAACTGTATGGTATCTTTGATTCTTGCTCTAACTATGGATAGTAATGGTTGTAAGTATTCAGTCAAAATGCTGATAAAGGCTTTGTCAGAGACCCCCTGTCTGATACAATTGGTCTTCCCCGGTGGTTGGGTTGGATGTTTATGTATTTTGGGCAACAACTATAGATATTGGGGTTGTGGGTCAGAAACAGTGAGTTGAAACATTGGCTCAGGAGGAAGGTATTATCAGTCAAAAAAACAATCTCCTTAAATTTAAATGTGGGATCCAGTGGCATGTGCATGTAAAACTGAGCATTAGATAGCTGTGATTCAGCCTCGGCTAAATACGTAGACCAGTCCATGATGACCCCCCCCCCTTTCTGCTGGTTGGATTACCAGTTTGTGATTATTACTGAGTTTGGTTAGAGCATGCTGTTCCTCTTTGGTGAGGTTATTTTGGATATTGGGATGTATATTAGATTATAAAACTATCTGCATTATCATCACCCCATTGTCTGTTTTCATATCGTAGAGGCCCCACATTAAACTCTCATTTTACCCACTATAAACATTCTTCACCCTCCAATACACAACACCAGTTTACAGTATTTGGTGACAAATTGGTGGGTAGCATCCCTTGTGGTCACTGTTCTGCGTGTGCTTTTGTCCTTAAGACCAAAGAATTCACCAGTAGTAAGACCTCCAAGATACATTAGATTTGCTCCTTTGGTAATTGTAGCAGTGACTGGGTGATATATTTAGCTACTTGTTTTTGCTCAGCTTTTCATGTGGGACAAACCTCCCGCCTGCTGAGGCTCCGGATTAGCAAACACGTCAGTGACATCAGAAATAAGATAATTTCTAATTCATTATTTAAACATACTTTGACCCACACAACTGCTAGGTTTAATTTTACTGTCATAGATAAAGTCCAGGATAACAGATTATGTAAAACAGGGTGGCATACCATACTTAATCAAAAAGAATCTAGCTGGATTGTTAGGCTAGGGGCTTTGTTTAAGCCTAGCCTTAATGAGTTTACCTAATTTTGGGTATGAACCAATAGGAACATGATTCTAATTATGTTTGTGTATTTAAATAACTAATTTTTCATTGTGTGTTTTAGCACTGAAGAAGGCATTACTATTGCCGAAACCAGTTTGCTATCATTTTTGGAGTTGCCACAATAAAGAATTTTACAATATCAACAACCTCCTAGGTGCTAGACTATTTTTGTGTTTGGTATGAATTTGGTTCAGTCCGAGCACCTTGTCATACATGCGTGTTCCTTGTGTTTGGCTATTAAATGTACATGACCATAAGCTGTCTAGGTTCATGTTAATTTTCCGGAAACTCTGGCTTACATCAGGTAGTGAAAAATATCTCTAGGCACCAAAGAAAAACATATTCAATTGTCTGTTACAACTTCTGTGCTGTTATATGCTGTCAGTGTTTGTGCTCATTTGTTCAGAGCTTCTCAGTTCTTAGCAAACACTCTAATGATTGAGAGTGTGTTGTACCACATTTGACTAATTGCCAAACATGATTCCACTAGGACAGGTACTTCTGCATTTCTTCCCAAGTTTATGAAATATTGCTATACTTATTTTTGACATTTTTTGTCATCTGAATTGCTTTGATTTAAACTCCAAAGTAAAGAAGAAAAAAAACTAAGACATTTTAGGCAAAAGTACTTAAAGCTTTGTTTTTACTCTAGTGAGAGCAGAGAGGAGCTGTGTCATTTCAATATTTGTGAGTGAAGTACCTTAGATTGTGCTGTTCTGCTATTGGCCAGAGGGCCATTTTGATTTTTTTTTAATTTCTTTGCATATGTAAGGTGTCTGCATTTGCTTGGGGCTGCTCATCATGCAGCCATAGTTAGCTGTACCCTGATTAGATGCAGGAACATTAGAAACTTCACTTTCCTTACAAAACTGACCCCAGAAACTCCTTGAATACTTAATGCTCCTAAATGTAGTCCAGAAAGTAGATGCCACCAGCAACCGTGCAACCACCTGTTATGAAACATGCATCTTAGATTTGCAGTCTCAACTCAAAAGCAGATAAAGGTAAACCTTAACACTATCTAATCTTAGTCAAAAATGACCCCATAATGAGACACACTGATGTACCACTCACCAGGCTGTGCATGGAGAAGTTCATGGCCAGTTGTCAGGAACTAGGATTAAACTCATCAAAAATGCACTTAAGTCCTTGCACTACAAGTATGCGTATGACACAGTCAAAGTACATATGGGAATAAACCTTTGACACACCTCCCTGGACTTTATCAAAAGTGACATGATGTAGGTCTTGGAATATGTATCAGAGGCAGGTATGGACCTAGCCTTGAGAAGCATTTTATAATCATTGCGAATTATGGCACAATACAAACAAAATGCTATGAATTTCAACAGCTAGTTCAGCTTCTAGTGTCATTCCAAGGGGGTCCGATATTCATTAGCCTGGTAGCAGATGGTTGACAGTCTAAGCTGCTTTGCCAGACATGGCCATTACCTCTCTCCCCTAAGCTTTTGTATAGTGGCCAAAAGCCCTGTCCATCTCTGTAGTGCTTTTTAGGCAGTCTCAGTCTCTAAAACCATCCAACATAATAGAACAAAATGTGGATAACATAAAGGTTTTACTGCTCAATGCTATGAGTTTGTAGAAAACTCTACTGCACTCCTTACAGACGCTCCTTAGTCTCAGTAGCTCTCTGCCACTATCAAGAGCTAACGTATATTAAGTCTACATTCAGGCATCCTAAGCGATGCATTTATTTGTCTTATGTCTTTAATATGCCACCTGTGTCCCATATTAGATAGGCTTAGGTGCAAGCACATAGACTGCCTCCCTAACAGGTAAACTATATTTTTAACAAGTAGGATAACATCCCAAGCTCCCAGTGTTTGTACCCTCAGGATATGTTGCTGTTTGGTTTTCACTACGGAAGGGTTATTTAGTCTTGAAACTTCCTAGTGGTCATGCTTATATAAGACTGTGTGTATTCAGAATATATAGCTTAGACTATCACAATTTGGTTTTACAAGCTTTGGTTTTTAGACATGTTAGTACTTTTATAATCTGAACTTGCTGCTTAGGTAAAGGTCCAGGTTTCTTATAGATGTACATTTGTATGCTATATTGTATTGAATATCTTAGAGTATGTTCTAATTACACTGCTGCCTAACTGACTCATTTATCTATGGTTATTGTAGCCTTGCCTTCTACTATTCTTGAAGGTTTTTTGCATGTACTGTGTATCACTACATTTGGTGCTTAACTGCTGCTGCTGCTTTTACTTGTACATGGGCTTATATTGCTCTGTTTCCTTAACGCTTTCTCTGTACTTCCCTTCAAGCATGAAACCCTCCTGCTAGTGAAAGCCCCCCAGTTTACCTGAGATATCCTAGTCACCAGCAAAGTTTCTGATACCTCCTGCAAGTACAGGAATAAGAGTCTTGTCCTCCCTATACTGTACTTGAGAAGCAGGAATAATTATTTGGAAGTATGTGTACACTACTTCTTACATCTTAACTGAACAATATCATGTCTCATTTTTTGTGTAAGCAAACACTCCCTGCCAGGACAACCAGCAGCTGTAGTCACCTATACTACATCCCCTATACTCCCCAGTTTAGCCTCCCTGTTGTAACGCTCCCCCCTCCTTTTATCCACTTATTCTATTTTTCTTCCCCCACTTTTACTCATTATACTATCAAGATAAGCGTTATTTGATAGTACCTAGAGTGACGACTAGAGGGCAGTAGTACCCTTTACCTCCCATTACTTACCTGCATCTAGCCTTGGTTTTTGCCTCCGTCACCTACTTTACCTTTTCCCTTTGCTGTTGCATTTACCCTTATCAGCTCTCTACTCCCCTACTTCATAGACCCAGACAACCTAGATACCTTACTTAGAACTCACCTCCCTACCTCTCTGATTGTTTTTCCTTTGCACTGGTCTTCTTGGCTCTATCCCACTCCATTCACCCTGCGGGCTCACTCCGCTCCCCTGCCCCCAATTCCCACCCACCGCTAGTGTTCCTAAACGTGTACTTCCTTACAACACCTCCTCTGCTACTCTACTCTACCCTATCCTATGCCTCAACCAATCTATACAACTTAACCACACCCCTCCTCAACCACCTTTCTCGTCAACCAACTGTCTCTAGTACCTTCAGTATTATTCCCTCTTTGCTTCGTTTATAATTTTTCCTTCTAACACTCTATCATTCCTTCAATTCCCTCATCCCTGTCCAACCTCTTTTGTAGTTGTACAGGGAACCGAGCCTTAGTTGTACAAGTAATCATAGCAGTATGCCCACAACAACTAAAGCTCTGCTAAATAAGTTAATACTCATAGCCATACTTATACCTGTCATCACTTCTGCGTATCTCCTTACCACCTCTGAAAAAGTGAATTACTACCACTTCAACTACTCTCCAAAACAGATTTTCAAAACAATACCCTTACCCATATTCATATAAATATCACATCCACTCCATGTTACCTACTAGCCAAATACCATCGACTCACACACATTAAATTCCATAACCCCACTGTAAGGAAGCTAAAATATCTAACTAACTATATTTACAACCCAGTTTCTAGGCTAAAAGCTCCAACCTTAAAAGATGGTGATATCCACCCCAACCCAGGACCAACCAATGTGTCTACTGTAACAACTCACAGCATCACTCCCTCTTCCCTAACTGCCTTGTCCAGTCTCTCCAAACCCTTACTAATAGGACATCTTAATATCCACAGTATCAACAAGAAAGTTGCCCTTCTTGATATTCATTCCTTTGATATATTCTGTCTCACAGAAACTTGGTTAAAACCTGGAACTAAGGACAATGAGATAATTCCCCCAGGTTATAGTATATTGAGACTAGACCACACTAAATGTAAGGGTGGAGGAGTAACTCTTCTCTTTAAAACTGGACTACAGATCTCCTCTATTCCCTATATCCCACCCCAAGATAGTAAGGCTGAAGTCCTTATCTCCAGATTGCAACTCAATACTAGCAAATCCCTTAACATCATCTGTATCTACCTACCTCCTGGAAATAATATCACTACAGTGGAGGATATTCTAAGCTGGGTATCTACTACCTATCCACAAGAAACAATTATACTAGGTGATTTCAATACCGACTGGAAGTGTGTCAATACAGACTTCTCTTCTTCACATATTAATCTTCAAGGATTTAGTCAAACAATCACCACCACTACTAGAATAAACAAACCAAACAAAAAAGAGAGTATCTTAGATTGGATTCTTATTAATAAACAACAACAAACTTACAAAGTAGGAACTTTGCCTGATGATGTAAGTGATCATACCTTAACTTACATTATAAGACATAAAAAGTGACATTGCTAACACCCCCACTTATAGGACCTCATGGTCCAATAAACACTTTAACCCTGTTTTTTTTTCAAAATGAACTTAATACCTGTGATTGGAACCCTCTAAAGACTCTTCCACTTGAAAAGGCTGTTAAATATTTTAATTCTAAATTCTTAACAATCATAAGTAAGCACACACCTAAACGGTCTATTAAAATGAAGTCTAAACCTGCCCCCTGGCTGTCAAAAGACACAAGACAAAATATATTGCTTAGGAACAAATCATGGGCCAGGTGGAGAGCTACCAGAACGATCTCTGAGCAACAAACCTTTAGACATTTGAGAAATATTACAAAAAAAAGCTATACTCACCAACAAAAAGAACTACTATTGTAAACTACGGGAAACCCACCATAATAATCCACAAAAGTTCTGGTCAAGCATAAATAGACTCCTACACCCTGGGCACTCTAGTACACCATCCCCACTAGGAGCTGATAATAATACCTCCCAACAAACTGGAGACGCCTTCAATACCTTCTTCACAGACACCATACAATCCCTAGCTCGTCCGCTATCCATAGACAATGCTAGTCTCCCTATCTCTATACATGATACCCTACCAACATTCCAACTTCAACACATCTCTACCACTTCCATCCAAAAAATCATCCAAAAACTTAAGCCTTGTACCCCTTCTGCTGATGTTACCATCTCAATACTTGCAAATAGCAGCTAAATCGATAGCCTATCTTATATCCATCCTTATAAATAGAACCATAAAAGAGGGAATAATCCCAGACATCTGGAAAATCTCCCACATAATCCCTTTACATAAAGGTGGTAACTCTGATTATTCCAACTACAGGCCTATAGCCCTCATCACCCCTAGCAAACGTAATGGAAAAATGCATTCACCATCAGCTAATAGACCACTTAACACAACATACTAGCTAATTGCCAACATGGCTTTAGGCCATTTCATAGTACCAGCACTGCTCTCCTATCTTTCACCGACTCAATCAACAGAAACCGTACTAACAACATCCTCTCATCAGCACTCTTCATTGATCTGTCAAAAGCTTTTGACATGGTAAACCACACCTTACTCATAAAGACCCTTGAATCCCTTTCTCTAGACCTCAAAGCTATTCTCTGGTTCAAGTCCTGCCTTAACAATAGACAACAAGCAGTTCTCTGGGATAATAAGCTTATCTTCCCACCTGCCAGTCTCCCTTGAAGTCCCTCAGGGCTCCATTCTAGGACCTCTTCTTTTCTCTTTATTCATCAATGACCTCTATGTAGCAATCTCTCAAGCCACCTGTATACAATATTCAGATGATTCTACGCTCATATGTTCTGCCAACTCTACAACTGAACTACATTCTGTAACCCGGAAAGTATTCAGCACAGTTGAGGCTTAGTTCTTAAAATGCTGCCTCCTTTTGAACGCCAGAACGACTAAGCTCTTACTCTTTACTCCTAATAGTAAGTCCCCCCCTAGAGATTTCTCAATCAAATCCAATAATGGCACCATTATATCCCCAGACTCTACCACCAAACTGCTAGGAATCACAATTGACAATAACCTTACTTTTGATAACCATATTAACAACACCATTAAAATAGTTAATAGAAAATTGGGCTCCTTATATAGAATAAAACCCTTTTTAACTCCAACAGCCAGAACCACAATTGCCCACTCCCCTTTAATCTCAATTATTCTTTATGCTTCACCTGTATAGACTAACCTAAAAAATAATAATCTTGCCAAACTAGCCAACTCCTATAATATTATAGCCAGATTTGCCACTGGGAACCCATTTAGAACTCACCACTGTCAGAACCTAAAGCAACTAGACTGGTTAGAACTAAAAAATATTTTGATACTTTCCCAACTTACCATTGTTCAC
Organism: Protopterus annectens; assembly: GCF_019279795.1. Lineage (NCBI taxonomy): Eukaryota > Metazoa > Chordata > Ceratodontiformes > Protopteridae > Protopterus > Protopterus annectens. Next base: position 40,323,642 of record NC_056725.1, on the reverse strand, counting down.
AAGATATCTTTCCAACCAAACAACACCCCTACACTTTCTAACCTTATTACCCCCTATAGAAATCTCAACTCCTTACACTCTTCTAGCAAACTCCTGGCTACCATAAGCAAGTCTAATAACTTCGCTGGTGAGCCCCTTGTTCTCCAACACTGCTAGAAAAAAATGGAACCTTCTGCCAACTGATCTAACTTTACTACCCTCTCTTCAGCTCTTTAAACAAAGGCTAAAGAAACATCTTAAAACACGCTGGCTATGCCCCTCCTGCAACCCTGACTAATCTTCCACTTTCACTATTGCTACCTCTTCACTGCCTCCTTTCACCAATCAAAACTCCTTACCCCCCCTGAAGTAGTTATTATCACTAGTTAATTAAATGTACTTATGAATTTAATCTTGAATGTACTGTATATTACCTCAGATGACACACTGTATAGTGACTTATTCTATCTTGTACATTTATTAGAATTGTGTAATTTTTCTTCTCATTAATAGTTATTTTTAGTATTTTAACTTCCTTTCTTTGTATAATTATGCGTGAGATATATCTGTGTGTTACTATTGGAGCTTTTCTCCCCAGGCCTCTACTGAAAATGGAAATATATCAGTTGGACTAGCCTGGTAAACAAATGTAAAATAAAAAAAAAATTAAAAAAAAAATAAAAATGCATCGATATATGCACTGCCATGGAAATCTTTGTTGAAGTCTATAGAAAGTGCCCCATCAGTGCAAAGCTTCAGTTCTTAACAATGCATTCAGGTCTACCACAATAAATGAGGCTACTAAAGTTGGCATTAAACAAATTGCCACCTCCAAGTCTGTTGGACAACATAAAGACTTGAAACTTGAAACTCCTCAACTTACTGTTAACTAAATAAAATATCACCATATATTATTTATAAATGACCCCCCCATGTACCCTCAGACCCATGACTCCTACCTGACAAGAATGTTCTCCTTATGCACCTATCCAAAAATATTCTCATAGGGGACTTCAACTACCCATCTATAAGTTGGGAGAATTATACACTCTAACGTGCATGCCCAGAAGTTTTTAGACTTCATTAATACAAATTCTCGGAAGCAGTTAGTCCACACCCCAACTTGTGGTGTCAAAATCCTTTTCTTTGACATTGCCAATATGAAGCAGCTCTGTTCTGTACCAGTTGTAACTGTCTTCCTAGTCTAATCTGACCATAAATGAGAAACATTCACTATAATACTTCAAGTCTTAGTCTTACAGCCAGCAGTATCTTCCAATAACTCTATTTTCAGAGGGTATGCTAAGGCTGATCTACTCAAACTGAGCAATGACTTGGCTAAAATTCGACTTGATGACCTCACTGCATGTGTTGGATCCTTTAATGACAAATTGTACACACATGTAAATAGCTGCATAGATGCATCTGCCTCCCTTCAAAATAAACACAATGCCATGTTTAAAATAACCCCCTGTGGTGTAAGTGAAATATAAACAGGATCTAGAAAAGGGAAAAAAGTAATTGCTTGTAAAATAAGTGCAACTCCCAGCATGACAAAAATTCTCTTGGTAAACTTAATAGGTAACTCAAGTCCCTGATCAAATCAGCCAAAGGCATATTCAAGGTAAAATAGCCACTGAAGGTAAAGATGACCACAAAGCCTTCTTTAGCTGCATTAGAAGTGTCCAAAATAATGCCCAGCACTGTACAGAGCTAATAGTAAAAACACCATATTTTCATGACCCAGAGGACATGGACAATCCACTAGCGGATAAAATTTAGTTTAAACTTTATCCCCCTCTCGAACCAACTTCCGCAGATTACATACCAGCATCTGCTTTGCCCTCTCCAAATCTCCCAGGAACGACAATTCAGAAATACTATTTAAGGCCAAAAGCATGCTTCTTTGGGGACGGATAAAATTTCAGGGTGCCCACTAGCTGGCCTAAAACAGGACTTGTTAAACCCCCTACAGAGATTATTCAATATCTGCTTCCAAGCATACTATGTGCCATATAAATGGAGAACAGTTGTTCCCCTGCACAAGTCTGAAGAGCTTCATCTGAATGCCTATGGAAAGGATCAGTATGGAATAAACAAGGACACAGCCAACCTACAAATTCTTGACCCAAGCCAATTCACTTTTGTCAGGGGCAGATAATGCCTACTTAACCTGGTTGACTTCTCCAAGAGGGTTACTGAAGCAATGGATGAGGGAAAATTAGTTAACAGAATATACATAGATCTCACTAAAGCATTCAATCCCATTCCAAACTCCAGTGTTGTTAATAAGGTCTCTCAGCTAAGCGTCAATCCCTGTTACTTGATGGAAACAGAACTCAGGAAATTAGGTTGGGTGGTTATATCTCCTTCAAAAGACCTGTTGACAGAGGTGTACCATGGAGCTCTGTCCTTGTGCAAATCTTCTTTGGCATTTTTTTTCTCTGAGGTCAAATCTAGAGTTAAGGACTTATGGCTTACTAGGTTTTCAGATGCTGTAAACTAGAAATCATTGTTAACTCACTAGAAGACACTAAGATCCTCCAAGAAGGCTTTTCCCATACAAGTAGCTGGTGTCAAAACCATGGATTAAAATTAAATGCCTAAAAATCTAGCTCAATGTCCTCTACAACTTTTATATTCATAACCCATGCTTGAAAATCAATCCAATAGTTAGGGACCTGGGAATTTATGTAGACAGTGAACTATCTTTCAGTCATATATCCACTATTGTAATAAAGTCCTTTACACTGCATAGCTTATTAGTTTGGGTATGGCATCCATGTCCAAGGATGTGATCATTCCATTATGTCTGGCATTTATTAGACCAATCATTGAGTATAATGCCCCTTTCAGCATTTATATGTACAAATACTTGACACAACTTGAAGACCACAGCATTTCCTAACAAAGAAAGTAAAGGTTCTAAGTCATAAGAACTGCACTGATCATGTCAAAGCTTTGTTCCTATTCTCGGGTATCAGAGAGATTGCTGAGGGGTGATTTCTTTCTTGCCTGCAGAACCTATACTCTCAGACCTGCTGCACATCCAAGAGTCCATTGCTGGCATGAATACGCAAAAGATCTTAATCTCTTCTGCATCATAAATAGAATACTTTGGCGGGATAGTTACATATCAGAGAATTCCACTTCTTTGGAATCATCTTACTCTGTTTAAATATAATCTGAATGATTGGATGGGAAACAGCAAATTCATTCCTTGAGTAGCACTCTTGTCTCTTACAGAAAGGGTGTAACATGTAAATGGTTCTGCCTGCTTTAGGGTATTCATATTTAGATTACAAGGGTTAAAAAAATTCATGCATCGCTAGGCTTCTAAGGATCCTTCATGGTCCATAGCCTAATAAGATATTGTTCCCTCAGAATTGCATTATTCAACTCGTTTTGATCAGTGTTCTGATCCTGTTTGGCTTGGCAACTGATACTATAGTTTAACTGATTAATTAAGTCCATGTTGCATTGTTTTGAATTCATTTCGCACTCATTTCCCCCTTTTGTCTTAATTCCTTTTTGTTTTCTGTCTCATAACAGCACTATATGAATGTTCAAATTACTCAGTTCATGGTTTTTTGAGGTTTTATCTTTACAATTCTGAAAAACAGTTCCTATGTGAATATGTGAATTGGCTGCTTCAGAAATGTACTGGGAATCCCATCTGTGCTTATGCATGACATCTACTGTAGCTGTAGCTGGAAACTGTAGTAATTTTTCATCCCCAGCTGCACAATATTTTTACAGACATGTTATATGTGTATATGTGTCTGTGTGTGTGTGTGTGTGTATATATATATATATATATATATATATATATATATATATATATATATATATATATATATATATATATATATATATATATATATATATATATATACATATATACACACACACACACACACACACACACACACACACACGTTATTTACAGGCGGTGATTCTTACAATGATTTCCCTGCTGAATTTTTGTCCCTTGGAAGAATATAATATGGCACAACAGGCATTTTCACAATTAGTTTGTCAGTGTCAGAACTGAGTAGTTGACTGTTTAGTCAACAGTTTTGCTCACTTGCAGATCTTTCATGTAGCCGTTTCTCCTTGCACATTATAGAAAAAGCATTATGCAATGCACAGCTTGTACGTTGTCACTCTACTAGATAATGTTTCTTATGCAGATAAGCACACCTTGGACAACATGGCATCTGAACAACCAAATGCTTTTCATTATAACTGTGTCCTCATGATCTAGCAAAGTGCTATTCCTTTACTGGAACATGGTTTAAAGCATTTTATTCACATTTTAATGTACTGCAACCAATATTTAGTCTCCTTTTTAAACTAATGTATTTCTTTGTTTTGATTTTAAGCATTTGTAAGCTTCCTCATTTCAATCCTAGTTAATTTTATTGACTTATTTACACAAATTCACAGCTTTCTCAGGAGTTAGCTGAGACTCTTGACTAAAATTTGCTTCCCACTTTATTTTTTAGTCATAGATATTTTTTTCACTTAGCAGTAAATCATTAGGCCTACAAACATACAGTTATCAGGGTATAAACTCAGTCAGATACTCCTCAGTAGACTACTGTGACCCTTGATTTCTACATACAATAATGACTGTATACCAATATCCTTTCAGATCACACACTTAATATTTCCTAAGTAACAGCCAAATCAGTGTGTTGCTCTTTAGAAAGATGAAGTATATTTATTACCTTTATGGCACCACTTGCAGCAAGGTGAAGAAGAGTAATGACTTGCATCTCCTTACTTTTTTCTGCTATACATGTTGCAGTACTGAAGATGAAGATTGTATAGGCAGTTTTTGTAGTTGTCTGCCAAACTCTTTTTGAAGAATCAGTGTTACTGATGTTGTAATGAATTTATAACCAGGGGCGGCTTGTGCTATCGGACTGCCGGTCTGCAGCCCTCCCACCTAGAAAAACAAAACAAAAAAATCTATGAAACAAAAGATCCACTCAGACTGCCTTTATCGGCAGTCCGGATGCATAGAAAAAGGTACCCAGCAACCTCTGCTGTAGGAAACCCAGGAATCTGTGCGGTCGACGACCACACAGAACAGAGGAGCTCCAGACTGCTTCCCTTGCAGACAGGGCCAATGAGGAGTGAGCTGAGAGCTCAGGGCCAATGAGGAGTGAGCTCTCTCTCAGCAATTTCGCTGCGCGGGCGTCGCTGGCTGGATTCTGTTAGTCGCTGCTGCCTGGGTGTCGTACAGATGGATTCTGTAGCTTCGCTGGCTGGATGGGCGTCGTGCAGATGGAGTTTGTTGGTCGCTGCTGCCTGGGTAGATTATGTGGCTTCGCTGGCTGGATTTTGTTGGTCGCTGCTGCCTGGGCGTCGTACAGATGGATTCTGTTCATGAAACAGGTAGAGGTGTGTGTGTGTGTATCTTAACCATTTTGTTTTTCTTGTCTTTAGTGTACTGATAGACTGAGTGTGTGTCACTCAGTTGGCAGTGAACCGGTATGTAGAGATCTAATTGTGAAATGTTTGTAGAAGTAGTACACAATTTCAGGTTCCCATAGTATGATCAAGAACTATAACTCTGACTTTCAGAATCATGACAATTTAAGTGTGATTATGGGGAAATGTATTCTAGCTCCAGTCTCTGAAACTCTAATATCTTAGAGTATTCCTACTTCTCCAAGGTAATGTGATCTTTGTATATATAAGTAACACAGGTGTGGGGGTGAGGGTGTATCCTTCTAACATGAGTTGTGCATGGGAACTGCAACTTGCAAAAAAACACTTTTAACTGTTTGAGCTACTTTTGTTAACTTGTACTTAAAATCTTGTACTTTTGGCACTCACACCATCAAATCTTTAACTTCTAAAAGGAAGCAGCAATTTTATGTCTGTAGTTTGTTCTCAGCATTGAGATCCTGGGTCTACTAATATCTCCTTAGTTTTTATGTCTTCAAAATAATTCTGTGCCTTTTTTATGAGAAATCTTTTATATTTACCTACCTATATTATGAGAAATCTGTTTTATATTTTCCTACATATTAAGCACTTTCTGACAATTATGTGTCTGTCCCCATAATTCATGAAAAAAAACAATCATAAGAAACCTGTAATTACCTGTTTGCTTATTCTCATACCACTGCTTTCTGTTACACACTCAGTATTTCATTCATGAAGCACATTTATTTGGCTGTGCATATGAAGAAAATGGTCCCTGCTTTGACTAATAAACCTGTACAATGAATGCAACCATTATTATATAAAGTAAAGATCAGCAAGTTTTGTTTATTTTGCACTTATATTAATGAACAAAGTAATAATAACTTATTTAACCACAGCCACAAGGTGTACGTGTGGGAGTGTGGTCATAAGCTAAGTCTCATGGCACATGATCACTTAGGGCTGTTAATTGGCCCAGAGAATTATTTATAAATATTTATGTTTTTCTCCTTCTCTGTGTTAATCCATCTTATTTATCCAGCTGTACTGCTGTGGCTTTCCCTGCTTTTATGGGTTTTTTTTGTGTATGTTATGCTTGCTGTATCCATTTATTATGAATTAAACCACTGCTTCTTCAAATGTCTTTCTTTTTTTTCTCATACTTGGAATACTGCAGTTTGCAAATCCTGGATGAAGCAGTATAAAAGTCTTATTTATGGTCAATACTTGTCATATACAGTGGATAAATATCATTTAATATTCCACTGGCAAGATTCAGAAAGGCTTACCACACTAGAGAAGCCTTAAATTGGAAGATTTATGCATTGCTGTAAACCTTTCCGAGTTGGAGACTGCTTCCTCTCAACTGGTTTCCTTGGCTGTGGCTAATGCTAAACAGCTGTGTACTTTCCTCTAGAAATAGCAGTGGTTCCTAATTAACCTTTGTTCTCCAAGACAATTTGATGGCATTCACCCATTTGATGCAATGGCAGTAGTCATGATGTAGGTAATTATGGTACAGGGGTGTGTGTGTGTGTGTGTGTGAACAAATGGTGGTGGGTAGAGATACTCAGGCTTGAACCCTGTACCTTGGATGCAGGTGGCAAGGACCTGAATTCCCTATCCACCACCATTTCTAAAAAAAAATTGCAGATTTTTACCTCCTATTTGTTCTGTTCCTCATAAAATCTGTGGTTTTTGTATCTACATTTTTCCTTGGCTTGCAAAGTCTCTAGTGCAGTGGTGCACTGGTCGCATTGCTGCCTGACAGCTACAGGTTCTCTGGTTTGATTCTTGGCTGGGGTGCCTTCTGTGTTGAGTCTGCATGTCCTCCCATCTTACAAAGATGTGTCTGGAGTTTCTCCCTGCTCTGCTGAAAATTGTCTTTTGTTCCAAGTCAGACTAGTTTCCTGGTTAAATGTTTAAAAGTAACAGGCATTTGAATTTCAGACTTCATATTCTTCAGAAAGTACATGGTAACACAAAACTGTTTATTCTAGCAGATGTCTAAGTTTATAACATGGATAACATGGATATTTGAAATTTGTCCCTATTTTTGGGACTGTATTCCCCCATTATTGGCTTTGTCCAGGTATTTTGTGCTAAGGTTGAGTGCTATCTAAGGTGAGAACTGAATTCATTGAATGTTTGGGGTCTGTATTCCCCCCCATTATTGGCTTTTGTCCACATGTTTTTTGCTAAGAGGTTGAGAGCTATGGTGAGAACTGAATTCACTAAATGGTAGCCATTTAAGTTTGTCTTCCTCTCTTTCACAAACCAGCTGATTTGGCATAGTGGTATGTTTCTCTGACTTTTGCACTGGGTCTCCTGGGTTAAAGACATGGCAGTGAAATGTATGGTGGTTAACACAGCATTTTATTCTAGCAACTTTTTACAATGCAACAAGCAATGTTTAAAATGTGTCCCTGGTTTTTGGGCTTTTGTCCCCCCCCCCCAAAAAAAAAATTCGGCTTTTTCAAGATTTCTTGTGCTGCAAAGTTCGGAGATACAACTGTGTGTCGAGTAGATTTTACAAGGAGCTGAGAGCTGCAGGGGAACAAAACGTTAGTGCTGCTTATTCTGAGTCTGCTTGCATTGTTAATAGCACAACAGGTAGTTCATAGGTTCATAGGTTCATACTAGGCTATCTGCCCTAGGGCATTTATAAGCCAAGCCAGAGTGTGTTTGGTTTTCGCCACCCATTTTAAATTAATTTTGCTATGCCCTTTTTCGAGGTTAGTATAGTGTGCCTCTGTCTAACAGTGACACAGAAGTGATACCTGGGGTAAACCTACGATCTCCCATCCACTCATCAAGATTCCTCTTGAAGAGAGTCAATGAGGGACTCTGCCTAACCTGGACTGGGATTTTATTCCAGAGTGAAGGGAGCCTCTGGGTTATGAATCTGTCCCTCCAGCATGTCCTATTTATTTCAGTGCTGAGGTTCAAGTCTGTCGAGCGCGTAGCTCGATGGGATTTGGATTTTCTGAGGTGCAGCATGTCCATTAATTCCAGGTTGGACATGGCTTTATATGTCAGGCACAGATCACCTCTGTGCAGGCGGTATGCCACTGAGTAGAGCTGGAGTTTCTTTAACCGGGCAGCATATGGCATCTGTTTGAGCCCTTTGATCATCTTGGTGAGGTACTTTTGGGGTCTTTCCAGTTGCTGCAGGTGTCTGGTAAGGTACATTCCAAAAGGGGAATTGTACTCAATTATGGGCCTGATGAGGGATGAGTAAAGAGGCACGATGACCTCTCCTGATCTAGATGTGAATCCCTTCATGATTAGGTGGGCTATATAAAATGTTTTTCTAACTACTTTGGCCATGTGGTTGTCAAATGAGAGATTGCTATCAACTTGGGTCCCCAGGTCCCTAATTACTTCTTCTGTACTTAATGGCTTACCACCTATGTGGTAATTTGTGGGCACTTTGTTTTGGTCAAAGGGGATGACTATACACTTTTTGGCATTTAGCTTGAGGCCATGGCTATGTCACCAGTTGTCTGTTTCTATGAGGCCCTTTTGGAGGATGCTTGTGTCGGCTGGAGAGTTGATTATGGCGCCCAGTTTGCAGTCATCTGCGAACTTGGTCAGCCACAGTCCTTCCGTGTTGGCCTGTACCTCTGAGAAATATATACCGAACAAGAGAGGTCCCAGGACTGAGCCTTGTGGGACGCCACTTGTAACTGGTTTGGAGTCTGACATGGCTCCAGCAATTCTAACCATGTGTGGGTTCTGTCCTTGAGCCAGTTTGCAACCCATCTAGTGACATAGGGGTTTATATTTAAGCTGGTGAGCTTATCTGTAATGCCCGAGTGGGGTATTGTATCGAAGGCTTTTGCGAGGTCCAGGTAGGCTGTGTGGACCACCTTCCCCTCGTCAATGGCCTTGGTGACTGTTTCAAAGAAATCAACCAGGTTTAAGAGGCAGGATCTGCCCTTAACAAAGCCGAACTGGGTAGGATCCAGTGTCTGTAGGTCCCCAATATCTTTATTTATGAGGTCCATGATGATCCTTTCCATAGCTTTGCAGACCAAGCTAGTCAGGCTTATGGGGTGATAGTTTCCAGGATCCGTTGAGGCACCACCTTTGTGGAGAAGGACCACTGTTGCTGTGCGCCACTCTTTGGGTACATATCCTGTAGTAAGGCTGAGATTGAACAGTAGTTTTATGTTTGGGTTTAGCTCTTCTCGGAGTTCATGTAGGATGCAGCCCGGGACACTGTCTGGTCCCATTGATGCTGTGTTTTTTGCTTTGGAGAGGGCGGCTCTTACCTGGGCATCTGAGATGTTGGGGGGCAGCACTGTTCTGGGATAGATATTTGCCCTTTTGGTGGGGGGGAGAAGTTTGCGCTGAATCTGTCAGCTAGGATGTTGGCAATGTCTGTGGGATCGATGTATTTTTTTGTCATTTTGGACTAATTCTGAGCATATCTGGGAATTCCCACCCAGGTTCCTAACATTACTAAAGAAAGCCTCGTGATTATCCTTAGTGTCCTGTGCATTTTTTCTCTCGAAGCTGGCCTTAGACGATTTTATGAGTGCCCGTATTTTTTTGCTAATACTGATCAGAGTTGCCTTCCCTTTTTGGGATTTTGATCTGTCATGTAGTAGCTTCCTCCTTCTGTTGTATAGTTTGTTTATGGCTGGGGTCCACCAGACAGGACGTCTGCCTTTGGAGGATTGGGTCTTGGTTTTATTTGGGATTGCATGATCCATGCATTCCTGCAGGTGTTCATAGAATGCGTTTATAAAGGATTCTGAGGTCTGGGCCATATTTTCCACAGGCTCGGGGGCTTTGAAGGATTCCACCTCGGTTTTGAGGAGTGTGATATTTGCTTTAGAGAAGTTTTTCACTGTGGTTTTCTGGGCAGGGGGTGGGGTCGGGATGTGAATATCCAGTGAGATTAGTTTATGGTCTGATCTTACCAGTGAGGGATACACTTCTGGTCTGGAGCATAGAGTCCCCATGTTGGTGATGATCAGGTCCAGTATGTTTTCCCCTCTTATGGGAGTGGTAACAAGTTGTTCCATAGCATTTGAGTTTATAAATTCTAGGAACCTTTGGGCTAGATGTGTTGGAGCTAGAGTAATGCTCCCAGTCTATGTTTGGGTAGTTGAAGTCGCCCAATATAATGGTGTTTGGAGAGACCTTCATATTTTCCAGTGTTCTTAGGAAGGCCGAGTGGGGTTCCTGGGTTTGGGAGGGTGGTCTGTAGCAGGCTATAAACTGGAAGGCAGTTTTACCCACTGTTAGTTGCACATGGATAGTCTCTGATGCTTCGTGCTGTGCCACCAACCTGGAGGTGCGGGTATCTTTGACAAATATTGATACTCCCCCTCCTTTTGTGGTTCGGTCCAAGTTTTGGGTTCGAAAAGCATGGTATGAGGTATAACCTGGTAGTGCTGGGGTGCTCTCGGGAGCCTTGAACCAGGTTTCTGTTACTGCACAGATATCGATGTTCTCCATGCTAAGGAGAGTTTCGAGTGCGTACATCTTGAGGTTTAGACTTCTGGCGTTGAGTAGCATTACTCTAAGTTTCTTATCCCTTGTGATACCTATGGAGGTGAGTTTGTCTTTTGAGCCTTGCCTAAAAAAGGCACTATGGGGGTAGCAAGAGCCTTTGCCAATATCCGAAAGCCCAGGGGTGACAGGTGCAAGCCATCCCGTAGTGTACAAAGATACCTAGAGTAGTAACCATGAACCTGTTATCAGTTTGCCATACAGTCCCTATTGCGATATTACTAGCTAATCATTTTTTTAATGCATGCAACATAGGCAATTTATTCCTCAAGGGCAACAGGCACTTTACTTGTAGATGTATAGATGAATAAACTATGACATATAAAATTGTTTGCTAGCAGCAACCTCTTCATTGTTACAGATTTCTTTAATGTGGAATTATTTAGATGACTTTTACACTTCAGAGATTGTGCATATTTACTGATACTGGTGGAGTGTAGAAGGTTGAGTAGACTTTTATGATGGAAATGTTCTGAATTGGGTAGTTTTGTTATTGGTGCATGCATTTTGTTTCATTGTTTACTAATGTTCAAAACAATAAATTTAAAATGCACTCTAACAACTGTACTGTATTGTACAAGGAATACAATTTAATACCATCGGGAAGGTGTATCAAAGAGCATGTGTATGTTTCGTGTTCAAGGGGCCTATGATTTGAAAACAGCCCAAAGTTAACCTTTATCTGCCACTGGCAAAATGTATTTCTTTGAATGTGGGTTTCAATGCTGTTTCAATGCGTGCGAGTTTCAAGGGCAGAGAAGTTTTAATGCTAAGTCTGTTTTCATTGTGAGACTGCATTGCTTTGTTTAGCAGATATCTATTGGGGTTTGTGCTGTAAAAATGCAAAATAAAACTTTCAAATGAAATCCAAATCATTGCAGAAGTAAAGCAGTATGCACATTAGTGTTTATGGTAAATGGGGCAAAATAACCAAGAAATGGGACACTGGAATGGTTGCAGGGGGGAGGCTCCAATCGACCATGATTTTGAGAGGGGAAGGGCAGCAAACTCAGACAGCCCTGGTTGAACTATACCTCTCAGCTGTCCATATTTTTGCAGAATAAATAGATATTTGCTTCTTATTTTTGGTTTGTTCCTCATAAAATGTGTGGTTTTCTGGCAAATCATTTAGGAATTAAGTCACTAAATGACAGACATTGAGTTTTATATCATAACCTTCAGAAAAATGCATGCTAAAGCAAGACCTGTAATTCTATCAACTGTCTTAAGTTTATACAAGAGCAATTTTTAGTAGTATTTGTATGTACCCCCAATATATTTGGCCTTGTCCAGATTTCCTGCATGAACATGTTGAGAGGTACGTGCAAATAAAATTGCTTTATAGAATTAGGCATATCCAAACCTCTCAGCTGTCCCAGAATTTGGCTCAAAATGTTGCTCTTCCCCTAATAATCCCTCTGCAAAATGGCAATTTTGGAATAAAACATGGAGGGTTTACAATTAATAAATAACTGTAATAATCAGTTATAGATTACTTTTATTTCAGAAATGCATGTAGATTATTTTATTTTGTCAGCTGCTCAAGTTAGCAGTACTAATATTAAAAGTGTCCCTTCTTTGACAGGTTCCCAGCTGTATGTTGTGGCTATTGTATAGTTTTGCATCACGTTTGGTCCATTTTTCATAAAATTGTGGGGGGTTTTGTTTGGAAAATTAGTGGCAAATCATTAAAGACTGAAGTTAGAAAATAATGAAAGACATTTGAGTTTCAGATTTCGTACCTTTCAGAAAATTCATACTAATACAAGACCTACTATTCTATTATCTTTCTAAGTTTATAAGAGCAATATTTAAAAATTGTCCATATTTTTGGGCCTTTGTCCCACTTCTGTGTATGGCTTTGTCCAGATTTCTTGCTCTTGAGGTTGAGAGGTATGACAAATGTGTCAGGGCCATCACAGTCAGCCAGAGACATTTCAAATTGTGACATACTTGTTGCACCCCACTCCCCCATGTAGTGACTCTGGATGTGTCCAAGCAAGGCAAGGAGTAGTTATGCAGTGTCCCCCCCCCATCCAAGGTAGACACAAGTACTACAGTGGCTTTTCATCTGTCCTTGATTTTGCAGAATGGTCTGGTTTCTGTCATATTTTTGTACTGTTGATTTATGCTTATTAGTCAAAGTGCTTGTTACTCTGTGTTTAAGTAGCAATGCTTTTAATGACCATAAGGTAAGCATGTCTGAGATCGTAAGATGCAAGTAAGCTTTAATAAGCATACTGTTAAAGAATTGCCAACATTGAAAGCCTTTCTGTTGTTGCCATGCAGAGAATACTTGACTAGATAATGTATAAGCCTTGGGTATTAAAGGACAGGATTCCATTATTTTAAAAAGCTCATTACACTTGTTGGAGACTTCCAGTCATCTCTACAGACTTTACCCGTAAACTAAACAGAATGCCAATCATGTGTGGTCCATAACCTGTACAGTAATCCTTTAAGCAATGTATCTTGAGCTTGTTTCTTGTTTGCTTTTCATTTTTTACTTTGATCATGTTTTCCCCATGAAACAAGTTGTCAGGCAACAGGTCCTTTTTGGATAAGAAACATTTTTACAAGTGGGGGCATCACAGAGATTTCTACTTTCAGCATGTTACTTGGTACTTTAATAAAGCTGAATATATTATAATTAGAACTGCAGTGCAAGGAGAAGTGGTTTGAGTTGAGTGCTTCTGTTTTTTTTATTCTTGATTTTGACTGGCATTCCAGTAATGTATTTAAAAAGTAATTTATTTTTTCATGCATCACAACCTTTTGTTTCCATCTAGATATTAAGTAAGCTGTCATGCAGCCAATGCATCGAAATATTTTTATTCTTCTACACTTTTTTTGTCTTGATTGGACTTTCATAATGATGGTTTGCCACACAGGGCAGCGTATTTAATTAAAGCTAGTTTTTGTGGTTTTGAGCATAGCTCCTCCCCTTTCTAGTTGACCACACCCCTTCTCCTTGACCCCTCCCATTCAGCTGTCTCCTGCAGCCCCCCTGTGATTTGAAGTCACCAGCCGCCACTGGATTTCTTGCTCTGAGGTTCAGAGGTATGACAAATGTGTCAGGGCCATCGCAGTCAGCCAGAGACATTTCAAATTGTGACAAACTTGTTGCACCCCGCTCCCCCATGTAGTGACTCTGGATGTGTCCAAGCAAGGCAAGGAGCAGTTATGCAGTGTAAATGTGCAGACTATTCCCCCCCCATCCAAGGTAAACACAAGTACTACAGTGGCTTTTCATATGTCATTGATTTTGCAGAATGTTCAGTTTTCTGCCATTTATATATTGTTGATATATGCTTATTATTATTCAGAAAGTGCCTTTTGGTCTGTGTTTAAGTAGCAGTGCTTTAAAGACCATCAGGTAAGCTTGTCTGATATTGTAAAATGCAAGTAAGTTTTAAGAAGCAGTATTGCCAACATTGAAAGCCTTTCTGTTGTTGCCATGCAGAGAATACTTACATAACTAGATAATGTATAAGCCTTGGGTATTGAAATGCATATGACAGTATTTATAATAAAGGCCAGGATTAGATTATGTTAAGCTCATTACAGGCTTTACCTGCAAACTAAACAGAATTCCAATCTATCATGCGTGGTCCATATCCTATGCAGTAATCCTTTAAGCAGTATATGCTGAGCTTGTTTCTTGTTTGCTTTTCATTTTTTACTTTGATCATGTTTTCCCCATGAAACAAGTAGATAGTAGTCAGGCAGCAGGTCTATTTTGGATAAGAAACATTTTTACAAATGAGGGTATCACAGAGATTGCTACTTTCAGCATGTTACTTGGTACTTTAATAAAGCTGAATATAAATTATAATTGGAACTGGAGTGCAAGGAGAAGTGATTTGAGTTAAGTGCTGCTTGTTTTTCTTATACTTGATTTTGACTGGCATTCCAGTAATGTATTTAAAAAGTAATTTATTTTTTCATGCCTCACATCCTTTTTGTTTCCATCTAGATATTAAGTAAGCTGTCATGCAGCCAATGGGTTGAAATATTTTTTTTCTTCTACACTTCATTTTGTCTTGATTGCACTCCCATAATGATGGTTTGGCACCCAGGGCAGCGTATTTAAAGTTTTTGTGGTTTTGAGCATAGCTCCTCCCCTTTCTAGTTGGTCACACCCATTCCCATTGACCCCACCCATTCAGCTGTCTCCTGCAGCCCCCCTTTGATTTGAAGTCACCAGCCGCCACTGTTTATAACTACTTCAATGAAAACAGTGGATGAATCTCATTTGCTGCGAATATCAAAAGTTGTTGGTTGTACTCAAAAGGTAAATGTCTCTTTTAGCCTAGAGACGCTCATTTCTGTATCATTTGTTGATCTATATCATATTTTTCTCTTTTACTAAAATAAGTGCATGATTTCCTGCTTGAACATACTTACCCATTTGGAGAGGCTTTCTCCTAATTTGTGATGCTTATTTATTTATCTTTCTCATTCAGTCATGTTTCTGCGTAACACTTGTTTCATCTAAGGGCTTTAGTGTTTTGATTGTTCGGCTTTTCAAATTTTGCTTAATAGGCTAGGGGTAAACTCATTTGAGCTGCTGTGCTTTTTTTTAGTTACTACCCATTTCTCATAGTGTGGGCACCAAGTATATCACACTGTGAAAGTAGCGGACTCCAAGTATCACTACTGACCAGATGTTCATCGTGTTTCACTATTGCAGTCCTAATCAATGGGTTTTCCGGCTCCCGGTAGCCCTCGATCGGCCAGAATACCAAAGGTAAGTAAATATGATATCGGCTGTCGTCGGTTGTAAAGGATGTCAGGGTGTCCGATACAAAGGGAGGCATCCAACGTCACTTCCTTAGTCTTCCTTGATGCGGAGTCCAAAGCAGAAACATTTCTTGCACGAGGGCCAGTCGGCAGTTTACCTTTTTTGTTTCCAACTACAAAGTTGAAGTCAACTACAGCTAAGTACCCCTTTGGGGATCCTCTTTTCTTGCCTTAATGAATGTCAGAAAAGGTTAATTGTCTTACCTGTGGAAAGCAGATTCCCCATAGAGATTTTCATTCCCATTGTATTATTTGTTTAGGCCTTGACCATGACGTTCCTAATTATGATCTCTGTGCCTCCTTTAATCTGCGTACTATTCGTCGTCGGGCTAAGCTTTTAGCTAAACATTTTGGTGTTTGACCTAAGTTTGTCGGTATGGCATCCGCTGGTCTTCAGGCTTCGGATATCCACAAGAAAATTAAGGATAAGGACCGCGACAGGCTTCAGAAGGGCAAGTCCTCTGATGATATTAAGATGGTCGTCAGTTATGCGGTAGCCAGTGAGGTGCCTTTGCAGCCCCTGCAGTCCTTGAATTTTCAACTGCAGGCCTCGGTTGAGACAATTTCAGAGTCCTCCAGGCCTCCGGCCTCCATTTTACCTTCTGACCATTCGCCTGTTGCCTCTTCAGCTGGATCCAGAGCCGCTAAGCTGACTCCAGTGTCCGAGGCCTCTGTTCTTCGTTCAGACAGCAAGCTCATACCGACAACCTCTACTGCAGCTTCAACGGTTGCCAGGCCTCCAGAGTCCTTCAGACTTGCAGGTAAATCTTCCAGTCATAAGCCTGTGAAAAAGCAGGCTCCAGTTTCTTCTCGTTCCCTCAGTCCCAAATGGTTAAAATGGCTAATGACATTTTGACTCTTGTTAGGGGTTCACAGCCTCCTCCTTCTAAAAGGAGTAGGGATGTTTCTCCTGAGGCTTTGTCTTTTTCTGGTTCTGATTCTTCTAGCATTTCTGCTGATAAAGAGGAAGGTTCTCAGGCTTTTTCTCCTTTTGAGGATTCAGATGCAGAGGAGTCCATTCCTTCTGCTTCTCCTCAAGAGGATTTCTCTTTTGGTGATACTTTGAATACTCAGGGAGCATTTTAAATGGGAAAGTCAGGATTATCCCCAATCTAGGAAAAGGATTAAGGAGTTTTTGGATTTACTTCAGCATAAGCCTCTGGCTATCCCCCCTGTGTTGGAAGTGGTTGATGATGTTTTTCTGGAAAATTCCCTGACTCCGAATTCGGTTCCTTCTGCTCCCAGGAAACCTGACGGATACTATAGAGTCCCTGATTCTCATCTGTTTCTTTTCAGGAATCCGTTGGCTGATCCAGAGGTTATTTCTCAAGGCCCTAAAGGAGTTAAGGCCACTGTTACCAAAAATCCTGTTCCTTCTGACAGGGAATCTAGGAACCTTGATAGGTGGGGTAAAAAAGTTTATACCTCTGCCACTCTTGTTATTAGGTCTACTAATTGTCTTTTTCATATGCTGAAGTACCAGCAGCACACCTTGGAGGCTGTTAAGTCTAGGATAGCAAGTGTAGCAAGTGTGGATCTTTTGGCAGAGAGTAAGGATACACAGGATTTGCTGAATTCTACCAGTCTTGTCAATAAACATTCTTTACATTGTGGTTTTGACATTCTAGAAGCCTCCTGCAGGGCTACAGCTACTCGATCTGTTATTAGAAGGCACGCTTGGCTCAGGGAACGGGGCTGTCAAGGCTAAGCTTTTAGATGTACCTTTGCATAAAGACAGTCTTTTTGGCAGCAAAGCAGAGGAAGTGCTCAAGAAGATGGAGGATAAAGCAAAGCCTATGCAAACTGTTAAGGATTTTCTGCAAGTTTAACCTCCTCGCTTTAGCAAGAATTACCCTTCTAAGAGTTGGACATTTCCCGATACTGGCAGACAGAACCGTTCTAGGACTAGAGGTTACAAATCTTCTAGGGGGCAGTTGGCTAGCCCTCAAAGGTCCAAGCGTTGGCAGGCTTTCACTTCCAAGGCGGGAAGTTCTAAGCCTGCATCTCAATCAAAACACTCTCAATGACTTTATCCAACTTCTGCCTGTTCTTGCCTGCTTGGAGATTCCTTTTGGGGGAAGGTTGGCCCTTTTTGCAAATGTCTGGGCCACTATCATGGATGACAAATGGGTACTCAGAACTGTTTCCCTAGGGCACAAGTTTTCTTTCCACTCCTTTCCAGTTCCCAAAGGATTCCCGGACACTCCTCCAAACCAAAGGGCAGAAGTATTAAAACAAATTTTGTCTCTGCTTCATCTAGGAGCAATAGAATCAGTTCCTGCTCAGCAGGTAGGCCAGGGTTTCTATTCCAGACTTTTCCTAGTTCCAAAAAAAAGAAGGCACCTGGCGTCCTATCCTAGATCTATCCATTCTGAACTCTTTCTTGGTAATTCCAAAGTTCAAAATGCTCACTCTGCATCAGTTGCTGCCAATGTTAGAAAAGGATTCCTGGCTGGTAACTATGGATCTCTAAGAAGCTTATCTGCACTTCCCTATCAGGGAAAGTTGCAGGCAATACCTTCGTTTCAGGGTGGGCAAGCAACATTATCAATTCTCTGTGCTGCCCTTTGGCTTATCTATTGCTCCCAGAGTTTTCACAAAGTGCCTGGCTCAGTCATTGCTTTTTGCAGGCAGAAGAAAATTCTGATTTATCCATACTTGGATGACTGTCTAATTCAAGTAAATTCTCAGGAACAGCTGTTAAAGGATCTAGAATTTGTGAAGACTCTTCTCTCTTCCCTGGGTTACACACTCAATAAGGAAAAATCAAAAATGGTGCCATCCAATGAGATAACATTCCTGGGAGCGAGTCTGAACACAGCCGCCCAGATAATAAATCTCACCCAGGAGCAGCAGACAACTCTTTCAGTTTACTTCAAGGACTTGGCAAGCCTGTCCCAGCTTCATGCAAGGAAATACCTGCAAGCTCTGGGATACATGGCCTCTTGTATTCTCATGATTCCATGTGCAAGACTGCATATGAGGAAATTGCAATGGTACGTCAAGAACATTTGGTGTCAACACACACAGGACCTGGATATGATGATTCCTC
Source organism: Protopterus annectens (assembly GCF_019279795.1). Classification (NCBI taxonomy): domain Eukaryota; kingdom Metazoa; phylum Chordata; order Ceratodontiformes; family Protopteridae; genus Protopterus; species Protopterus annectens. Next base: position 40,304,840 of record NC_056725.1, on the reverse strand, counting down.
TGCTTCCATGTCTGCAGACAGAGTTTCTATGGTGGGCAACAGCTTGTCTACAAAACAAAGGCATGCCTTTTCACCCACCTCCTGCCACTCAAGTTCTTACCACAGACGCATCAGACTACACCTGGGGAGCTCACCTGGATGGCAGATGCATACAGGGATGTTGGAATGCCCAGCAGATGCACCTGCACATAAATCTAAAGGAGTTGATAGCAGTTCAGCAGGCCTTACTAGCTTTCAAGCATCTTCTTTCTCCAGGAACTCTGCTCGTCAGAACAGACAACACCACAGTCATGTGGTACAGCAGCAAGCAGGGAGGGACTCATTCTTACCCCCTCTGCAGGCAGAGCATGAATCTCTGGTCCCATAGCAGCATCCCTGAACCTGCATCTCCTAGCTCAGCTTCTTCCAGGAAGGCTCGGTGTTTTGGCAGACCAGTTGAGCAGTCAAACCCTGGATCCTCACGAGTGGCAGCTGAACAGAGCAGTCTTTTACAGCATCATTCAATGTTAGGGCACACCTCAGGTGGATCTTTTCTCCTCCCCAGACAACCATCTTCTACCTCTTTTTTGCACAAGACAGCATCACAGCAGAGCCTGGAAAGTGGATGCTCTCTCCTTCCCTTGGACGCTGCTGTCAGTTTATACCTTCCCTCCTCTTCTTCCCAGAGTATTATTGAAAATCAGGGATGAACGACCAAGGACTATTCTCATAGCTCCGGACTGGCCCAGACAGCATTGGTATCCACTGCTTCGCAGTCTCTCCCAATTTCCTCCTTGGCATCTTCCTCTGAAGCCAGATCTTTGGGTTCAGGAATGGGGAAACATTCTACATGAGGAATCTTCAGTCTCTCCATTTGGCAGCATGGCTCATTGTATGACTCCTTGCTTTTCTTCTTCCCTTTCCCAGCAGGTGGTAGACGTGCTGAGGGAGGCTAGAAGGCCTGCACTAGGAAGTCCAACGCTGGCAAATGGGAAAGATTCTCTCATTGGATGCAGGCTAGAGGGGAATCTTCTTCTCAGCATACCCTTCATCTGATCCTGGAATACCTGGCTGATTTGTTTCAGGGTGGTCTTTTTTTCCTCTTATCAAGATCCATGCTTCAGCCATTTCTGCTCGTTGTTCTTTTGAGCAACCCATTTTCTCTCATCCCCTGATGAAGATATCTCAGAGGTGCTTGCAACTTAAAACCTCCCAGAAGGGCACCTCCTCCAGCCTGGGATCTTATTTTGTTCTAGAGAAACTCACTCTTCCTCCTTTTGAGCCAGCTGCCACTGCAGATTTAAAGTTTCTGTCTTGGAAGACTACCTTCCTCTTGGCTATAACTTCAGCAAGGAGGGTTTCGGAGCTGCAAGCTTTGATGGCTGTGGAGCCTTTTCTTATTTTCCATGCAGAAAGGGTCTCTCTGAAAACCAACCAGTCCTTTATGCCTAAGGTGGTTTATAGCCTGACTCTTAATCAGTCCATACACCTTCCTACTTTCTTTCCTAATCCTCGAAATAGAGGTGAAAGGATCCTACATTCTCTTGATGTGCACAGACAGCTCGGGTTTTACCTGGACAGGACTAAAGACCTTCGGAAATCAGAGCAGTTGGACAGTTTTGCCCCTGGAGCTCAGGGCAAGGCTATTTCTAAGCAAACCATTTCTAAATGTATTGCACATTGTATTACTTTTTGTTATTCCTTTCATGGCAAGGTTCCTCTTCAAGGGGTGAGGACCCACTCAACTAGAGCAGCTGCCACTTCTGCAGCCTTTTTAAGGGGTGTCCCTACCGAAGACATTTTGGAGGCTGCCGCATGGTCTTCTCTTCACAAAGAATTATAATTTGCCTTTGTTTTCCAGAGCCAGGATGGGGTTTGCCACTGCTATTCTGCAGGGCATTATCTCCAATCCTTGATTCTGTTGGTTCCTCCTCCCTTTTCTCTGGGCTTTGGTAATCAACCCATTGGTTAGGACTGCAACAGTGAAACACGATGAACATAGTGAAGTTGTGTAAACTTACCATAAATGTAGATGTTATAGTGTATTTCACTGTTGCAGTCCTGGTTTCCCTCCCTCCTTCCCCTTTTTTGGTCCTCTCCTATTCTCTTTTCCTAAGCTACAGGCTAAATTTGGTATTATTTGCCAAAGTTACTTTTGGTTTAAGCCTTGTTTTCTGTGGGCTTTTGACTGTTATGGCAAGAAAGACTGAGGAAGTGACGTCAGCTGCCTCCCTTTGTATCAGACGTCATTTACAACCGACAACAGTCAATGTCATATTTACTTACCTGTGGTATTCTGGCCGATCGAGAGCTACCGGGAGCCGGATAACCCATTGGTTAGGACTGCAACAGTGAATACACTCTAGCATCTATATTTATGGTAAGTGTACACAACTGTACTTTACAAGTGGTGTCCCACAGGGGTCGGTCCTAGGTCCTCTCCTGTCTGGCATTTACTTCTCTGAAGTTCAAGCTAACACAAAGGGACTCTGGCTGATCAAGTTCGCAGATGATTGCAAACTGGGAGCCATTATTGATTCTCCAGCTGATGCAGACATTCTACAAAAAGGCCTCACTGACACCAATGACTGGTGCCAGAACCATGGCCTTAAGCTCACTGCATTGTCATTCCCTTTGGGAAAAATTTGGTGCCCATGAACTACCACATAGGCGGTAGTCCACTAAACACCGAAGGTGTAATAAGAGACCTGGGGACACAGGTTACCAGCAACCTCTCCTTTGATAACCACATTGCCACTGTAGTCAGAAAGTCCTTCTATGTGGCACATCTCATTACAAAAGGTTTCTCATCCAGGAAGAAAGAGGTCATAATCCCTCTCTACTTGTCTCTTATTAGACCTGTTCTAGAATACAATGCCCCATTTGGTATGCACCTCACTAGACACCTACAACAACTGGAAAGGCCCAAAAATTCCTTACTAAGAGGATCTTAGGCCTTAGACACATGCCCTATACAGACAGACTCAAAAAAAGCTCCAGCTATACTCTGTCTCTTATCGCCTACTTAGAGGCCATCACTGTTTGACCTACAAAGCCATGTCTGACTCAGAGCTGCTAGATATGCTACACCTAAAGAAATCCCAAATCCTCCGTGCCACATGCTCCAGGGACCTTTACCTCATTACCACAATAAACAGAACATGCTGGAGGGACAGGTTCCTAACCCAGAGACTTCCCATACTCTGAAACAAACTTTCCATTCACGTCAAGCAGAGCACTTCACTGGCCCTCTTTAAGAGAAATCTTGATAAGTAGGTGGGCAATAGGAAGTTCACCTGGGGATCACTTCAGTTGCCTTGCTTGGCAGGGGCACTGGGAACTAACATTGGGTGGCATGATGCCAAGGCCGTTAGCCTAGTACACACCTATAAACCTATAATGAATCTCTGATCATATGGCTAGTAAAATCAGATCCATAAGTACTACTTGTTCCCTTTCAAACAGCATGTGACATTAAGGTTTGTTCACATCTACCATAAATCTCAGATAATGGCAACACAAAGACATGCAGGAACCAGTGCTGGATGAATCCAGCCTGTGTACTAATGTGACAGTAAATGCCAAATCAGGAAAAGCAACATTACACCCCATGTGCAGTTTACAGTTATGGGTACTCAGTATTAAAGCATAACTGAAATTCATACATTGCGTCAACCACTAGATTCACAAGTCTTAATTTATTAATTCATAATTTTACATTAACCAGCTGTTTGAGATCATACCTCTCAACCTGTTAGTGCAAGAATTCCGGACAAAGTCTAAAATAATGGGGGGGGGGACAAAGGCCCAAAAGTATGGACAGATTTTAAATATTGCTCTTATAAACTTAGAAAGTTGCTAGAATAACAGGATATTTTGAAGGATATGAAGCCTGAAACTCAAATGTGTCATTATTTAAGGATTTCAGTCCTCATTGATTTGCCGGACAACCACAAATTTCATGAGGAACCAAAAATATAACGCAAAATTGTGGGCATTCTGTGAAAATTTGGACAGTCTATGGGTATGTTTGTGATGTGTTTGCCAAATCAATCTCTCTAAGCCTTTTCAATACTAACGAAATACTGGGCCTATTCTTGTCAAACTGTTTCAGCTAATGCAAATGATTAGGGTTGGAAATGTCCTTAAATGCTTCAGGTTCATAGTAACTGATTACGTTCAAAGCTCATTTTCACTGGGAAAGTTGCTGTTTATATTTTCTGTAACAAGCCATTGAGATGCAAACCGCATTCTTTTCTTGCTTAATCATTTTTAATGTAGAGTTCCAAGCTTTCTTTTAGACCTATATGTCTTGTATAGGAAGTGAAATTAAATGAGATGCTGATCTGTTAAAAGCACTGAGTACTTAATACAGTTTTTCCATAAGATGGTCTGTGTGAGACTGATTGATTTTAGTAGAGTTTTGTAACTTAATTCTCTGTCCGGATTTATTGGTTCATAGGTTCATAGGTTCATACTAGGCTATCTGCCCTAGGGCATTTATAAGCCTAGCCAGAGTGTGTGTGGCTTTCACCACCCCTTAGGATGAGAATACTATACCCATTAGTTTGCTGTGCCTCTGTTTTTGGTTTATTTCCTTTACACTCCTTTGGAATAAGCTATACGTTTGACAAACAAGTACAAAAAGTTGCATTATAATCTTTATCACCATTTTATTCATCTTCATCAAAGTTGATGTCAACATTACAGATTCAGCTGGTCTTAAAAATGTATGATGCAATCAGTATAGCAACCATATATATATATATATATATATATATATATATATATATATATATATATATATGTGTGTGTGTGTATGTGAATGGTACACTATCTTCAAAAAACTTACCACATAAGTTAGTATTCTACTACTTTACTAAATTCCAATTGAAATACTTATCACCTTTGTTAGAGCAGTGCTTGAAAAACAATCAGTGCTGCCTTGGGTTATGACCAACACCCGACAAACCCAAGTAAACCTTTCACTGAACAGCTGCAAAGCAGATATATAATCACTGGCTTTCCATAACTTCTCCCACTTTACCTGTTAGTTCACAGTTTTTCAGTGCTATCAGTAGTGAATGAACCTTGACCAGGATAATTTTACACACATGCGTGTACACACACACACACACACACACACACACACACACACACACACACACACACACACAGTTTACAAAGGATGGTTAATGATACCTTTCCAGTGCCCACTGTCCTTTTTTTCACAGTGCTGTCACCAACTAGGTCAAGGTAGCATACCAAGAATTCAGCTTCTGTTCAGTGATAAAATAAAAGAACTGTAATATTTATGCTATTTGGTAGTACTAACTAAAGTAAGTTACACTTTAAAAAGCAGAAACCAACAGTTAGTACTACACCAGTTCAACACATACTGTTCGGCTGATAAACAAACTACCCCCACACAATTTGAACTTGATAACATTTTTACCATAAATAAATAAAATTAAGCAACATATTTTGAAAAACTGTATGTGCAGCAAAATATTTGCACAAGAAAATATATAACAAAGGATTTCAAATAGGCATAAAATACTTAAACCACTATCTGTAAATAACTTCATCGTGAACTACCACTGGCTCAGAAGTTGCTCAAAAAAACATGTACAGGCAGTAACTGCTAGAAATAATGTACCCTCAGTTCAGGAAGTCCTTTTTACCCATTCCAGAAAACAAAGTTCCAACTGTTTAGCTCAGAAAGGAGGTATAGATTGAATGAGATTTATTTTCTAAACAATGTTCATGCTGTGTATTTCCAGTTTGGCTTTTTTTAAATGTTAAGTATTCTGTTTAGATGTGGGTCAGTGGGGGGGTCAACATAAGGTAATTGGAAAAAAATCTGCCCATGTTTATGTATATTCTTTACGTTCTACATGATGCAGCTGTTCTCTACAGGTTTTACTGAAAAAGCACAGGAAAGGTTAAGCCTATTCACCAAATTGTTTACCTTTATAGCTGACATTGTATGGGTAAATGCTATCTTAGTCATTTAAAAGTTTGGAGAATGAGATATGGAGATGAAAGCTAAGAACAGCAACTCTACTCTGTTCATTAAATCAAAAATCTTGCATACCTCCTAGGTTCCTACTAGAAGGGCAGTGCAAATGCATCGGAAACTATGAAGACTGCTGTTCATACCCCCAGAATGTATATGGTATTTTTTTTGGCAGCAATTGTGAAAAGGTAGACCATAAATTATGCTAATTGTGCTATGGTGTTACAGGAATTGCTGTCTTTGTCTCTATCAGGCATCCATCAGTTTTGATAATTTGCTGTTGTCTGACAGGAATGGATTCTATTGGAAGTGTTGTTCTTTACTTCTGTCACTGTGTTTCATAGTTGTTTATATAGTGAGGATGTATCATAGAAGATTCTGGTAAATGCCTTGTTTCAGTTTTGAAATACTTTTCTGCAGAATCTACTGATTGTGATGAAACTGAAGGTCCCTAAGCTTTTATACTGTTGTTGATATTTTGTGGAATATTTTTCGTGGTACTTAAGTTCAGTTTTGATACTGGCTTCGTTTGCATTATTGCTTAGCTAATTGGAACGTAAATCCATCACTTATATATGTGTTATTCTTTAGCAATGCTATTTAATAATTCTGTTACGCTTTTAACAGTTGACGTTTTCTGAAAAAAAAAAAAAAAAAAAAAGGTTAAATGTGCCAGTGTTATATTTTATGCATATTATTGCCTCACATTAAGACCAGTGCATTGTATGGAATATGTATCAATTAGATGTAAGCAGTCTGTTGATTCATTGCATGCCTGTTTTTTGTTTTTGTGGTTTGTGATTGCCAAAGGTAGGACATTTTAGGACATTTCTTATTGAAATGTGATAATTCACAGGGCAGTCCACAAGATCCACAGACCACTTGTTTTCAGTTTATGGAGGCCTATAATCCTTAATATCATTATGAAGTACTACATAGTATCCAGAGCTTATTTTGAAATAATCCTGTCAGCTGTAAATTCACACAGACTGCAGAGATGGCAGTCCACAGCTTATCTGACCCAACTGTCTGATAAGAAAGTATTTAATTTATATATTATTTTGACCTTTGCTTTTCACTCTTTGTTAGAGATTTTAGACAGGCAAACATTAGCCAACTCAAGGGGCCTCGTCAGCCATAATTTCAGGCAGACTTCAGAGAGGACTATCCAGAACTTATCTGGAACAATCCTGTTTTTGTTTATGATGTACTGATATTGATATTTACTATTATAAGGTCTGACTGTATGTGATAGTGAAGGAAATCCAGCTTTTGTGTGACTGTCACAAGTGGTATAGTAATTCTAAACGATGAATCTATTGCACTCAATATTTAGTTTTGTTATTTACGTGATTTTTCTCATAGAAGTTGAGTTAAAAAAATCTTTGAATTCTGTGGTAACTGATTTTGATTATCCTTTTCTTTAAGAATTCTTTATTCATTTGTAGCTGAAACTGGATTCTTTAAATGAGTATGCCATTAATGATTTGGTAAAGCACAAGTATATTTTTATTTAAAGGTAAAACCTGATAACACTGGATGTTCTTCATGTTTCACTGTTGCAGTCATCGTACTTGGGTTATCTGCCTGCAGGTAGCCCTCAGTCGGCCCGAATACCAGAGTCTTAGTATTTCTGCATCAGATGCTATTGCTTCTTCCATGACATCAGGTCGTCAGGGGTACAAAACAGGCAGCCGACGCCATTACATCAGTCTTTCTTGCCGAGGAGGAGCCCGAAGCAGAAGCAGTTCACAAGTGCCGGTCGGCCAATACCTGAAATTTTCATTTTTGAGTTGTTAATCCTGATGTCTTCTAAAGATAGGTACCCCATTGGGGATCCTTTTTTCTTGCTCTAACCAATGTCAGAAAAAGTTAACAATTGTCTTGCTTGTGGAAAGCAAATACCTCACAGAGATTTTCATTCTTACTACGTTACCTGTTTAGGCCCAGACCACAACGTCCCTCACTGTCTGTTTTGTGCCTTGTTTAACACTCGAACCATTCGTCGTGCTATTTTTGTCGCTAAATTCTTTCGCTCTCATTCTCCGTATTCCGAAATGGCTTCGATAAGCCATCCGACTACCGATCTTCCGAAAAAACTTAAAGGTAAAGACAGAGACAGACTGCATTGGTCCAAAACGGACGACGCTTCCGTTAAGCTAGTCGCCAGTCCGCCGGTACTCAGCTGCCTTTGCAGCCCCTGATGCCCGCTTCTATGAATTTGCAGGCCTCTGCTGAGACCCATTCGGAGTCCGATACGCCGTGAGATGCTTCGACTATGGAACCAGCGGATGTCTCTACCTTGGATGGGTCCAGAGCCGCTGTGCAGGCACTGGCTTCTGAGGGTGTATTCTGTCCTACCGATGTTCGAATCAAACCGACAACTTCATTTTTAGCTAAAACTACCGAGTTTCTCAGACCCAGAGTACACACTACGCCTAGAAAACCGACAACCAAAGCACATGCTCAAGCTCCCATGCCACAAAAACAAATGCTTAGAATGGCTGAAGACCTTTTTATGCTTATTAGGGGAAGCCAGCCTTCCCCTGCAAAGAGGCAAAGAATCCATTCCCCTTCAACTTCTACAGACTAGGAGTCCAGTGACTCTGAAGTTTCTGATTATGAAGACATGCCCTTATCTGCCTATGATGATTCAGATGCAGAGGAATCCATTCCCTCTGCCTCCCCTCCAGAGGATTTTTCTTTTGGTGAAACCTTGCATACTTTAAGAGAGTATTTCCACTGGGAATGCCAAGACTGCCTTCAGTCCAAAAAGAGACTCAGAGAATTTTTAGAGTTACCTCAGCACAAGCCTCTAGCTATACCCCCTGTCCGTTTTAGATGATTTTATGCAACCCAGTCTTACTCCTGACGCATTACCCCCAGCCCCTAGGAAACCTGACAGGTACTACAGAGTACCTGATTCCCACAAGTTTCTTTTCAAAAATCCTACTGCTGATCCAGAGATCATTTCCCAGGGACCTAAAGGTATTAAGGCTGCTACAGCCTAAAATCCTACCCCTTCGGACAGGGATTCCAGAGCTTTAGACAAATGGGGTAAGAAGGTATATATCTCTGCAACTCTTGCTATCAGGGTATTAAATTACCAGTTTCACATGTGGAAGTACCAGCAACATATTATGGGACTAATTAAACAAAAAAATGGTATTTCCAGATTGTGCAGAAAATAAAGATTTACAAGAGCTAATACATTCTGCAAACCAAGTTAGTAAGCATACTTTGCAGTGTGGCTTTGATGCCTTAGAAGCATCTTGCAGGGCTGCAGTCACTGGTTCTGTACTGAGAAGACATGCTTGGCTGAAGGAGCAAACCTTGCCAGATCATGTCAAATCCAAATTACTAGACACTCCTTTAAATAAGGACTGTTTGTTTGGCACCAAAGCAGAAGTAGTTCTTAAAAAGATGGAAGAAAAGAGCTAAATCTATGCAAACTGTTAAAAAATTCTTACAAGTGCAACCACCTAGATTCAGTAGGCATTGCCCTTCAAAACACTGGTCCTTTCCAGCCCCTTTCAGGCCTTCCAAGACAAGACCCAGGGTAAACAGGCCACCCAGACTACAGTCTCAGGGAATGCAGAGATCTAAGCAATGAACGCATGGAAATTGGAGCCCAACACCTTCAACCTTCTGATCCAGAGGTGGGGGACACAAGAGGTGGATCTCTTTGCCTCCCCCAAGAACCACTAGTTAAGCAAATACTGCACCAGGAACCCTCACAGCAGGGCTTGGAAGGTAGATGACCTATCCTTTCAATGGGAAAACATCTCAATCTATGCCTTTACCCCTCTGCCTCTTCTCTCAAGAGTACTACTCAAGATAAAACAAGACAGGCCAAGGGCAATTCTGATTGCCCCGGATTGGCTATGCCAGCACTGGTACCCACTGTTGTGCAGCCTGACAACGGTGCCACTGTGGCACCTACACCAGACTCCTACCTGCTGTCTCAGCAGGAGGGACAGATTTTGCATCTATAATTGCAAACCCTAAACCTTGCAGCCTGGCTTATCCCTTGAATACCCCACCAGCAACCCTCAGCAAGCAGGTGCTGGATGTCATTCTTGAAGCCAGAAAGTCTAGTACTAGGAAATCCTATGCTGAAAAGTGGAAAAGATATCACTCTTGGACTCAGTCTAAAGGACAGGTCACAGCAGTGCCCTTCTTACCTCTAATCCTGGATTACCTAGCAGAGCTACTCCACAGAGGCCTATCCTTCTCCATTAAGATTCATGCGTGTGCCATCTCGGCTCATTATAATTGAGCCACCTCTATTTTCTCACCCTTTCATCAAACAGTTCCTGCGAAGGGCTAACAACTAAGGCCCCAAGGAGAGCACCCACCCCTGCCTGGGACCTTAACTTTGTACTAGAGAAGCTCATGCTTCCCCCTTTTGAACCTGCTGCTTTTGCAGAGTTAAAATTCCTCTCTTGGAAAACAGCCTTGCTTTTAGCAATAACTTCAGCTAGAAGAGTGTATGAGATACAGGCACTAATGGCTGTAGAACCTTTCATTATTTTCCATGTGGACAGGGTTTCCCTCAGGACTAACCTGTCTTTTTTGCCTAAGGTGGTGTCCAATGTAGCTCTAAACCAATCCATCCACTTACCAACCTTCTTCCCTAATCCTCAGAATAAAGGGGAAAGGATACTACACTCTTTGGATGTGCACAGACAGCTCAAGTTATACCTTGATAGGACAAAGCCTTTCAGAAAATCTGACCAGCTGCTAGTCAGCTTTGCTTCAGGGGCAGAGGGCAAGGCCATTTCAAAACATACCATTTCCAAATGGATAGCACACTGCATCCATTTCTGCTACAAGCACCATGGAAAACCAGTCCCTCAGGGGGTTAGAACACATTCCACTAGGGCTACTTCTACCTCTACAGCATTTGTCAGGGGAGTCCCTACCAGGGACATTCTGGAAGCTGCAACCTGGAGTTCTGTACACACCTTCACCAAGCACTACCACTTACCTATCTTTTCCAAATCCAGGGCTGGATTTGCTACAGCAGTCTTGCAAGGCCTACTAGCCAGCCCTAACACTTCTTGACTGCCTCCACCCTTCCTCAGCTTTGGGAATCAACCCAAGTGTGATGACTGCAACAGGGAAACACAAAGAACATAGTACAGTTGTGTACACTTACCATAAATGTAGATGTTCGAGTGCATTCACTGTTGTAGTCCTGGTTTCCCTCCCTCCAGCCCCCTGGCTTTCTCTACCTCTCCTCTCTATGGCTATTCCTAATGGCATTGGTATTTACTTTTTACTGATGGTGTTCCCCATCATATACTAGCTCCCTATTTGGGGGCTCCTGACTTTTGGGGCAAGAAAAACTGATGTAATGGTGTCAGCTGCCTGTTTTACAGCCCTGACATCATGGAAGAAGCGACAGCATCCGACACAGAAATACTAAGACTCTGGTATTCGGGCCGACTGAGGGCTACCTGCAGGCAGATAACCCAAGTGTGATGACTGCAACAGTGAATACATTCGAACATCTACATTTATGGTAAGTGTACATAACTGTACTTTACCTGTTCGTCATGTCAAAAGTTACATGATTTGCTTACCATTATTAATAGAAAATCTAGACTCACTGACAATGACCGCACTTGTGCAATTGGCATAGCTTGGAGAATGTATGTATGAAAGGACGTGTCTGTTGTCAGTAAAGATCACTCAACTAGTATTAAACATGATACTACTGATGATAACGTTGGAGTTCAAAAGACAAGTATTCAGCAGTATCTGAGGATTCAGAGCATATAGAAGAAAATAAAATAAAGGAAGAAAAAAGTTCAGAACAAAAAAGCAAGAAAAATAAATTCACTAATATGTATAATAGAAAGATAATACATAAAGGACACTTTTTGTTATGTAACACAAAGATTACAGGGAATTATTGCATTGTTCTCTCAGAAAGCCTTCATTTTACAGAAAAAGAGATTATTTTTCCAAAAGAAAATGTAGAAAATAGTAGCAAGAGGCAACTGAAAAGAAAGGGACCAAAACTGAACTTGGAAACATTACAGAACATTACTGTTTGCAAAAGATGAGAAAGACAGAAGGTGACAACGTCTGAAGCTGCGGAAGTATAAAGCCAGTTGGATGAGAATTGTATGCTTGCATAATTGTAATGAAGATCATACTTTTGTAGAACTGAAAGAGTGGATACCACTGAATTAAAAGCTGAAGATTCTTCAGATCTGGTCAGGTTGGCAGCCCTCCAAAGTTTTCGGGTAGCAAAAATCATGGTCTGAATTTGTAAACATTGTACATATTCACTTGTTTGTGTTTTTTAAGCTTGTACTGCAATAATATACTGTATTCTACTTACAGTACTTTTTTTTTTTTTTTTGTTTAATGTTCAAAAATATTTTTGTGGTTCAGTTATATGTCTGATTATCCAAACAGTTTATCTGAACTACCCCAGGTCCCAATTAGTTTGGGTAATCAAATCTGTACTGTATGTTGGTACAAATGATCTTATCTGCAAGGACTCTCTATTAGTAGGAAACTTAAAGATCTCTTGGATAGCATAGTTGTTTTTCATAATTCGCATACTGAAGGGAGGGTCAGATAATGACACGATTTTTTTGGTAAACGCGTACATGGAAAAAAAATGGCCTATTTAAAAAAATGGGAATCTGTACAGCTTCCAAGCCTAATTTTGGTCATACATGTGTTTAGACAGCATGGTGTGCACTAGTCAAGACCAGGGAAGATAATTTTTTTTGCAGCAGATTTATTGCAGTATTTGACAAACACAAGATAGGATTTTTGCTTGGACAAAAATTTAACAGTTCACAGATAGCAACATTTAATGCATCTCTGGTTGTTAATGCTAGGAGCATTAATAAGTTTTTTGTATTGGAAAATTTGGTATGTTCCCATAAGACTGATGCTGTTTGTGAAACATGGTTAAAGAACACAAGATAGTGGGCTACGTACACACTGGTTTACAAAGTCCATTGAAAATGTGTGAGAATCAGACACGTAGGTTTTGTAAAAGAGAATTGGAAACAGTTGCACACCTCGTTGCTGGTTGTGACATACTAATGGCAGGAGGATTGTGTACTGAAAGGCATAATGATGTGGCGAAACTATTGCACTGGGGATTGTGCAAACATTATGGTATTAAAGTGGCTGAAAAACATTGGAAACATGAGCCTCAAAACATCATAGAAAATGATGAAATGTGCAAGACATGGGATCATACGATTACCAACAGTTCAAAAGGTAGATGCAAGGAAACCAAATATAGTGGTCCAGGAAAAGAAGACAAAAGTAGCATTGATCATTGAAATCTCCACACCCAGTGACTACAGTGTCCTGTGTACAGAGAGAGACAAAGTCATTTTGGATTTGCAGCAAAAATGAGAGCAATGTGGAAGAACGATACCCAGACAGTTCCAATAGTAGTAGGAGCAATGGGGCTTATAAAGAGAGTCTACAGTCATATTTAGATATACTACCAATACATGTAATTCCATATGAATTGCAGAAGGAGTTGTTAATGGGCACATTGCGGGTACTGCGAAGAGCACTTTTGACTGACATCAAACAGTGAAACAAATACTAATTTCATGAACTTTAATCATACTTCGACTTAGGAATGGGGTCCATTCCCATCATGGTATTAGAAACCCGAAAGATTTGGAGAAATTATAAAATGAGATACCATTATATCTGTTATTCACTAGATCATTTAAATATGGGGAGATTCCTCAAGATTTAAGATATGCACTTGTTATCTTTAAGGGCAAGTGGAGTAGGACAAACCTGGAGTCATACATGTTTGTTTACATTTGTCAGGACAGCTCTGGCTGATTAAGTTTGCAGATGAGTGCAAGCTTGGAGCAGTGACGGAATCCTCAAAGGTTACCTCAAATTAGGGTTGCCACCTTTTCAAATGGCCAAAGTGGGACATTTTAGGGACAAACATCAGATTTTACAGGCCAACACATACCCACAGTCAATACAAAGGATAGAACTTAACTTTTTTGCCTAAATAAAAGCTTATTCTTGTAGCATTTTAGTTGCTTATTCTGTTTCTAATAACATTTAGGTATTTTAGATACAGAATAACTGTTTTATGCAACTATTACATAAAATATAGGAAATAACTTTGTCCTAAAATCTCAGGACATTTGCCATTTTTTTAATTTTTTGTCAGGACACAACTGCCCACAGAGGTACTGTCCCTCGCAAAGTAGGACAGGTGGTAACCCTACCTCAAATAAATAACTGGTGCCATAATCATGGACTGAAACTAAATGCCAAAAAATGCATTATTGCATCCTTTGGGAAGTCACCTACTCGGGGAATAGCCACATTGACAGCATGCCCCTAACAGTTGACCTAGATGTTTGGAATTTGGGAACTTCCGTGGATAGTGACCTAACTTTTGGCTAACGTGTCTTTTGTAAGAAAGTCCTTCTGTATTGCACAGCTCTTAAATAAGAGATTTGATTTAGGTCTAGGGATGTCGTTGTTCCCTTTTTCTCAGCCCTTATAAGGCTGATCATTGCATATAATGCCCCCTTTGTCATGTATCTGTCCAGACACATGCAACAACTAGAATGCTCACAGAGATAACATACTAAAATGATAAAAGGCCTAAAGAGTATGTCCTACATGGACCGACTCAAAGCCCTGTCACTATATTCGGTATCTTGCAGACTGCAAAGAGGTGACATTTGTCTGGCATACAAGGCATCCTGTAACCCATTACTGGTGGATTTACTGCACATCAGCAAGTTAAATGGCATCAGAAATTCAGTATAGAGATCTAAACCTCTTCTGCAACATTAACAGAATGTTTTGGGGGGGGGACACATCTCACAGAGGATACTGCTTGTCTGGAGCAGACTCCCAGTCTGCATACAACAAATTCATCCCTGTCCACATTCAAGCTCAACTTGGATTTATGGATGGGAGACAAGAAATTTGTACCAGGACTGCCCTTGTACTAATAATGGACAGAGGCAGCTCCTAAATGCTTTATCGCCTGCATAGATTCCCTCAAGTTGTCTATGACCCAGTTATTGTCATTATGGGTAGTATATAGTTTTCAACCCTGGGATGGGTAAAGCCAGTCTCTAACCTCATGGGAGAGGTTAATTTGAGCACAAAAAAAGTGAAATTGGCTAGGCTTAAAATGGCCAGCAAGGGCAACTAGCCTAGTACTTGCCTATGAACTTATACAGACTAATGTCATACCTTTCAACTGTCCAGATTTTTCCTCATATTTTTTGGTCTTTTTCTGTTAAAATCTGTGGTTTTCTGGGAAATCACTGAGGATTGATGTCACTAAACAATAGAAAATAAACTCAAGCCAAAGACAGTTAGAACTTGGTTTAATAAAACAGTAAAACGAATAAGCAAAGCTTTCGGGCTTAACCCTTCTTCAGTGCTAAATACAGTGGTAATGACTCTACTAACACTTATATAATTGCATTGTCACATGACAACAACCAACCAGATCCTGTGATATTCATTTCATCTATTATCATAACATAAAAGTAAAATGAATATACAAATCTTAACCTGACACGTGCTAGAATATTTTCATTTATATTGCATTTGCTTTTTTAATTAATGCTGGTTTCAGACTTACAGCAGCATTAATTCCTGGATTTGTCTGTGCTAGTCTAATTATCCACTCATATTCTCTTGTTTCAACTATATTATTAATATTATCCCTTCTTATGCTCTTACTAACCACATCAATAACTCTATACTTAAAATCATGAGCTACACCAAAATCTACCAGATGTTTGGCCAGTGCATTAATAGAGACCTGTCTATGCATGTCTGAACTATGTTCAAGTTTAACAAGTGCACTCCCCTAACTTCTGAAAAGATTGCACAATAAAGGAGAATCTCATTTGAAGAAGAACCAAGAGTCACCATGTCGTTTTTATGATTGTACACAAAATCTTTTGCAGTATTTTGAAAAATCAAAATCTCTTAAGATCTATGTTAAGCTCAGAGCTTGACATGCTGGTTCAATTAGCTTAAAGCTATTCGGACACACATCTAAATTGGTTTTGTGTTATCGGTACAAGATGCACGCAAGGGAGAGCCTTGGGGTACTTCTCTGATCATAGGAGCTTCTAGGTGCTAGGGCAAAAAAAGACCATATCCTTCAGGAAATGCATGCTAACAGAAATAGTGTTCTAGAAACTTTCTAAGAGCAATATTTAAAATTGATTCCTAGTTTTTAGGTCTTTGTACCCCCATTATTTTAGGCTTTGCTCAGATTTTTTTGGGTTAAGAGGATGAGAGGTATGCTGTAAGTTTACTTTCGTGATGTGGAAAAATAATAGAGAAAGTTATTTTGGATAAATTACTGTAAGAACTGGAAAGGTTGGAACTTGAAACTATATATCGGCATGCATTTGTTGAAAGTAGAGCTATAAGCACTTGTGACATGATGTTCCATAACAATATAATAGCTGTAAATGAAAAAGTATGCTGTGATGTAATTTATATAGACTTCAGCATTTGATGGGGACATACACAAAATACGGATTAATAAATTAAAACTAGTTGGTATTGATGTACTTACTGTTGATAAGATGGACAGCTGCATAGCTTACAGATAGGACAGGGCAAGTATACAACAAATGGATAAGTGAAATTTGAGGTTACAGTCAGGATGCCCCACAGGGCACTGTCCTAGGCCCATACTTGTTTAGGTTGCATCTTTAAGATCTATCTTTTTTGCCTGAGGTGTTCTACAGTCTTTATGCAGATAACCTGAAAATGAATTAATTGATTTAGTGTTACAGATCAGGCACGTCTTCAAAAGAACTTGACTAAATTGACAATTTGGGAATAGAAGAATAGTATGCTAATCAATGCATCAAAAACTAAGCATATGAGATTTGGGAGGCATACATTGAAAGGTGAATATCTAATACAGCACACAGTGATTGAAGTTGTCGATTCTTTTAAAGACCTGGGTATATGGGTAAATGCAACTTTGAGTTTTTCTAATCATATCAACCAATTGTTTAATAACAGTTGTAGAACAATAGGTTGCATAAAAAGATTTTGTAAAGTTTAAGAAATCAGAAATGATGAAATCCTGTTTTGTTAGTTGCATTAGATCCAAACTTGAGTATGAAATAATGTGGAAACCTTGTTAGAAAAAAGTGAGAGTAATTTGGAGTATAGTTAAAACATAAAAAGGGCATAAAGGAATGTGAAAATTTGTTATTATGAACGACTAAAATATGTGAACTTATTCAGTTTATCATATAGTTATTTAAGAGGAGACCTTATTCAGGTATATAGGCATTTGGAAACCACTGCCTCTGGGAGTGGTTGGGGTTATCAAAATGGAGAGAATCATTAGACAACCTGTGTAGAAGTTTATGTAGAAATGAGAGCTGTACTAATTGCTTTTCTGAGGGAGTAATTGATGCATGGGATGGACGACCAAATTACATTAAAGCAAGTACTAGCTTAGATATTTTTAAGAGCAACCTGGACCCCTTACTATGGGAATAATTGTTATGGTGTATTGGCAGGCTAGAAGATCATTATTGCCCATGCCTGAAATATATGATAATTTCCAGCAATGCTTAATGGAAAGCTAGAAAGTATCCTTGTAAAATATTAAGACATTTCCTGTTTATTTCAGGCCTCAGCCTTACTCTAAACAGGATTGTCCTATGAAAACCTGGAAGAAAGAGCTATGTGATACAAGTAAATGAAAATGAAATAAATCTAATGTAGGAAAAGAACATAAATCAGTCTTTAGCTGTTTAGCTAGTAAGAAAAAATATGCTTTTATGCGTCAGATTTCCCAGACAGTAGGGAGAGAAAACCACCCAACCAGTAAAACAACACTGTGCTCTAATCAGGTCAGAAATGAAGAGACCGAGAATCTTGTGATAGGGGATGGTCAAAGAAAGACCAGTTTAGACATGGCCAGAAAGAAACAGCTTTTTTTTTTAAATTAACCATCATAAAATGTTATCTGTAAAGGAAGAATATTTGTGTTTTACAGAGATAATCAGAGGATCTTTACTCCATCCCAACATTCCATGTCCATTCTCATAAGTAGAGCAATATCAGAATGCAAGGTTCCTAACTCGTGGAAAATATCAAATATTATCCCACTCCGCAAAGGAGGTAACTCCCTTGAGCTCAATAACTATCGCCCGATTGCAATTCTATCTTGATTGTCAAAAATTCTAGAGTGAGTAGTTCATAGTTAACTAATGCAGTACCTCCTAAATAGCAATCTACTGTCCAAATATCAGCATGGCTTTAGACCTTTCCCATAGCACCACCACAGCATTACTCTCATTTACCAACATAGTCAATCAGCATAGAAGCAACAGACTATTCGTATCCTCCATATGTTTATATTTATCTAAAGCCTTTGATATGGTTAACCATAATATGCTTCTCAAAACTATCTACCCTTAACACAAGCTCCTCCACTATGTCACGGTTCAACTGCTACTTTTCAGGCCATCAGCAAGCAGTCCTATGGCAAGACCAACTATCCCCCCTATTACCAGTGTCGATAGGTGTCCCTCAGGGATACATCCTCGTCCCCCTGCTTTTCTTCCTATTTACAAACAAAATAGCTTCATCTTCCCTCTCAGCCTCAATAGTGCAATATGCAGATGACATCACCATTACATGTGCCGACCCCACCCTAAATGATCTACAAAACCCTAACTCAAAATAACTTTACCTTAGTTGATGCATGGTTCACAAACATCAAGCTCATTCTTAACCCCCCAAAAAAACAAGCTTATTCTCTTCAGTCCCGGCAGATCACTTTCCCTCAACAATGTATTTACCATAAGATCCAAAGATAATACCCAAATCTCCCCAACTACACACTCAAAACTGCTAGGTGTTGAAATAGACAATCTAAAATTCAGCATACACATAGTACAAACAATCAAGAAAGTTAACAAAAAGCTTGGTCTCCTTTATAGAAATAGACAGTTTATCACTGAACATGCCAAAGTCACTGTTGCAAGAACTCATCTCTTATCCATCCTCCTTTATGCCTCCCCCATCATGACTAATCTTAACTGCACCGAAGTAAACAACATGGAATCTTGCTATAACAAGATAGCCAAGTTTGCAACTGGTGCCTCTTATAGATCCCACCACTGTCATTCCCTCAAGCAGCTCAACTGGCTTGAACTACCTCAGCTACTCCTACTGAACCAACTATCAGTAGCACACAAACTATACCACCTTCCTGATAAAACCCCAGCACTCCAGCCCTATACCACCAATAGAGCCTTAAGATCTAGTAACCAAAACCTCTTAAATGTCATCAAACACAAAAATGATATGGGTAAATCACTCTTTGCCTGCATTACTGCCAGAACCTGGAATTCACTCCCTTCCTAATTACTTCCACCACCTCTATTTCCGAATTTAAAAGACTCCTAAAAACCTACTATGCAATCAACTGGCTTTGTTCATGCCACAACCCTGGCTAATCACCTCACTGCACTGCTAATAGATTCCATTAAGTAATACCTGTATCCTACCAGTACACCTGTCTATCCATTGATATGTGCCCTTCAGATTCAGTAATATGTACTCTACAGAACCTGTCTAGTTACTTTCTATCATCATGTATAATGCATTATGTACTATAGCTGTATATATGATTATATGTACACTCTAATTTGTGCTCATATGTATTCTTATATGCTTCCTCTTGTGTGTCCTTCATGTACTGTACATTATTTGGAGCTTTTCTTCCCGGGCCTCTGCTGAAAATGGACCTGTGTCCAGTCAGACTTTCCCGGTAAACAAATGTAATATAAAATAAAAACATCTGTGCTCAACAATTCTAGACAAAACTAAGGATATGTGGGAAGAGACTAAACAAAAGATTATACAAAAACAGAGAAAATGGAAGCTTTGTTATGTGGTATGAGTAAGATACAAGCAGTTAAAATGTTTTTTAATCCCATTAGTCTTGTACACAGGTCAGACATATTTTTTATCAACCAGAGGAGAAGTTGTGGATAGCAATTAATAAAGAGCTGAAGGATTTTATCTGTGAGGGGAAGACTGAAAGAGTCAAGTGGAATAAGCTGATTCTTCCAGTAGAAAAAGGCGGATTGTGATTACCCGATTTGAAGGGGTATTTCAGAGCTACACTGTTAAAGCTCCTATACATAGCACAAGCAGGAAACTATAATTCTAAGTAGAAATAGGGGGAAGCTGAAGAAACAAGTAGACTGATTTTGGATGCAGGCCTTTAAGGAGAATAAAAATAATCGTATAGAGTATTATATCTGTAAAATAGTAGAAAATATCCTAAGAACTAAGCCAACAAAACATAGGAAAAAAATGGAAATTGTTGGAAAAATAGATACAGTGGATTAATGATGTTTATAAGAAGGCAGGACTTAAGTGAGCTATGTAATGCTCGAGTGAAAATGATTGGGAAGATTCTAAGTGATGCATAATGTTTGCAACTGGGAGTCAGTATGGTTTGTGATGTAAAATGCTTGCAACCCGAATTGTGCCAGTGTGCTTTGTTTTCATTTATATAAATGTATGATTGCCCATTTAGTAAGTAATGGTTTAATAAAGATGTTTCTTGTTTAAAAAAGTGGCAGGAATTGAATATTTTATGTAATGCTACTTAGATTATATGATATACAGCGATATATGTGAAGTATGTTTGTAAACGTGAACTTAATACAGTTTGACTACTTTTATATAAATGTAAATTTGCCTATGTCACAAGTGATAATTCAGTAAAGGTGTTTACAAAATAACTGTAGACAAAGCAAAAAAAAAAAAGGGATAAGCATACTTTTTATATATCACTCTGATTCACTTAGAATTTTTTGAGCAATAAAAAGTATAACACTTTAATGTCTGACTGATGTTCATATCTAAACAAATTATGAAGAACAGGGCAAAATCAGGGATATTCTGGAACATTTTAAATGGTTGAGAGATGTGCAGTGGATTTTTTGTATAATGGTAAATGTAACTAATTTGATTATTTGACCATGAGCAAATTTGTTTTTGTTTCTTCAGTTATATATACAGGAGTGTCTGTACCTCTTGGCGCAGTAGTAGTAAAAAATCTTTTAAGTTCCTTCCTATATTGTGTTAAAATTTTGGTGAGGCATTATCTAGCAAAATGATTTAATTCATGAGCTAATTGACTTGACCACTGCATTGTATGGGAGCTTTTTATGCTCTATAACTGCAAACAATTAACAATTCTTTCATGTATGGATAGAAAGGGTTGAAAGCACAGATTAATTGTATGGTCCAGAATCACCTAGTAGTATAATTTCACAAAGCTACAGGAATCACATGTAACAGGTTTATTGATGCATCAGGAATTTTGACAGTTTTCATCAGAAGTACGCTAAGCTCTACTTTGCTGCACAGATCTTGATTATTTCTGCAGATGTTTAAAGTTAACCTTGGTTATGTCATTGCTGATGTAGTTTTGTGTATTCTCTGTGTTACTGTTCTTTGTGGATAGTGTTGTGTAAGGTGTTGCTAAAAATGCCCATGCAGAAGTCTACCTACCCAATTAGCATACATACATACATACACACACACACAAATACATAAATTCAACCTACATAAGCAAGTTGCTGTGTCATATAATGCATTGTAATAGCTTTTACTAGATTACCCCAATCTGCATTTAATATCCAGCTGAACAGTAACACTTTCCATATTTTCTCATTAGTTTTAATACACTTATTCACGGTGCTTCATTATTTTCTGATTTTAGTGCACTCTTAAAAAAATGTGACTTTGCTGCCGTAATAGCTGTTACCATCCAACTCTCAAATGAACCTAGTGCCTCAATAGTGAACTCTTGTTTTTTTTCTTTGACCTTTTGTGTTGTGGTAGTACATTTATACCCCAGGTTTATATACTACATCACCTTGTTGTGCTCCTAATTCTCTTAAGTTTGTAGCCCATTGGCTGGTAAGCAGTAGTGTTGGTGTCAGCTGTTCACTACCACTCTGTAATAGGTGGATGTACTAGTGAGTATGGACTGATGGATGGATTGCATGGTAGCATTTACTGCCTTGTGTTATTGTTATAACTGTTTAACTCTTGTTACCCTGATTATATCTATTGTATAACGCACTATAAATAACTGATTCAGATACTTCCCTCCCCATCTGCAGCTTTGCTCCCCAGTTGTGATTTTACTTTATATGATGTGTTTGGCAGGCTGGCTATAAAAACAAGACAATACAGAAATTTCAGTGGTCTCCCTCAGCTTCAGAATTAATGCTTAAAATTGTTTTTCTTCAATTTTGATTTTTTTTTACTTAAATTTAAGACTTGTATGTGTATTTTTTGAAAATGTTTTTGCAGGTTGTGGGCTAAATTATCACAAACGCTGTGCGTTTAGCATTCCTAACAACTGCAGTGGGGCAAAGAAAAGAAGACTTTCATCGTCATCATCATCCATGATAAGCACCAGCTCATTGCGACTGTCTACTACAGAGTCGTTGCCCTGCACACCTGATGAATTCTATGCAGTAAGACAGTTTGTTTTCTACAGGCATAACTGTATATGGACGTCTGGCTGTACTGCAGGGAGCCTTGCTTTTATTACTTTGGACATTTATTTTTACTGCATTTCTAGAAACTTGAACTTGATGTGTATAATTTTGTTGTGTAACATTTCTGAGGTTCATCGTGTTTCACTGTTGCAGTCATTACACTTGGGTTATCCTGCTGGCAGGCAACCCACAGTCGTCCTGAATTCCAAAGTCCTGGTCCAGCGTCGGTTGCCGTCGCTTCTTCCCTGACGTCAGTGCGCCAGGGATATAAAAGATGCAGCCAAAGCCATTTTCTCCAGTCTTTCTTGCCACGCGGTGCCCGAAGCAAAAGCAGTTCACAAGCGCCGGTCGGCTGACTCCTGAGATTTTCGAAATCGAATTTCAGATCCAAAGTCTTCAATAAAGCTAAGTACCCAGTTGGGAAAACTTTTTTCTTGCTCCAGACCGATGTCAGAAAAAGTTAACAATTGTATTTCTTGTGGGAAGCAAATACCTCATAAGGATTTCCACTCTTACTGTATTCCTTGCCTAGGCGTTGACCACGATGTTGCTAGTTGTCGGTTTTGTGCTAGATTTAACCAACGCACTATTAAGCGTCTGTACGATTTTGCTTTTCATTATTTTGGCAGAAGGTTTAACTACATAATACCGTCGGAACAACCGACGACCGGAATTCATAAAAAACGCAAGGATAAAGACAAGGACAAGCATCCGAGGTCCAAAACTGACGGCTAAGTCTCTTCTAGGCCAGTTGCCATTTCGCAGCCCCTGACTCCCGCTACCTCAAAGCCACAGGCTGCCTCCGACTCCCACGTGGAGACAGCTAGGCCTCTGGATACTCAAGGTATTGGTCCTTCGGAAATTAATCCCTCAGATGGGTCCGGAGCCGCTGAGCAGGCATTGGTTTCTGAGGGTGTCTTCAGACCTACACAACTTTATATAAAGCCTACTTCAGCTTCCAAGACAAAGTCTAAAACAGTTTTAAAGACAAGAAAACCAGAACCGCATTCTCCAGGACTGGCTTCTATGCCTAAGAAATAGATGCTCAAAATGGCCGAAGACCTAATTACTTTGCTCAGGGGTTCCCATCCCCCTCCTGATAAGAGGCCTAGGCAAGATACTGAATATGATTCCTCTGATCAGGTTTCCATTTCCTCTGATTCCTCTTCTGATCAGGGATATTCTGTTCCTCCCTATGAGGATTCTGATGCTGAAGATTCTATTCCTTCAGCTTCTCCTCCGGAGGACTATTCTTTTGGGGAAATCCTGCATACCATGAGGGAACATTTCCATTGGGAGAGCCAGGATTATTCCGATTCTAAGAAAAGACTTAGAAATGTTCTTTTACTTCCTCAGCACAGACCTCTTGCAATTCCCCCTGTTCTAGACATAGTAGATGATGTTTTCTCAGAGTCCGGCCTGTCTCCAGACTCTTTACCTCCTGCCCCTGTCAAGCCAGCCATACTACAGGGTCCCAGACACCCATAAATTTCTTTACAAAAACCCTGCTGCTGACCCACAAACTATCTCACAGGGTCCCAAAGGGGTCAAGGCCGCTTCTGCCAAAAACTCTGTCCCCTCAGACCGAGATTCTAGGGCTTTGGACAGATGAGGGAAAAAAAGTTTACACTTCTGCTACCTTGGCTGTAAGAGCTTTAAATTGTCAGTTTCATATGCTCAAATATCAGCAATATTTAATGTCTTTGTTTAAACAAAAAATGCTGACATTCTGAATGTACTGAGAACAAAGATTTGCAGGATTTATTGCATGCAGCTGAACAAGTGGGAAAACATACTTTGCAATGTGGCTATGATTCACTGGAGGCCTCGTGCAGGGCCGCTGTTACAGGTTCTGTTGTTAGAAGGCATGCCTGGTTAAAGGAACAGAATCTGCCTGATCATGTTAAAACAAAATTATTGGATGCTCCATTACAGCATGATACTTTGTTTGGTGTTAAGGCAGAGGAGGTGTTAAAGAAAATGGAGGATAAGGCAAAATCTATGCAGACAGTAAAGGAGACTTTGTTTGGTGTTAAGGCAGAGGAGGTGTTAAAGAAAATGGAGGATAAGGCAAAATCTATGCAGACAGTAAAGGATTTCTTACAGGTACAGCTACCCAGATTTAGCAGGAACTGGCCCTCTAAGAATTGGTCCTTTCCAGTGTCAGACAGACCACAAAGAGGCAGATTCAGACGCCCTAGAGGCAGGCAACAGCCCTAGGGCTCATGCAGGCCCAAACAATGGGGTGCTTCTACCTCCAAAAGCGGAGAAGACAAATCACAGCTTTACAGAAAACAGTCCCAATGACTTCCCTCTGCCAATGCCAAGCACTTATTTTTTGGTAGCACCCTTAGGGGGAAAGCTAGCACTTTTTTCACAAAACTGGCACAAGATCACCCAGGACAAATGGGTTTTAAATATAGTCTCTCAGGGATACATGCTCCACTTTCACAACCTTCCAAAGGCAAAAGGTATGCCAGACCTGCTACGCAATCAATGGCAAGAGGCACAAAAACAAGTTTCATCTCTCATGGACATAGGGGCTATTCAGCCATTGCCACAACAAGAGCAGGGACAAGGATTTTACTCAAGACTTTTCTTAGTACCAAGAAAGGACAAAGCCTGGAGACCAATTCTGGACCTGTCTATACTAAATACTTTTCTGGACGTCCCAAAATTCAAAATGTTGACTCTACAGCAGCTTTTGCCCATGCTGGACAAGAAGGCTTGGCTTGTAACTTTGGACCTCAAAGAGGCATACCTGCATGTCCCAATCAGACAAACTTGCAGAGGATACCTCAGATTCATAGCTGGCTCAATGCACTACCAATTCTCTGCACTGCCCTTTGGCTTATCTACTGTGCCCAGGGTCTTCACAAAATGCTTGGCACCAGTAATTGCATTTTGCAGACAAAGAGGAATTCAAATATACCCCTACTTGGATGACTGCCTTATTCAAGCAAAGGACAAAGATATTCTACTACAGCATCTGGCGTTTGTAAAAAGATTACTAATTTGCCTAGGGTACACAGTAAACAAAAATAAATCAAAACTAGTGCCCTCTCAAGAGATACTATTCCTGGGTGCAAGCTTAAATAGAACTTCCCAGATGGCTTATCTCACACCAGACAAACAAAGGCATCTGACTACTTACTTCAAAGACATGGCAACAAAGACCCAGTTATCTGCAAGGAAAATTCTGCAGGCTCTGGGCTGCATGGCATCCTGCATTCTACTAATTCCATATGCAAGACTGCATATGAGGAAACTACAATGGTATCTAAAAAGTGTTTGGACTCAACATTGCCACAGCCTGGAAACAGTAATTACTCTCATTCCCTGCCTGCAACAGGAATTTCAATGGTGGGCACTGGCCTGTCACCACACCAAAGGACAGCCATTCATCTTACCCACTGCCAGGCAGACACTTACACCAGATGCATCAGATTATGCCTGGGGGAGGCGCACATTGCAGGAAAATGTATTCAGGGCACATGGCCCACAAACCAAATGCATCTTCATATCAATTAAAAAGAGATGCTAGCTGTACAAAATGCCCTGACAGCCTTCAAGGACCTACTTCATCCAGGACAACTACTGATAAAAACAGACAATACTACAGTCATGTGGTACATAAACAAGCAAGGGGGAACACATTCCTACCCCCTCTGCAGACAAGCCATGACTTTGTGGAACACAGCATTGACTTATCAAGTACATCTGCAAGCACAATTCCTGCCAGGAAAGACAAATAGTTTGGCAGACGAACTAAGCAGAAACCTCATGGATCCTCACGAGTGGAAACTGGATCCACAAATCTTCATCATGATAACAGGGAAATGGGGATGCCCAGACAAAGATCTATTCGCCTCCCCTCACAACTGCCAGCTACAAAGATTCTGCACTCGGACTTACCACAAGCAAGCATGGAACGTGGACGCCCTTTCATTCAGCTGGAAAGCCCTTACAGTATATGCCTTCCCTCCTCTGCCTCTTCTCTCCAAGGTACTCCTAAAGGTCAGACAAGAGAAGCCATAAATGATACTGATTGCCCCAGACTGGCCACGCCAGCACTGGTACCCAATTCTAAAGAGCTTGTCTTAAGGCCCAGCCTGGACATTGCCTCTAATACCTCATTTGCTGATCCAACAGAACAATCAGATCCTGCACAGCCAACTCTAAACCCTAAATCTGGCTGCATGGCGGATAATGTAATCATTCAGAACACACCTCTCTCTAAAGCAGTTATGGATGTTATTTTGGAGGCCAGGAGGCCCAATACCAGAAAATCTTATGCAGAAAAATGGAAGAGATTTTGTGCTTGGAACCAAGTGCAGGGAATTGACTTGCTTGAACCAAATATTCCTCAGATTTTGCAGTACCTAACTGAGATGCTGGACAAAGGCCTATCCTTCTCATCAATTAAGATCCATGCCTCTGCCATTTCAGCTCATTACAATACGGACCCACCTATTTTTTCTCATCCATTGTTAAGACAGTTTCTCAGATGGGCCAAAAACATAAGACCTCCAAGGAGAGCTCCACTGCCTACATGGGACCTCAACTTTATCTTGGAAAAACTCACACTGCCTCCTTTTGAGCCAGCCAGTACAGCAGAGATAAAATACTTGTCATGCAAAACCGCTCTTCTCCTAGCAATAACTTCAGCAAGAAGGGTCTCAGAGTTACAGGCACTAATGGCTGTGGAACCTTTCATTATTTTCCATCAGGACAGGGTTTCTCTAAGGACAAACCCCACATTTATGCCTAAGATAGTGTTCAGCGTGGCTCTTAACCAAACCATACATGTGCCTACCTTTTATCCAAGCCCACAGAATAAGGGGGAGAGACTTATGCATACTTTGGACATACACAGACAGCTATGCATCTACTTGGACAAGACTAAAGCCTTCAGAAAGACTGAACAACTCTTAGTGGCATATGCTGCAGGTTCCCAAGGGAAAACCCATTTCAAAGCAGACCATTTCAAAATGGATAGGCCACTACATTAGTTTCTGCTATTCACAACATGGCAAATCAGTGCCCAAGGGCATTAGGCCACATTCTACCAGAGCAGCAGCCTTCTTCAGAGGAGTACCAACCAAGGATATTTTGGAGGCTGCAACATGAACTTCAGTGCACACTTTTACAAAGCACTACAATTTACCTCTCTAAACTAAATCCAGAGCAGGCTTTGCCACTGCAGTTCTGCAGGGCCTCATAGCCACTCCTAACTCTATTTAGGCCCAGCTGAACAACCTCACCTTTGGGATTCAACCCAAGTGCAATGACTGCAACAGTGAAACATGATGAACATAGTACAGTTGTGTACCTACCATAAATGTAGGTGTTCGAGTGTATTCACTGTTGCAGTCCAGGTTACCCTCCCACCATCCTCCTTTTTCTTTGCTGGGACTTATCTGTATCTATCTATTCTATACAACCTATGTGGTGTATTTGCTTGTAGATGAAGGTTATGTGCATGCTTTTTTATGATCATAATTTTTACAGCCTACCCTTTTGGGGGCACCTGAGATCTGGGACAAGAAAAACTGAAGAAAATGGCGTCAGCTTCATCTTTTATACCCCCTGGCGCACTGACGTCAGGGAAGAGGCAACAGCAACTGACACCGGACCAGGACTTTGGAATTCAGGCCGACTGCGGGTTGCTTGCCAGCAGGATAACCCAAGTGTAATGACTGCAACAGTGAATACACTGGAACATCTACATTTATGGTAGGTACACAACTGTACTTTATACCTCCACAAAAGAAGTACTGAATGTAAGATTGGCAGTAGATGTAATTTATTTATAATGAAATACATTATGCATGTCACTAGGAATGAAGTTTGAAACAGTTTAAGATGGTAATAGTTTTTTTATTTTATACGAAGCAACAATTATGGAGTTAGGAACACTTGTGTTAACAAATATTTCTGGTGTGGATGGAAGCAGGAATCAGTGGTGTTTCCTAGGTCTACTTTGTATTCATTGACATATTGCAGAGTGCATCTTATGTGACAAAAGTGTATGTGTGTGTGTGTGTGTTTATTTTTTTTCATGCATGTATGTATATTGGTAGGTATTTATTTGTTTATTGTAATTGAGACTTCAGCCTGCACACCCACCAGTTTTGTCTGGTTGGATTTAACTAACTCCATGTAAACACAGAATGCTGTTTCAGTTTTGACTGTGTTTTGTTGGCCAAAATGTTAACTGGCGTCTTGCTAATCATTATCTTTTATCTTTGTTGCTATCCTTGACATTGCAGTTTTCTGACATAAAACATACCCTACATTGCTTTACTGGTGGTGGTAAAAGGCTTTTTTTGTCTGTTTTTCATTATACACAACAAATACAAATATAAATAAATAAATGTGGGCTCAACCAGAAGTTCTTTCACCCAATCACAGATTAAACACAGTAGGCAGTGTCAATGGAGCAACAAGTAGCACATTTACTTTTAGCATAGCAGCTGTGGGTTCTATTCGCAGACCAGGTCGATGGAATGCTATGACACTGCAGTGCAACATAAGTGAGGTGCTGTACTCCCAAGTGCATAATCCTGTAGATGAGATGTTAGACCTAAGTCCTATCTGTCTGAGTTGATGGTAGCTCAGGTAGATGCAAAACATTCCACGGCACTTATAGTAAAATGTAGGGATTCTTTATTTAAAAACTTACAAGTTTATAGTTTATATAGTGTGCAGTTTTTCATTCCTTTCTGTTATTTTCATACAGTCATAAATATCCTACTTTTCATTGTTAGACTTTTATTTCATTATCCTTATTTGACCCCCCCCCCCTTTTTTCCTGAACGACCATCTAATTTTTCTTAAATTTACTACTAGTCTCCATTTACATTAACCATGATTTCATCTATCCTTTCATTACAAATGGTCCCCAGAAAGTAAAACAGATTAAAGATGGTTTTACAAGCATATTGTTTATTTTTAGTCTTATAATAGCCATACATAATCATATCCATATTTATTTCATTTACCTCCTTTACATTTTCAAAGAATTGTTCTTCATATAATTTTTTTTCAGAAATTTTGCAACTCTTGTTCATTGTAAGAAAATGTGTTTTCAATAGTTTCTTCTTTACCACATGTACACATTTTTTCACTGACTTTTTATATGGCATATTTCCTTTTACTCATAATTTATTAATCATTAATCTCCATAAACAATCTTGCCATTCTACTTCCTTTTTACTCTCTGCTTTTTCTTCCTTATCCATATATTTGACTCCTCTCCTCACTGGATTCAATCTCAAACCCCATATAAAAAAAATACTTGTCAATAATCTATGAAAAAGAAATACTACAACATAGAGACACTAGCTAAATATGCAGTCTTTCCCTAGAATTGAAGTAATCAAATAAACCTTTTTACTAAATGACAGTGTGTATGATTTCCAAAACAACAAAGCTCCTTTATTTAATCTATTATCCTATTCCATTCTTCCTCACTTACGTTTTTACCCCCAAAATCCTAACTGATATTTCTTTCAATGAAAAATATAGTTCTTCCGTCTTTATTAACTCCTTAGCTCCCTCTAGGAAGATCAGAGTAAAATCAAACCATGCTCCCTGGCTCTCCAAAGAGACTAGGTCCCTTATGAAACAAAGAGATCATGCTTGGAAAACCTGGACTAAAACTAAACAACCACATTTTCTTCAAAAATACAGGCAACTGAGGAACCTTGCAAAAAAAACATACAACTAATGACAAAAAGTTATACTATAGCTCTGCTCAGCTTAACAACAAATCCAATCCTCAAAAATGTTGGTCAACTCTCATCAACATCCTCTATCCTGGAAAGCCCTCAAATCCCTACCCATACCCTAACTCTTCCTCTCAGGAAACAGCTACCCTCCTGAATAAACACTTTATCTCTTCCATCCAAAATCTGGTAACCTCTAAGCCAAACTCTACTTCGACACCCACCTCTCCATGTCCCACTAACACAACTTTGTTTTCTTTTGAGCCAGTTCCCATTACTTGCATCAAATCTCTCTACTCAAGCTAAAACCTTGCTCTCCTTCCACTGACAATCTATCTCCTACATTCCTCAAACTTGCTGCTGACTCAATTGCCTATCTTGTATCTATACTAATTACTCGATCTATTCTGGAATCAACTGTCCCCACCCTTTGGAAATCTTTCTTCACTATCCCTCTTCATAAAGGTGGAAACTCCACTGACCCCACAAACTACCAACCTATTGCCATTCTGTCCCCCCTCTCCAAGATATTAGAAAAATGTATTCACTCACAGCTTCTCAATCACCTCCTCACACACCACTTACATACCCTACCCAACATGGATTTCGTCCTCACCACAGCACCACCACTGCCCTCCTCTCCTTCACTCATATCATTGCAGAGGTCCTAGACAACAATAAACTAATTTCCTATCTCTTCCTAGATCTCTCCAAAGCCTTCGATACTGTCTCTCATCCTCTACTACTATCCAAACTCACAAATCTCCACCTATCCCCCTCCGCACTTGCCTGGTTTAATAGTTACCTATCTGGCAGGGAACAATCTGTCAAATGGCTCTCATCCTCCTCACCTTTCCTTCCCATCTCCACTGGTGTTCCCCAAGGCTCCATCTTGGGACCCCTTTTGTTTAACATCTTCACCAATGATCTTTACACCTCATGCAAAGAATCCTCCTTTATTCAGTATGCCGACGACTCCACACTTCTATCCATCTCAAATAACATTCCTGAACTACACTCCCTGACCCAACAGGTCCTACTATCCACTAAACAATGGCTCTCTCACAACCTATTGATCCTAAATCCCAAAAAGACCAAACTCCTACTTTTCCTTCCCCGTTCTCTTTCTCATCACAAAACCTCCTTTTTTATTACATCTTCTAACAATACAAATATCCAACCTGACACCCACACAAAACTCCTAGGGGTCATTATTGATGACAAACTCAAGTTCAACCTACACATACTCCACTGTATAAAAAAAACAAACCAGAAACTAGGTCTGCTATATCGGAACAAAAAATTCCTAACCCCTGAATCCAGACTTTCCCTGGGCCAGGCACTCCTCCTCCCCTCCCTCTTATACGCCGCCCCAGTTCTTACCAATATCCAGGCCTCCACTCTAAACAAACTGCAACAGACTTACCGTAAAATAGCCAGATTCATTACTAACTCCCCATACAACTCACACCACTGCATTTCTTTAAACTCTCTTCAATGGCTTGAACTTCCCCAGTTTCTGCTATCTTATCAATCTCGTATGCTACACTCTATTCTTTATAAACCCTCCTTCTGTCCATCTCTATCTTCCTTAGTCTCCATCTACATCCCATCCCGGACCCTCTGTACTTCTAACCAACAATTCCTTGATATCTACTACCCAAAAAGGTCAGTAGGCAAACTACTCTACAAACACTCCCTTGCCCATGCTTGGAACAAACTTCCCCTTGACTTACGTTCAATCTCCCACACCTCACGCTTTAAAAATGAACTAAAAGCTTATTTTCTCAATTCCAGAACCTGCCCTTGCCATGACCCTATCTAGTCTTCCTTCCCTTTATGTACCCTCAAAAGGACCATACTTAGTACATTACACCTCTCTCTCCAATGTGTCTACTATGCATTTGCACAATTTTATACAAATAAAAAATGTTCATTGTTGACCTATTGAACTATATCAATGTAAAGTTGTTACTTGGCTTCTTTTTAATGCAACTTTAACTTTATGTATGTATCCCAACATATGTGAATCGTTTTGCTATAAATGCTGTTATATCAATATTGTTTAAAATTGTACTTGTTTTAAAATGTATTACCGGAGCTTTTCTCCTCGGGTCTCCACTGAAAATGGGCCACAAGCCCAGTTGGACAAACCCGGTTAACAAATGTCAATAAATAAATAAATTATTATATTACCCGGTCCCTTACTTTATTCTTTATTTAAAGCCATGCCTGTTATGTTTAAACATTGATCTACATAACATGTAACTTCTTTCATTTTGACTTTGTTTCTTCAAATGAATATATTATCTGCATAAGTAAACAAAAACCAGAATTTGTATCCCTTCATTAGTAATGCAAGTAGCACCTTTCATATGCAAATTTACAAATCTAACTAATGCATTCGTAATGAATGCAAATAATGTGGTACTCCTAGGGCATCCCTGCATTATGCCATTCTTTATATCTATTTGCTTAACCATCCATTCAATAAAAATCTTTCTTTATTTTTATTATATGGTGAACAACATGCATTCTCAGTTTTCTCACTAATGTTATACTCTTCCATAATTGTTCACAAAAGTTCATGTTGTACTGTATAAAATGCTTTATTTAAATTTCCTATCATAAACTTGGCTTCTTCAGTCCTGTTTATAATATCATCGACAATTTCCCTTACGATAGTCGTGATATCCGTTTGCCTTTAGACTATATTTAATTAATCTTCCCATCTTTACCAATGTTATGTTCAATATTTTCACTGACTTTTTACAAAGTATAACTATGCCAGTACATAGTTCTTTTCCTAGGTTCCATATTGCATCTCCTCCTCAAAGTTTGTAATCTCCCTTCTTGTGTCAAAAATCTTACATCTCCCAATATTATTATGTCAACATCACACTTACTACACTAATTAAGGATGCCTATTCTTCTTATTTTTAATACTGTTTACATTTAGTGAAAGAACTCTAAAATTGTCATTGTCTGTGTTGTAGCTTACTAGAAATTATATAAATCTGGAGTATTTATCTTATTTGTTTTATCAGTTTCCTTAAGTTTTTTTACACTTATCTTTTTTAAACTTTTTTCTTTCTTACTCATTTGCTAAATGAATTATTTTTGCCCTTCATTATTTTCCAGTTTATATCTTCCTTATCACTTATTTCACAACCTTCTTCTGTAATGTCTTAAGATTCATTTTACTTGTTATCCTTATTTGTGTTGTACCCAGATTGTGCTTTCTTGTATCCAGTTTATATTTTATTGGGACAGTTTTTTCTCTTCATATACTATCCTAACTTTTTGTCCTCTTTTTCAATCTTTTTCTCTAGATTACAATCCATCCATGAATAATATTTAAATTCATACATTTTTGCATTATGACCTATTTCTCTACAAATGTAAGATTTCTTGTTATCACAGTTATTTATCAAGTGATCATTTTTTCCACTAAAAAGATGATTTATGGTGTCTCCAATATTTTACAACACCCCTGTTACTGTCTGCATTTATCGTAGTAGGGATAATAACATTTTTATTTTATTTTCCATTTTCAGTACAGTGTGACAGTCCCATCCATTAGTCCATCATCCTCTGTTTGCTAATGTCCGTAACATCTTTGTAAAGCTTGATTAAATGTCTCTTTAAAGCCATTTTCAACTTCAGTTTGGCATTAAACATGTATTTTCTTTTTTCTTTCTCTGTGAAATGCTTTAACCACATAAGAGATCTATAGATTATAGTTTTTTTTCTTTTTGTAACCCCCCCCCCAATCCAGAACAGAGCCAGTCTCAAAAATAATGTCACAAAATGTTTCTTTATGAGTAAGAGTAAAAACTCATACCTCATGATCCTTCATTTCCAATGGGACTCTTAAATTAACCCAAATGTCATACTTGTCAATTTTTTTTCTTCCTTGTACTGAATTCTTACAATGAATTTCCTTTGGTTATGGACATTTACTTTCCTCTGTTCATCTCTTATCTCTTTCCCTGCAGATTACTTAAAAGTCCCAGCATATGATTTCTTTTTGTGGCAGTCTTCTTTTAAAATGGCTTCTGATTCTTCTGATTAAATTTTGTTTATAATTTCACCCCATGAAACCTCTTTTCCAATGTTTTTTTGTTGTTTGTCTTTTGGCTTCGCCACAGCGGAACTCCGGTCCGCTAATGATTGGCAGTTGGTTTTTATGGTGTCGAATTGCCAGTCCGACGCCCAACCTTCAACGAAGGCACGCCCATTCAACGCATGTCTTTCGAACGCCCACTCGACCGCGGGGGGGGGGCATGCAAACTCCACACAGAAGGCACTCCCAAGCCAAGAATCGAACAGGAGAATCTTGCTGTGAGGCAACAACGCTCCCGCTGCACCACCGCAGAAGTCTATGAAACCTCTTTTCCAATAATTCACCCAAAATATCTCAGCCTTCCCACAGGGTTGTAATAAAACATCCATAGTTGTTTTGAAAGTTTGTTTCTGAAGAAACAAATTTTTCTGAAACATCTCCTCAGAATCCCATAGAGCCTCAAACACAATTGGCATTTACCTATTTGCTGTCCACCATCTTGGATCTCCTTGAGTGCTGTTGTCCCAGCTGCCACTGTGTTAGGATCAGAACAAACACTGTCTTAAAGAGAAGGGGGAGTTTCTTGATGCCCTGTCCAAATTTCCCCTAACAATATATATTCCACTAAGTGTCTCCCCTGAAAATGAGCCATTAGCTAAGTGGGATTAACATGGTCAACTAAGGAGAAATAAATCGACATCTTTGTATGGACTTTGTGCCAGTTTGTCAAATCAAATTTGGCTGAATCACTGTACATTGAATTAATTTGGTTGAAGTTTCACTTAGTCTTCTGCTCATTTTGTTGAAGCAGCATTTAGTTAACTATGCCAAAGTTTACACATTTATAGGTTTATAGATTAGTACCAGGCTTAACTGCCCTTGTGGGCCATTTTAAGCCTAGCCAGTTAACCTATGTGAGAATCGACCCCTACACCATGTGTCTGTAAGACAGATATCTTGACCATTATGCAGACACTGTAAAAATATTATTGCTTTTAAGTGTTTTGCAGAAGAGAGCAATGCCCCTACATCCTTGGAAACTGCACCTTTTTCACCCCAGCTGTATATACTAATTCTAAGGTTGCATTACATTGGAGGTATATGCTGATTTTAATTTATTGACTAAATAATGCAGATATTCCCTTTAAGGTATTACAGCATTGGGAGACTAGGTTTACCACACATGACTGAGTGTACAGCAGCCTGTGCAGCTAAATGCCCAAGCTGCTCCTTGAAGCCAGGGCCATAGTCCAAACATGGAAAAACTGGCTTCAAAACAAAAGTGATACCAACCTGTTAATATACAAACAACTGTGCAACAAATCTAACAAAACAAAAAAAAATAGTCATCTCAGACAAAAAAAAAATTACTCTAAAACAACTTGTCAACCAAAGCAAACATCCAAAAGGTTCTGGGACTCTATCTCTAAACTCCTAAGCCCTGGATCCACTCAACACCCTTCACCTTGATAAACATCCATTCGAAATAGCAAGCATCTTTAACTCGCATTTTCTAGATTGCATACTTAAAGTTATAAACAATCCTACCTCTCCACAAAATCCCCCCCAACTGACCTACCAAACAGTCTTAGCAACATAAACAGCCCTACCACACACACACACACACACACACACACACACACACACACTAGCCACACATCTACTTTTACTCTACAACCTATCCCCACCTCTCTAATACATAAACTTCTACTTAAATTAAAACCTTGCTCCCTCTCCTCAAACAGTCTCCCTTCAAAATACCTAAAACTCACCGCAGACTGTATTGCCTACCCAGTTAGTATAATAATTAACCAGTACATCACTGAATCTAAAGTCCCACAAGTATGGAAATAATCTATCATAACTCCCCTTCATGAAGGTGGAAATCCCAATGAACTTACAAACTATTGTCCTATGTCTGTCCTCTCCTCTCTGTATAAAATACTTGAAAAGTGCATTCACATTCAACTACTAAAATATCTTTCCAAAAACAATCTTATTTCTCCCTCTCAACATGGTTTACAGCCAGGACACAGTACATCCACTGCACTTATATCTTTCACAGATAATGTAAACAGAGCCTTGAATGCCAGCCAGCTAACCTCAGTTATCTCACTGGACTTATCCAAAGCATTTGATAAGTATCTCATCAAAAACTAGTACAACTGTCCACTTTGGTATGCTCACCTCCAACTCTAAAATGGTTTGTTAGCTACTTAACTAATAGGAAACAGTGTGTTCGATGGCAAAATAATCTATCACAATATCTGATAAACAAAACCAGAGTATCCCAAGGTTCCATTCTTGTGAAAAAATATTTTAAGTGATGCTTGCTGCTTGCTGTTACATTTTTCAGCACTGTATTAACTTATGCGCAGTTACTAATAAAATAACTTATCTGTGTAACAGATGACGTACTATACTGTTTCAGTTTGCAGCTTTTAATGTCTCAGGTTTAGTCTTTCAGTACAATTATGGAGGATAGCTTTTCATTCTCCATTTACTTCAGAACAAATGTGTTCCTGCATGTACCAGATCTTACAAAAATTAGATCTACCATCATTTACTTTCAGTGCCCTTCATATACACTTTTCTGTGCCATTCAGATCCTGTCCATGAAGCAGTATGTTGATGTTGATACTATTGGAATTAGATTGATGTCAAACAGTCCATTGATAAGCTAATTTGTGTTCGTTTTCTAGCTGAATTATGCAACGATCTTAAACTTTAGGGAGTCGTTCCTGCTAGGAAGTTGTTTTTGTCGACAGCCCTCCCTGCACCTGGGTTTCTTATCTGTAATTCTCCTTGTAACTTGTACTAGGCACAGAGCATTTTGTATTACACATCAGGATGCCAAACCATGCATATTTCTAACTGAGGAAAGTTTAACCCTTTTGTGTACATAAACTAACGAACAGAAATGTACATGCATTTAAATGTTTATATTTTACTGTATATATTTTCTAACCAGCAGAAGTGTTACATGCACTATAAGTTTCTAAATATATATATCTAACATTTTGGACCCCCAATTATCAATATTTTTATTAATAATCTCCATACTGGCTTTCTTGAAACCAGGATTATTCAATACGCCCCTCTCTGGAAAGCAGGCTTATTCAATATGCTAATGATTCCACCATAATCTCCTCTTCCAGTAACCTTCAACATCTCCTAAAAATGACTCAAACTGCTTTCTCCTCTGTTGAAATTTGAGTAAATGATGCACAATTACGGCTAAACCTCAAAAAGAACAAACCGTTATTGTTCACCCTGAAATTTCTTTTGCATGACTTTAAAATATTTTCTGTAAATAACACAGAAATTGAAATTGTAACCCAAGCAAAACTGCTGGGCATTACCATCAACAATAAACTCATCTTTGAATACCATATACTAAACACCATTAAAAATGCACACTTTAAACTTGGTAAACTCTGTAGGCACAAACCTAGATATCCCCACCAAAAAAAAAACACACTTGCCAATACATACTTACTCCCCCCTCCCTATTATACAGAGCCCTCATCCTAACAAACCTGCACATGTGTCTCAAAAACTAGTTTTGTTACTATAAAATTGCCAAATTTGTAATTGGCCTATCTCATCTCACACATCACTGTCATGCTCTCAAGACATTAAATTGGCCAGAATTCTCCCAATACATTAGCTGTGTACAACTAATCCAGGCTCATAAAGTAATATACAAACCTGACAGCTGCCCACCTCTAAAGCTTATCATACAACCTTACAACCCATCCAGAAGTCTCCACTCCACTAATAAATAACTTTCAGAAGTATACAAACCAAATAAAAGAGCTGGCAAAAGCCTATACTCTGTATTTCAAAACTCTGGAATACCCTCCCCTCACACATTAGCATCTTGGACTGCTTTAGGCCCTTCAAAATCACTTTAAAAAAACATCTTCTCAACACCCATATCTGTCCCTGCTCCCCCCCCCCGCAACTCTACTTTGATGTTTTAGCTCTTATCTTATGCTAATTACTTTTTCATATGTCTCTCCACTGCTTCACTTTGTCCTGTGCTCATTCCCCAAACTTAATACTTGCATCCCCACCATCTTCTCTGCTTAACTAGTCTCCTACCTAGCAACCTGTCTGTCTGCTCCCAATGCCATGTACATTAAAATGATATTCTCCTCTTATTCCTAACCCACACCCTCCATCATCTCCTCCTGTGCACTGTCACCTCCCACACCCTCCTATCAGCTCTTTCTGCTGCTGTTACACTCCCTCAATTCCAATAATCCTTATCTGAAACCAACTCTATAAAACTCTAAAACTAACTGTAAATGTGCAACTCTGTACAAAATAAGCCTATGTGTATTTCTGAATGCAGCAAGGTGCTACTATTTACTGAATGAACCAGTCAACCATACTAAACAAGTAAGTTTCTGTGTCAGAATATATCTATGTAGCTAAACAATATGTATCCGTATCCAAACAGAAATCAAGATGTATAATTACCTGTTAAATGTTTTATGTATTTTATGTGGAGCTTTTCTCCCAGGGCCTCCACTGAAAATGGGTTTCTGACCCAGTCGGACTTCTCCAGAAAACAAATGTCAATAAATAGAGTCAGGACACTATGTTTCTGATGCTCTGACAACGTACCTTAGACATCATTTTTAAGCACTGAGCATGTCACACAAAGTCATACCTTGAAAGCTGAAATCCATAAATCGACACTAATCTCAAGAGAAACTTCCTTAGTATTAGAAGAGTCACTTTGTGAAACATGAGCCACAAAGCATTATAGAAAATGATGAATTTTGTATCACATAGGATCAGCCATTACCAACAGTTCAAAAATAAATGTGAGAAAAGCAGATGTAGTACTTCAGGAAAAGAAGACAAAAGTAGCATTGATCATTGAAATTGCCACACACAGTGATTACAGTGTCTTACATACAGAGAGACAAAGTCATAAACTACCAGGATTTGCAGGCAGAAATGAGGGCAATGTGGAAGAACGATATACAGAGACAGTTCCAATAGTAGTAGGAGCAATGAGTCTCAAAAAATAATTTAGTCATATTTAGATATGTTACCAATGCATCTGACTCCGTATGAATTGCAGGAGGAATCATTACTGGGCACATTGCTGGTGCTACAAAGAGCACTTTTGGCTAATAACAAAGATTGAAACAATACTAATTTCATGAACTTTAATCATACTTTGACTTTGGAATGGAATCCATTCCTGTCATGATATTGGATAGTCTTGGAGAACTTAAGAGTGAAACTTACCACTGAAAGTCAGGTAAGTCACTTCTACAGCTTATTTCAAGTTCTTGTTAGATAATTGGGCTGGAGACCATGTGTAAAACCTAGGCTTTAATTGGAAGTGGACTCCTTGATCTTGTTGTAGGTCCAGAGATTGCTTAATAAACTACATTTTAACATTGTACTTTATCTTTCAGTATTCCCATTTCTTACATAACCTTTACAACCACACCAGTGTTTGGTTCTACATCCTGTAGGTTCATACCATGTTTTTTGCAAAGGAGATTTGGCCAGGAAAAGTATTGTTAATTGAGGGTTTA